>NC_050512.1:29615802-29619287 GCF_002922805.2 Oryzias melastigma
TTGGAATGGGGCAGAGCAGAGAGCTTATGCCCCGCCCACCGTATTTTCTACATCACAAATACGATCTTTTCCTATTTGAATTTTTTTAACAATAATTTGAACAAAGAATACTTAAAAATGACATTTTAATGTTAATTTTCTTAATCCATGTCCTCCATCATTAGATAAACGGCATAAAAACATGTTAAAAATACCAAAAACACAATTTTGTCTTTAAGAAAAGGTGGGATCATGTTAATGGGGGGGGGGTCCCAGCAATGTGTCAACTATGATATGAATAGTTTTATAGGGGCCACACAGTGCAAAGACTCAAATATAAAATAAAAGCATTTAAAGTATGCATTTTTACATAAATAGTACAAAAAAGAACAAGAAAATATCTGTAATCTATTATATTTATTTATCTTCACATATTGCTTTTGGAATTTGAAATTGTTTTTTGCAGGAAGTCAAATCAAAACTAAAACTAAAAAAGACGAGCAAAAGCAATATATATCTTTATGAATTGATTGCAATTTAAAAGTAAAAAAAGTTAAAGAAATACACACATTTACAGTGTGTACATATAAACAGTACATGCATGACACAACAACTCTCTTTTTCCCGTACAAAGTCATCATGTTTGTTTTTAGGAAATTCCCACGATAGAGCTGCTGCAGAACCAAATTTGTACTTTTTTTCTAAAAACCACAATCGTAAGCTCTGCCGTCTGTCAGCTTCTTTTATCAAGAACTGTGAGTTTCATCTGTGCAGCTTCTGCATTCACACGCCACTCCTTTTGCTTTTGTCACAACTTCACAGAAGATTCTGAGGCGTGAACGTACAGTTGAAAACAGAGGAACCAAACAGGCTGTGTGAACAGGATCACTACACAATTAACACAACAACAAAAGTACGTTTCACCTGTGAGGAATCCTTAAACAAGTTCAATTGTCAACTTTTTTGCTTTTTTTCTAATATCTAGAAAAAACAATACCTAGAAAAAAAACAATAAAGTAGTAGAAAAACTCCCAAATATTTGAGCTGTGGTTCATTTTTAACCCCCAGATCTTCCACTTTCTCACCAGAATTACATCCATCCATCTTCTGTTCCTGTTCAGTCGTCTGTAGGGTCACGAAGGTTGTTGGAGCCTATCTCAGCTTCTTCAGGGCGAAAATATGATGCATTATGGGCCACACAGACAGACACCAACCTTAGGGGCAATTTAGAGTCACCAAACCACTTCTGAGGTTTTTTTTTTTAGTCTGGGAGGAAGTGGAGCGGCTGGAAAAAACTCACGTAAGCACAGAGAGAGAATGCACTCAAAACATCTGGGATTAACCCCTTGATGCCATCATTTCCAATTCGTAAATTAACTGATAAATAATTTTGTTTTTAAGTACATGTTAAATGTATTTACAATTGGAGCAGAATCTTTCATTTGCCTCAATTAGCGAAGCAAAATTGAAAGAAAAGGTGGAATTGCACCGACATCCCTCTCAGGACTTGTTATTAACATTAATATCATTACAGTTTTAGAAAATATAAAAATTAGGGCTGTGAAAGTTAATGCATTAACGCATGTGAATATTCAAAAAGAATGAACACGTTAATATTTATTAACGCAAATGAATCACAGCTCACGGAGCAGCACTTCTTCTCTTTGCCTCCATGGTGAGCTTTAAAGCATGTTTCAGGTATTATTGCACTTATACCGTGTTTATTTACAAAAAATAAATATTTAATAGGTTTTTAGCACTTTAATCATGTTATTTTTTTTTATATTTAGATCACTTTTTCACAAAAAGTGGACTATTTAATCAACATTGTGTTGCTGAGCCTCGACTTTCTCGGAGTAATACGTCAGACATAAAAGTCTAGAGTTCTGCTTATCTTACTGTTGATGTGTTCTGAACACAAACTATATTTCTTTTTTGATAAATTAAAAAATGTAAGTCAATAAAAATGAAAGAAATTTTGACTAATCTGAATATATGTTTTACTTGATTGACAGCACTAATTAAAAATAAATGCTCTAAATGAGTTTGTATGATTTCATTTTGTGATTATTTGCAGATAAGTGGTTGCCAAATAATGTTACAAAAAATGCGATTAATCGCTATTAATTTTTCACTGGTTTGCGATTAATTAGTTACATTTTTTTAATCGATTCCCAGCCCTAATACAAATCCATTTCTTCATCAACTTTCATCCTTTTTCTGGCTTGCAAAGTTGGACCCAAATCAACTTAAATTTAACATAAACAGTGAAAACTGACTTAAACCTTTACAATATTTTGTCACTTGGATGCATATTAAAGCTGTCTCTTCACATTTGATGCTGGGAAGTGTAAATAATACATAAAAAAACACTTTTTGGCTAAATGTTGAAGCCTGTGAGCCTAATTTATTTCTTCCAGTTGGAATACATGGCAGCCCTCCCGTCGGTCCCACAGAAGGAAAAGGTGGCCTGTGTTTTGAATGAAAAATGACCGGGCTCAGATGGATGTAAACAGGCTGGAGTTGTGCGTGAGAGCTGCAATTAAACGGAGACGTTCGCCTCGTGTAAACACGCCAAAGAGAGAGGAGTCTGTTTTTGTTGACCGAGCTGTGAGCGCACCCCTTCTTCTCAGAGTAAACACTGATTTTACTGAGAGGCTTCACTGTGATGTCAGCTTCACTGAGCTCTCAGGCTGATGCTGCCTGGAGACACAGTGCCCCCTGCAGGAGCAGCATGGAACTGCAGCTCATGTTCAGACATTTGTTTTATGAGCTCCATATGTCTGAGATTAGGAAAAAATGAATTAAACTAGAAAAATCAGGTCATAGGCAGTCAGATGATTTTAAACACACACGATTTTATTGGAAATCGTCCTTGCAGCATCATTTGTCCAAGTAGTGTGTTTTCAAACCAAACTTGACGTTTTTGAACCCACTGTAGTTTTTAGAGATGCTTTAAATTGTCATTTGTGAATATTGCTATTGTTTTTTACTATTGACTAAAATGGAAGAGTTGTGGAGACCGTTGTGGCAAACCTGTCACCCACAACTGAGAGCTCTCTGTAGCTCTAGATTGATATTGATACGCTAAAAATGTTAAATAAAATAAAATTGAATTAAATTCAATTGTTTAGACACTCTCCCACTAGCTTACAGCCCCAATCTAAAAATCAGTAGGACAACAAAAACACAGAGGAATATTGCAGATATCCAGCTGTACAGTTTTGATCCAGGAAAACAAAGATGTTCATGGATCTATTTATCTCCACAGAGCAGAGCAGAGAGGTTGTAGCCTGACTAGTGTATTTTCTTCATCAGAAATAAGCTATTTTTTAAACTGCATTTTTTCATCTGCTCCTGATTCACAATGATTTGAATATTAAATATTCAAAAATGCAATTTTTAACCAAATTTTTCTTTATATGTGTCCTCCATCATCGGAAAACAAAAGGCCACAAGAACATGTTAAAAACACCAAAAAGTTATTTTTTTTTTTTTTTTTTTTT
>NC_050512.1:29619310-29625001 GCF_002922805.2 Oryzias melastigma
AGTTAAATAAATGGAAAAAAAAATCTCAATATAGTTGGGATAACATATATGTGTTTCTTCCCACTTACTTTCCACAGTTAAGCAAACCCTATTTTATGGAGAGATTATAGTCTCATTTATATATGCATAATTCTTGATTTGTAACACATACAATACATTTTGTGTGTAACTGTCTGCATTTGCAATTGTATATTCACATGTAGAAACATTACAATTTACAGGAAATACTTGTATTTACACTTGCATAAAATACTTGTATTATTAATAAATATTGTATTGTAAATATTGCATTTTTTATATTATTTTTTGTATCTTTGTACATGTGAATACACAATTGTAAATGCAGGCAGTTACACACAGAATGTATGAGTTTCAAATCAAGAAATATGCACACACAAATTGAATGAGACTATTTTCTCTCCATACTATTTTACAATCATTGCATTGAATGGTTTAAATGTGATAAATGTGAGTACTGAGTCAGTACAAATATATCTATTTATGATATTTATAATGTCAAGAAGATAGCAACATTTTCTTTGATTTATTTTCTAATCAATTTATGAATGAAATAGATTTGATATAGCAATGTATTTTATTTTTATTGACTATTTTCTCCTTTTTTAAGTAGCTTTAAATCAATTATTCACTGAAATATTGTGTTCAGAGTAAAACTGAACCTTTTTTCAGAAGTTTAGAGGGCAGGTTTAATACACAAGTCATGAGCCCACCTTTCTAACTAGAAAAAAAGGACATGGGAGCGTGTGGACTGAATTAAAACACTAAAAAAGAAGCCAAACAAGGACAGAGTCGACTTTCAGGGAGGAGTGTGACTTTTTGTGAGGGTCATAAATATTTATAACTCTGGACTGGAGGGCAGTGAAGGGACTGCATGAACTTTTAATGAGCACTCAGGTTAAATGGGACATTTTATGTCCATAAATGGCTCATTTGAGTTTGGGTTAAACATCCAGTGAATATCAATAAGGAGTGAGTTCTTTTTTTATTCTAAAAACGTGACTGCAGACTTCCATAGACTTTACTGCCAAACAGAGTTCACTCCAACCTGGGTTTTACTTGGACGTTTAGTCTCTGCAGTTTTTCCTGCATCTTCTGTCATCTATAGTTTGAGTACACAGAACCAAAAGAAAGTACAAAACCAAATATGACCACAGCCGTAACGCCATCGCTGCATCACAGCTCTAGTAACATGAGATGAAAGTATATTCTGAAGTTTAATAGCTTTCATAAACTGCATGATAAAAGTTTTACTGACTAATTTCATGCTTCTGCTTTTACTGGATGGGTGAAATGCCTTTTTGAAAGCTCTGCATTAGAGGACATCCACTGGACTTAATGCATCTGTGTAAAACTGGACCCATTGGATTGAAAATGAAATTTGAGATATTTCTATAGAACAGAACCACTTCTTTCTGCATGATCAATGCAGCCACGAGGAGGCCTCAGCCAGGGTGTCCCAAAACTAGATAAATACAGAAGGTTGTTTTAAGTAAGGACCCAGCGTGAAATCTTTGCCAAGCCAAATATAGGAAGCAGACCAATCCATATCGAAGGTTAACGACTGCTGTTTTGCAGAGGAAGGCTTGTTTGTAGGAAGAGAGATCTGGAAAGTCATTAGTGTTGGACTGAGAGTAGAGACTTTAAATGTTTATGACAGGAAAGGGGAAGGAGTTCATTTTCGTAATGCAGAGGAGGAAAATAGACACACTGTGTGATCAGGAGACCAGGTGGGAAGGTTTTTTTTTCATTCCTAAATATGTATAATCATTTTTTACAACAAAACAAAGGAATTTTTCAGTCAAACTATACGTTTCCTTTCCGTTTTGTTAGCACCAATTATTTGTTTGAATGGTTGTTTGTCTAAACGGGCTTTTATTGGTTCACACTCCCCAAAATATATGATTTTTCTTCTTTTTATTTCTATTTAACAAATATTTAATTTACATGACCTAACGAATTGCCCGTGATACATTAGATTATTTGACTAAATAATATTTTTCCATCATATTTTACACATCTTGTTAGAAAAATGTATGCTTGTCGTTCCTCCCCTCACCGTTATGACATTGGGGGCGCTAGAGAACTCAAACGAAAGCTCCTGCCCCTGTCTTCTTTCACGTCCTCCGAACGTTGCGCCGAAACCTTTATTTTAACCATTTTTACTGTCCAAAGATGTCCTTTTTACCCTTTTGTGTGTTTTAACGTCTTATTGATATATATTCTTTCTCTTTTAGCGTAAAAAAGATACATTTTAGTCAAATTACGACGTTTGATCAATCTAGCGATGGAAGCACGAGCGTAAGAATGACAAAACCGGCAAATCACAAATGAGCAACGACACACAGTGGCCAATCAGAAACGTGTAATGGTACAGTTTACTTTGCGTACAAAGGGGATAAAGACTGACTCTCCGCGCTGTGAGGAGTCATCTGTTACTGAACGGAAGAAGGACAACATGCCTGAACCCGCCAAGTCCGCGCCCAAGAAGGGCTCCAAGAAAGCCGTCACCAAGACCGCCGGCAAAGGAGGCAAGAAGAAGAGAAAGACCAGGAAGGAGAGCTACGCCATCTACGTCTACAAGGTGCTCAAGCAGGTCCACCCCGACACCGGCATCTCCTCCAAGGCCATGAGCATCATGAACTCCTTCGTCAACGACATCTTCGAGCGCATCGCCTCCGAGGCGTCTCGTCTGGCTCACTACAACAAGCGCTCCACCATCACCTCCAGGGAGATCCAGACCGCCGTGCGCCTCCTGCTGCCCGGAGAGCTGGCCAAGCACGCCGTGTCTGAGGGCACCAAGGCCGTCACCAAGTACACCAGCTCCAAGTAAACGGACCGGCTCGATCCAAACCAACCAACGGCTCTTTTAAGAGCCACACACTTGTTCTGAAGAGCTGAATTTCTACTTATTGATGAACTAAGACTTGTTATAAAACTTGACAATTAAGGAACTCTGGACTTTTGTCAATGTAGGATCAGGCTGGTTCCAATCAAACCAAAAATAGACATTGCTTAGAATAGATGCTGGGCCTTTGTTGAAACATAAACATATCAATATATGTTTAGATTCCTTGGAAGAACTGGACCAGATTTGCCGGTAGACTGCAGTTTATTTACAATGTAGTAACACAGTCTGACCAGATGATGGTGACAAAGACAACTTTAATTGTTTTTTTATTTACACACTGCAGTTATTAGAGTCCAACAAATTATTAAATCCGAATTCACATAACTGGGGGTAATTATTTGAGTGGTTCTTTAGATGAGCCATTCACACTGCATATCACTCCTCACATAGAAAGTCCTTCCTGGTTGACCATGTCTTGACACAATGATGGGCCCAAATACATTTTCAATCAAGATATAAAGTCAACAAGAAGCTCATTGGGGACTGGCATTTGATATTGTATGGGTTTGTTATTCGATGTTCACCACTGACGTGTTGTAATAGAATAATTTTGGAAATACACCTTTTTTGTCAATTGTTTACAGTAAAACACAGAACACAGACTTTCAGCAAATACAAATATTGTCTTGGTATGGCGTAATTACAATAATAATAAACTGAACATTCATCAAATAAAGAACAAGAAAAAATAGTGCAAAAAAAATAACAGTTGGTGTGTCAACATTTTGCACCACAAAAAATATAAAAACGCGGTCACTGAATTGGCTTAATTTTGTGAGAAATCAGGTATTTTCTATAAGTGACATCAAACTGGCTTTGTCCTGTGATAAGATATACTGTCTATGGTTGTATAGAGTGTTGCCAGGTTGGGCAACACTCAACACTTGATGGAAAGACTTCTGGGAGAGTTCTTGGACACTTGATTTTCAGTATTTTAGATTCAGACTGAACTACTAGTTAACTTTAGTTTACCAAGCAGCTATTGTTCATATTTTATGACTTGACTTTCTGTTTCCGTACATTTATTGTTATGAAGCTGAATGAGACAATGTGTCAAGATACTGGGCTATAAAAATAAAGTTGAATAGTTGAAACCAAGAATCTGATTTTTTTGATCTGCCCTCAACTGGTAATTAAATAAATAAATAGACTCAACAAAAAATTTCATTTTCTTCACCATTGTTGTTGACTGTATATGAAAACTGGACTGAGTAACCCCTCCCCCTAATATTCCAAACAGGGAGTAGCCGCTGGTTTCAAGAAGCCAAAATCTCATAGACTTCTATAGAAAAAGAAACAGCTTCTATTCAGTCATTCTACGTGTCAGAATAATGCTATTTACTTAGTCCAGTTCTCTAATACTGTCAATGCTCCTTTCATGATAACACTAAGAGGACAGAAAACTCCAGTTGATTTCTATATGAATTGATTTAATAGATCAATAACTGATTCATAAAAAAATATATATATAAATCCATTTTGCACATACAGCTAAACTCCACTAGCTTGATGCTAACATTCAATGCAATTTCCCATAAGACGGCTAATGCTAACGCGCAGTCGACCCAAACATTCATTGCTGACGTAAGCATCTTTGTCTTCTTCTGGAATGAGGTGTAATGCTATAGTGTGATCGCCACCTAGTGGCCAAACTGAAACGTCCTCCAGGGGAAGCAGAACAATGTTTACACTAGCTGCGTTTACATGTCCAAAACATCCTTCATTAGATCAAAGATCACATTATAATAGAACTGTGCACATGATCCCTGGAAAAACTTTATCCGATTGCAAAAAAGGTTTCCGTGCGCCACACGGTTGATCAAAATAAATCATTTTGACATGCGCAGAACTGTCTAAATTATTGGAAATAGTCGTAGACAAAGAAATGAGTTCTGTTGTAAAGAAAGATCATGTATAGAACGAGATGATACTCTCATTATTTCACTAATAAATTTTACAGAATGTTAACTGTATCAGATTTATATCAATATATTCAAATCATATAAAAGATTATTAATGTATTTCTAAACAAATGTGCATAAATGTGTAAACTCAAAATTGAATGTAACTGAAGAATCAGGAAAAAAAAAATCTTAATCAATTCAGGCTCTCCTGAATCTAATCATTTTCTGAAATTATAACCAATACCCAGCTCTACCCGTTACCTCATTACTTAAGTTTATTTTGGCTCTGACATTTCTTCACGGTTAAAATAATTGACATGAAACAAAGCAGACAAACAGTATTTTTAAACCTTTAACATGATTAATAAATGTATCGTTTTCATTAATTTACAAGATGTCATTTGACGTTTTTGTCTTAACAAAACAGCTCAATTTAACTTAATATCCATCTAAAAAAACGTGTTTTCATCCCAAACGATCAATAATATGAAACAGTAACATGAATATTTAAGTATTGGATTTTTCCAAGCAGTCAAGCAAAACTGCAGTTTCTACAAACTTTAGGTCAATAAAATACTATTTTAGAGTGAATAGTTGGAAATGTTTTACTAGAATGTTTGATGATTATACACATTTGTGTGCAAACATTATGACCACAAGATCAGATTCAGTGCAATAAATTTTGTGGACTTAAGATTTGTTTATTTAAAATGCAATAGCAAACAACAATGTGTGAATGCTAGGAGGGAAAAGCTCTAAAACCAAGTGAGTGGCTCTTAAAAGAGCCGTTGTGTTGTTGTTCCTGCAGCGGTCAGAGTCTAAGCTCTCTCCCCGCGGATGCGGCGGGCCAGCTGGATG
>NC_050512.1:29625437-29625649 GCF_002922805.2 Oryzias melastigma
CTGATTGGACAGCGGCTCCTCGTGCACGTCAACGACACTGAAAGAGAGCCGCTGATTGGACCCACATCCGTTCAAAAAGGCCGCGGATCTTCCTCTCCTCTGATTGGTCTGGCAGGAACCGTCCCGCGCTAGCGACCATTTAAAAGAGGCAGAGCGGCGCTGAGACTCATTTTCTCTTCTGTTCACCTCCAGAAAGAATCCTAAACCATGTC
>NC_050512.1:29625774-29637933 GCF_002922805.2 Oryzias melastigma
TGGTCTGGCAGGAACCGTCCCGCGCTCGCGACCATTTAAAACAGGCAGAGCGGCGCTGAGACTCATTTTCTCTTCTGATCATCTCCAGAAAGAATTCTAAACCATGTCTGGAAGAGGCAAAACCGGCGGCAAAGCCCGAGCCAAGGCGAAGACCCGCTCCTCCCGCGCTGGGCTGCAGTTCCCCGTGGGTCGTGTCCACAGGCTGCTGCGCAAAGGCAACTACGCGGAGCGTGTGGGAGCCGGAGCCCCCGTGTACCTGGCCGCCGTGCTGGAGTATCTGACCGCTGAGATCCTGGAGCTGGCGGGAAACGCCGCCCGCGACAACAAGAAGACCAGGATCATCCCCCGTCACCTGCAGCTGGCTGTCCGCAACGACGAGGAGCTCAACAAGCTGCTGGGCGGAGTCACCATCGCTCAGGGCGGCGTGCTGCCCAACATCCAGGCGGTGCTGCTGCCCAAGAAGACCGAGAAGCCCGCCAAGACCAAGTAGACCCGATCAGCTTCTACCACCAACACAACGGCTCTTTTAAGAGCCACACAGTTCTACCATTCAAAGCTATTTCCTAAACAAACATCAATATTTAAGCCACGAAAAGTAACATCAATTGGTAAATAAATTACTGAGCCCATTACCGGTTGACTTATTGACGAGAGTATCTTCATGTTCTCACCTCTTCATATGCATTTAGGAGAAATTGAAATCTAAACACAATTAGTGACTGTCATTGTGTGCAAAGGCGTTTTTTTTCAAGCAATTTCAAGCTAATTCTGTCACTGAAACGTCTTGGAAGCAGTTGTTCTTCAAAAGAGCTCCTGGAGTGATTGAACTAGCTCCCAGAATCAGAACGATCCTATGAACCCAGACATTTAGATGTGAAATCAATGTCTTTAGTTTTACAGAAAAAAACTGCTATGAAAGGATCAATCCCATCATGCTAGTATCAATACTTCACTGTGGTACTGATACTATCAATACCCTCATTAGTGAGCATGTCTGGTCTTTGATTGCTCTATTGTTTGAGGTTCCACAGGGCTCTATTTTAGGAATATCTTTCTTCATTTTGTACATCCTTCCTCTGGGCTTCATCTTAAGGGGAGAGAAAAAAGAAGTTTCCTTACAATGCTATGTCAGATTGATTTACTATAAAAGAAAGGATTCCCCCCCCCCTCACACCACCACCACCGAGTGGAGTTGGGTCCCTTGGTTTCACATTTAAAACAATCCGGGTTTTAAAGTGGACTTTAAAATTGACTGTCAAATTGGCTTAGCAGTAAAATCCAGTTTATTTTATTGAGTCTCAAAATGTCTTTTTGAGACATCAATCCATGCTTTCCTTACATCCCAGCTGGATTACTGTAACTCTTTATTTTGGAGCTAGTCAGTGGTCCCTCTCACGTTTCCAACTGGCCCAGAAAGCCGCTGCTCTGGTTCTGGTCGGAGTGCAGAGGAAGGACCACATCACTCTTATCCTGGCTACACTTTAGTGGCTGCCTATTAATTGTGGAGCTCATTTTAAGATTATTTTATGTATTTTTAAATCTCTCTGAGGTTCTCTGTCCTAATTGTAGCGGAAGGAGGAAGAGGAAGGAAGCTCAGAGGGGAAATAAATGTTTTCAGTCTGTGCACCAAAACTGTGGAGCACTTCACCCCTGAGCATTTGGCACTGTCCATTACAAAAAAAAAATGTGTTATGAGAAGAATGTGACCTAAGTGAGAGCAAAACAGCGAGCGCGAAGCTTTGAACTGCCATGAAGCCATAAAGTGTAAAGTGTTGAAAACACTGATGCATGCAAACCCCAGTTTGAAGAAATGCAACAGTCCAAAGTTGCACATAGAAGTTCCTTTTTTTCACTGCTATTGTTAGCTCGGAGTTTTGAGAGTCTTTAAGCTTGCAGGAAAGAAACAGATAGATGAAGTTGATGATGGTAAATTAGTGAAGGCTTGCTCTGCTCTGACAGCACCAAAACTGCTCACCAATTTTGTTTCACCTCTAATGTTAGCCTGAGCTTGTGAGGGCCGTTAAACTAGCAGGAGAGAGTGTAAACCAGAGCTCTCAAACTCAATTTAGCCGGGGGGGCCGCTGGAGGCAGAGTCTGGGTGTAGCTGGGCCGCATCAGGATTCCCAAAAGAAAAGCGCTGATAGAACATTCCAATGTTCTCAAATATCTTTTTTTTTTATTTTATTAAAACAAAGTGCATAATTAAATAAATACATTTGAAATGATCACAAAAAATCAGTCATTAATAAATAAATAAAATAATAACAATGACCATACAGCAGATACAGATGACTGAAGAAACCACATCTTGACTGACTGACTAGAGCAGTGTTTCTCAAATGGTGGGGCTCGGCCCCCTGAGGAGGATGAGAATAAAAACATGTTTATATTAGTTATTGATATTGTGCATAATCCTAGTAGTTGATAATAAATTGAAACAGAATAATAACAATTAAAAGACCACTGGGAACAGCCCCACAATAGCTTTCCCCAGTACCTGTTATTATTTATTGATTTATTTCAAGCATTAATTGTAGACAATGGAACCAGAAACAATACAGACATATCTAACTCATCTCAAAATAAAGTGGTGCACCGATGAAAAAATGTAAAAAAAAAATAAATAAAATGATCTTGCCATCCTCATAACAATGTAAATAATCATAATCATCAATATATTCAGTAATGCATACAGGAAACATAGTAGGTTGCATTAAAGTCATTGAATCTAATGATTATCAACCAAAGTCAAGTAGTTTCATTTGTTGCTGAAAAGGAGCGGTAAGAAAGAAACCTATAAGATCCCTCCCCTATTTAATTATTTCTATTTTCTCATAGCTGTCATATCAGCTGTATCAGCAGAAAGAAACCACATCCTTCTGTTCTTAACAGACTATCTTTTATTCTGTTGGCCCCACACACCACTGAGACCTGCATGAGTGAATCAACAAAGCAGAGGAGCAGCGATGACTTTGACTGCAGCATCAACAGGACTTTTAGTCTTTCTTCTGTGTTTCACAGGTATCATATGTCTGTTTGTGCGTTTAGTATCCTGCAGCTGTTATATTTACTGCTTTTTCACACACGGCTTCAGGAGATTTTTCTCTGTTCAGGTATTTTCATTAAAATAGAAATACAACAATTGTTTTACTAGTTTTGCAACAATATCTGAAAAAGTGAAAGTACAGAAAGATAAAAACATGCCAAAAGGAGCAGTAAGAATCTCCTCTTAAATTGAAACTATAAAAACTGTTGGGAGGTTTGATGTTAACTTTTAAAGACCTTGAAAGCCTTGAAAAGATTTTTATTCTATTTAGAATGTGGTTCTTTGTTCTGGGGTACATTTGCTCGTTTCTGGATTTCCTAAGTTAGAACGTCAGCTCTTTGTTTTTTAGTCCTTTTCACACTTTGTTGTCTCTCAAAAGATCATAAGTGAAGTAGAGTTTTCTGTCACACCCAAGACATTTATTTTCAATACTGGGGTGGATTACACTAAATTGAAAGAAAAGCATTCAAAGTGTTTTTGGATCAACAAACAAGGAATCTAGTTTAAATGAGAACAATTTTTCCTTTTCTTATTTCAAAAGTAAAATAAAAGAATCATATTAATTTGATCAAAAACTTTTGAGATTCTCAGAATAGCTAAAGACAGTTAAATCAATGATCTCCAAACTTCCAGTTTCCCCTAACTTTTGAAAACAAAGTTTATCTTCATTCTTTGTAAAATATCTACAACTGCTTTAAGCTTTTTTTATTCTCTAGATTTTGTCTGGAAACCATTGAAATGTGATCTAGATTTTCCCTTAACCCATAATTGTCAAAGTGGAAGCTACAAAATCAGACACCAACTTCAACCTCGTCCAAATATTACGGTGTGACGAATAGACACAAAAAGTCCCTCTCTGATCATATTCTGATCTATTTTAAAAGCACTCCCTGTGGTCTTTCAATTATTATTAAGTGCTTTTAGACCTAAAAAAAAAATAATTCATAGAATTTGGTTAGTTTCATGTGTAATGGAAGCAGAACCCAGGGCTGCTGAGTGTTTCTGCATGGTGAGTTCAATGAGCACCGGATATCGGCAGCAAAACAAAGCAATTCATCAGAGAAAACATAGAACACCGGCACTGATCCATATATAATCGATTGATTGAATAGTGACAATGTTTTCTCTGAAAAACTGATTTGTTTTGCAGCGGATTGTTTAAAAATGACAAAGTTTGTAGCAGACTGAGTTTGGCCGAGTGGCTGTTTGGGTTCGCTTGTGTGCAGAGCTCAGTGAACACACCATGCGCAGATTCTTGTCTGCTGTGGGACAAAGCAGGAAGTCCAGAGGAGGAAATGGTGACTATTTTGGTAGAAGGATGCTGAGTCGAGAGCTCTAGAGTCAGACCAAAGAGGCTTACGGATGCAATGAACAACAGGTAGCTGGTGCTAGAGGTTAGAGTAGAGGATGGAGAAGACAGGGTTAGATGGGCGAAGCTGATTCACTCTGGCGAAGGAAAAGCAGAAAGAATAAAAGGAAGATCTGAAAATCTGATCTTATTTTTTTTTTTTGTTAGTTTTTTTGCTTAAATATTGAAAAAATAAATGGTGATTAATTTGCTGCATCAACTGCAGTAAAACTACAATGTTCCAGATGTTTTCTTTCTGCTTCAAAGTGATTCTGATGTTTTTCAGCGATTCACAGTCAAACATTGGGAGTGGAATACGCCTCCAAAGACATCTGTGCCTTTGAAGGATCCACAGTGGAAATACCCTGCACCTACACATACCCACCCAGGATAAATGACCAGGAAACTTTTGTTCAGAGAACATTCTGGTTTACTAAACTGAGGAACAAAGAACCACTGGACCTGAGAGGAGATCCAAACTATGCAGGTAGAATTACGTATCACTTTTCTGAAAAGAACTGCTCACTAAAGATCTGGGATCTGAAACCGAGCGACTCGGCTGAGTACAAGATCAGGTTCATGACGAACCGTCCAGGCAAGAGTTTCGTTGGTTCAGCAGGAGTCTTTCTAACTGTAACAGGTGACAATCATTTTTTTTTCACATCTTAATAAAAACAGTTTGCAATAAAATTTAATATTAACTAATTTTGTATGTAATTGAGTACAAACCAGCTCAGTGGTCTTGTGATAGTGTCCGCTCTGAGACTGGAAGGCCGTGAGTTCATATCCCGGCCGAGTCATACCAAAGACTAAAAATGGTACCCAGTGCCTCCCTGCTTTACACTCAACAATAAGGGGTTGGATTGGGGAGTTAAAACACCAAATGGTTCCCCAGCGCGGCTGTGTCTGTGCCTCACCACTCCCACAGGCAGAACAAAATTCACAAAACTGTGGTGCATGACCACTAATGGGATTTTAACTTTTAAGTTTTAAATGGAGACAGACAGATTGTTTTCAAGCAGCCTCCTGCTGCTGCAGAGGTACATTTTGAGATTTAATTTCCATAATGTCTTAGGCCCAATCCAAATTCTACCCTTCTCTCTTCCATTTCTCCCTTCCTCTACATTTGAAGGTTTAATTGATAGTCGTGTCCGGGAAATGTATTTTTTACATAAGACCCTCCAAAACGGAGGGTAAATAAGTCCTCCATCATGAGGATAAACCGCGTCGCGCTTAGAAGCGCGTTTCTTCACCTTTGTGGGCTCTGAACCACAGATGTTTAAATTCAAATGTAAGCAATTACTTTTTGTTGTGGCATGACCTTTTAAAAGTTATAAAACTGCACTTGTTATGTATATTTAAGCGCTGGAAGGTCCGTGCCAAAGCTAGCGGATTGGCAATTATCAGTGACGTCATCCAACGAAAGTGATGTCCGACATATGAGATACTATTTTACAAAACTCTCCGTTTGGAGGGCTAAATGAAGGGGGAAGGAGAAAGGCTGGGGAGAAGGGAAGAATTCAGATTGGGCCTTAGTCATGTACAAGTGCCGCAGGTTTTTGGGTGGTCTGGGTCCATAGAGAGGAGTGGCCGCCTCTCTATGGAAGGACATGTGTGTCTTGCCTCTTGTACAGCCACCTTAAGGGATGTCATGAAAATAAAATATACCGTGTGGGTGTGGTAAGTGTATTTTGAAGTATTTGTAAGGATTATGTAAGGTCAACGCACTTTCACATAAGGGTGAGCTGCCACACAGTGGCCTTTCACCACATTCCAGTCAGTGACTCTGACCTGCTGCAGTGATGCTAACCCAGCAGCTAACTATACCTGGTTCAAGAAGGATGAAGACTCACCAAAAGCATCTGGACCAAACTGGACCATCTTTGATTTCTGAGCTGAACTCAGTGGATTTTATTACTGTAAAGCAGAGAACAGAAGAGGAAGCCTTCAGTCCAGTTTACATCTGATTGAACCAGAAACGGGTTTGTTCATTCTTGTCATCAAACTAATGTTTTTTAAAGTCTTTCTATGCTTCTGTTGTCATAATTTTTTCAAACTCCGACATATGTTTATCTATAAAACAAGTTTTAATTTCTTTTTCCAGGTTCATGGCAATCAGCAACAGCTGCACGGATCACATTTGCTGTTTTGCTCTTTTTGTTCCTCCCCACTTTCTTCTGGATTAAGTAAAGAACTGTTTTGTACCCAATCAGTCTGAACATTTGGACTAAGTTATGTGTTTCTGACTGACCTTTATCTTTCCTGTACTGTTAAAACCAGAAAAAACAGACTTGTCACAGAGCACCATGAAGGCAGACCTGTCGACAGAACTCAGGTGAGAAAGGTTAGCTTTGTCTTTGTGAGGCGCCTTTCAGTCAGGCGGCGTCCTCCAGAGAGCTCACAAAGAGAGATGGAGCTGTTACTGGATTTATTCATGTTCAGTTAAACTCTGAGTTTAAAGTCTGTCTGCATGAAGCAGAAATAAAATAGAGATGAGGAAACATATTAAGAGGCAGATATAAGATCTTTGAGAAGGTTGTTCAAAATCTACATTTTTGTGACAATTTCCTAAAAAATAGTCAAATATTCTAATATGATCTTATTTTCTAAAAATTTGAGTACGGTAATCAATTCATGTTTCTTTTCCCAAACAAAGAGGTTTTAAGAGCTGCCAATTTTAAAGAGGATTATTTTACGGCAAAAAAGTCAAAAGCCGCAAAATGATGAAAGTTTAAGTCCGGGTGAGAAATATGAAAGTTTTTGGATCTTTTTGTCCTGCAGCTCAACAGGAGTCCAGACATCAACAGTCCATCGGCAGAAACAGAAGCAGCAAAGGAGCAGCATGAGCTTCACCACTGCAGCATCCGCCTCTCTGACGACCAGGAAGACTCTGTACTCCACCATAAATTAGAGGAGGATTTTCTTTATCTGTCCTTAAAAATGTTTGTGAAAACAACAAATGGAAGTCCAGCAAATTATGTTCTGAACCACTTATTGTAGTGGGAAAAAAAAGTCTAAAGTTTGCCAATAAAATTTATTTTTTTAGCATTAATTGTTAATAAGCTCATTTATTTTCTGGTATCTATTTAACCACTAACTGCTTAGTGCTTAAACAAATTAAATATAAAAAAGGATGAGTGAAGTTACATCTATTTAAAAAGCAGATAAACAAAATACTAAAATATTAAATTTTATTATTCTCTAACATTTAGTTCAGCAGAAAATTTTCATTACTTTTTAGTGTTCATGTTTTTTTTTCATCTATTTTTTATTTATTTATTTTTTGTTTTTGCAAAAAATCTTAAATTTGTGCACGTCACATGCTAATCAAAAAAAAAAAGTGTCTGTTTCAACGTTTTTACCAGCATGCATCCACTTCTTATCCTGAAATGTTTCCTTCGGTATATAAGTTTATCAGAAACAGCAAAACATTTTTTAACTAAATCATCTTCATGTTTAGTATTTTTAAGTAGGTAAAATATAAAACTGCTTTCACTATCAGATGTGATTTTCTGTAGACTGTTCTGACTCCTCTTTTTCTGCAGAATTGATGAATAAAGGATAACCAGATACAAACAGGATCTTTTGTCTAAAATAGGTTTTCTCTTGCAACAGTTTATTAGTCATTTTTCTTCATCTTAATGTAACAAGATAGTTTGAGCTACTGGGTGGATGGATGGGTGGATTGATTTTTTTTTTTTTATGATTATACTTCAGTTGCCATAGTATGCCTTGGGGGTAAAAAGGATTTGTTAGTCTTTCTGTGAGGTCTTGCATACCTGTATAATCTGAAGCCAACAAGAGGATTATTGCTAAAAAAAACTACCATCAAACCTTTTTGCACAGCATACATCTATATCCTCTCAGCATCTCAGCACGACATACATCTATGTCCAAATTAGCCCACCTGCCATATGTAAGTTAGCCTACTTGATTCCTCACCTCCACATGTGCCTCCACTACTAAAAATATTTGTGAGAACACTGTTCTGTTTTATACAGATCTCAAAATAAGAAAAAGGGAATTCTGATGTCTCAAGAAAATGATTTCTGTTTGCCTGGGAAATCTCAAGAGAAAGAAAAAAAATGTCTCCAAATTACCAGGTATCAACTCATTATCTTGACCAAATTGCGTTTTTGGTGCTCTTAACTTGTTCTTGTTGCATGTATTCTACTGATGAATGTGTTAAAAAAATAATAAAATAAAACTGTTTCAGTATTTCTTTACTCAAAATCATGTTGGATCAGAAGCAGTATATATTTATGTATGAACTTTATTTTCTTTTCAAGCTTTTTCTTTATAAATGTAATTATTCAGCAAGCGTTTTGCTCTTTTTTTTAACATACATAGGAAGATGAAATTTACATGTATACATTTTAATGTATAATTTTTAATTGCTAAATAGTCTTCATTGAAAAGAAATATCTAGCAGATCTATTACATTCTGTTTTTATTTTCAATATATTATTGTATCGTTTACATTTAAAACATTAGCAAGTAAAATATGAGAAAAATAGGAGACTTTAAAAAAAACAACTTGTTTATAATATGAACTTGTCAAAATATGCATGACACATTTAAATGTAGAAATACGTTTTCATACCTAAAATGAGGAAACATTTTCCTTGCAAACAATATTTGTCTCAATATTTCAAGCTTCAGCTTGTCTGCAGAAACTAAACATTAAAGTTGGTCAAATGTGCAAGTTTATCTAAAATTCTTCAAGATTTTTTTTCTGAAAGTTAAAGTGAACATTTTCTTTTGGGAATTTCATGATATAAACTAAACTAACCTTTCTTTGTTTTGTTTGAGATCTAATTTATTCCTGCAGTCAGCTGCCATCTTTGTGTTTGTTGTCGTCAGATAAACTTCATTTTATTACAAAACGACTAACATTATATTCATTATGTTACTCTAAAGAGTTAATAAAACATGTTGGTCAATTATAAACAGTGTTTTTACAAATTTGAAAAGTTTTAAAAAACATTTAATAAGAGAAAATAGTTGCTAAAGTCGCTCAGCAGCGGCCAGCTTTCAGAGGTTTGGGTGACTTCTGAAGGCTCTATAAATAAACTGCAGGCGGATTCGGATCGAAACTTGAGCTGAAACTGAAGAGATTCTTGTCCGCTGTCGGATGCTTCATTTAGGGATTTCTGTATCGCCCTAAAACGGATTATTTAGTCTTTTATCTCGGAGAAGAAAACACAAGTTCCGCCATTCTGCCGCGCGCGCGCGAGCCGCCGCTGCGTTGAGTCTCCACGGTTCTCATGGTGTGTTGAAGAGCCTCGTCAGCGCCGGACTTTTCCAAACTGTGTCAGGATCGTTGATCAGCGACAAACATGGCAGAAGTAGCTCCAGCTCCCGCCGCCGCTCCGGCCAAAGCCGCCAAGAAGAAGGCCGCCAAGCCGAAGAAGGCCGGTCCCAGCGTCCAGGAGCTGATCGTCAAGACGGTGGCCGCTTCCAAGGAGCGCAGCGGCGTGTCTGCCGCCGCCCTCAAGAAGGCTCTGGCGGCCGGAGGCTACGATGTGGACAAGAACAAAGTCCGCGTCAAGACCGCCATCAAGAGCCTGCTGACCAAGGGGACTCTGGTCCACACCAAGGGCACCGGCGCTGCCGGCTCCTTCAAGATGAGCAAGAGCACCGAAACCAAGAAGCCCAAGAAGGCTGCAGCCAAGAAAGCCGCTCCGAAAGCCAAGAAGCCCGCCGCCAAGAAACCCGCCGCGGCCAAGAAGCCCAAGGCAGCAGCCAAGAAGCCCGCAGCGGCCAAGAAGTCTCCCAAGAAGGTCAAGAAGCCCGCAGCAGCAGCGGCCAAGAAAGCAGCCAAGAGCCCCAAGAAAGCCACCAAGAGCCCCAAAAAGAGCCCCAAGAAGGCGGTGAAGAAAGCCCCCGCAGCCAAGAAAGCTCCCGCTAAGAAGGCAGCCAAGCCCAAAGCCAAGAAGACAGCAGCCAAGAAGAAGTGAAGAAACAGCAGCTGAATTCTTCCCCAAAAGGCTCTTCTAAGAGCCACCACTTCTTCTCTCAGAAGCTCAGTCCTCTTTTACATATAAGCACATTAGTAGAAAACGCTATTAGTTTTTTGTCCCTATTTTTTTTATTAATAATTTGCAGTATAAAAACCTCTTAATTTGTGTTCAATAACAAAATGCATCTTTGAAGGGCAGATCAATACATTATACTACTACAAATGTGTACATAGCACAAAACAAACTTGATCAGTGTTGAAGAAAAAAAAATTCTAAAATAGTAATATATTTAGAGAGTATAGACCAGACGTGGACAAAATTGTTGGTACCCCTCAGTTAAAGAAGGACAAACCCACAATTCTCACTGAAATCACTCAAAACTTACAAAAGTCAATAAAACACCTGTGATGTCAATCAAAGGACACACCTGAGTTAATCATGTCACTCTGGTCAAATAGTTTACAATCTTTTATTGAGGTACCATCATTTTTGTCCAGGCCTGTTTCATTAGTTTGTTTTTTTAAATAATTATATTAATCGACAATCAAAAAATTGATGCTGATTTTAATTGTTTAATTTTCAAATTTTTATTCGTTACTTTTGTAAGTTTCAAGTGATTTCAGTGAAAATTGTGAGTTTGTCCTTCTTTAACTGAGGGGTACCAACACTTCTGTCCACTACTCATATATCTATATATTAAAAACCTGATTTTATGTTACAATATAGTCACAATGCTTGCCAACTTGCCATTTAAATCACTTCTTTTTAATGTCAATTCACCTACTCTCATCAAGACAGACACATTTAGGCAACATCTCTGAGAAATTGTGGGTGGTCCTTAAAAGGACCTTTTTTTGATGTTTCAATGTTGGTGGTAAAGTTTAACCGCCGAATCCGTACAGAGTGCGTCCCTGTCTCTTCAACGCGTACACCACATCCATGGCGGTCACGGTCTTCCTCTTGGCGTGCTCGGTGTAGGTGACGGCGTCACGGATCACGTTCTCCAGGAACACCTTCAGCACACCGCGGGTCTCCTCGTAGATCAGACCGGAGATACGCTTCACTCCACCGCGACGAGCCAGACGGCGGATCGCCGGTTTGGTGATTCCCTGGATGTTATCACGGAGGACTTTACGGTGACGCTTGGCGCCTCCTTTGCCGAGTCCTTTGCCGCCCTTTCCTCTTCCGCTCATGGTTCCAGAGTTGAGATGTCTGAATGTAGAGTTACGATGGCCAAGTTTTAGTTTTTATTAATCATCCGCGGACGTGTTTGGAAACAGGGGTGGAACTTTTCTTCTTCGACATATTTTTTTTTATTACTTAAACCGGCACTGTGGCGCCATCATGTGACCAATAGTAAAAATGCAGTCAAATATTGGAGGCATGAGCCTGCCAAAGTATTAACCATTGACACATATAGAGATGGACAAAGCAAGGCTGTGCCATTGCCACCTACCTTGTGACATCTCTAACTATCATTTCTGCGGAGTAGAAAAAAAAAATCGGTATCGATATCGCTAACCAAGCTTTCTAGAAGTTTAAAAAAATAAACTATTCAAAATAAATAAATATAAATAAAGGAGTCCCAACAAAATGAAGTAAATTCATTTGCCACTTTTCTATAGTATAAATTCTGCAGTTTTGTGCATTTTAGGCCCAGACGACATTTGTAAGCTAAGCGGACCAAATCAATGTGAGTCGTCATTTCTATCACTACTTATCAGTAGTGAGTTGTTGGGAAGCCACACCCCTTTCACTGAATCTGTCAATTAAACAATTTGGACGTTGGAGGTGGAGCCAGG
>NC_050512.1:29637998-29638351 GCF_002922805.2 Oryzias melastigma
TGTTCTGGATTTGATTGTTTCATGCAGCACCCTATTAAACTCAGCTAGCTTAACCCTTTAACTACCCAAAGAACAAAAATCACCAAAACATGTAATTTTTCTGCTGCCTATTGTTTTGGTACGGAGCCCCTAAAGAGACATAAAAAATACATAGACAGTTATCCAGATTTTTTTTACTTCAATTTTTAGAAAAAAAATCTGTTTAGTAACTGGTGTGCACCAGAAAGTACCTAGAAAAGATATTTTTCTAAAAATTTAAGTAAAAAAAATCTGTTTAGTAACTGGTGTGTTCCAGATAGTACCTGGAAAAAATATATTTTTCTAAAAATTGAAATAAAAAAATCTGTTTAGTA
>NC_050512.1:29638775-29641203 GCF_002922805.2 Oryzias melastigma
AAAAAAAAAAAGAAAACCTGAATCAGGAAAAAACAAGAAACCTTGGGGATTGCCACACGAGGGAGAGATCCTATCCCAGGACAGACAGGCGAGACCCGGCTAGAATGCCGGAAAGATGCCTTGTAAACTCTAATAATATACAGCTTTTTTATTTTCTTCAATTTTTACCAAAAAATGAAAAAAAGTTTTCAACATTTCTACCATGGCCGTGGTGCAGTGGTAGGGCAGTCGACTCCTGATCAGAAGTGAGCAAGTTCGACTCCCGCCTTGCCCACCCATGTGCCGAAGTGTCCTTGGGCGAGACACTGAACCCACCACTGGAGCCACCACCAGTGTGTGAATGGGTCTGTGACTGTGAAGCGCTTTGGGCCCTCGAAGGAGGGTAGAAAGCGCTATACAAGTATACGTCATTTACCATCATTTAACAACATTGACTTTTACCTGTGACAGCAGTACGTACAAGTTCCTGTCAAAATAAGTTTTACCATGTCAGAACCCATCCTGCTGATGCTGAAAATTAACAAATGTAAAAACTTAATGCAGTTTCCTATCATGATTTGCAGCAGAAAACCAGAATGTTCTTTTTGCTCATTTATAGATCACTCAAGATTTATCATTTAGCTACATTAGCTAAAACATTTAGCTCATTTCTCTGACATGCAGAACCTGTAATTCAAGCTTAAGCATCATTTCTACAATTGTGTTAATGAAACAATGAACCGGAAAAAAAGCATTTTCATAGTTTTAGTTACAAAGTTTTCACAGTAGGGACACCAGCACTTCAGAACAAGTGTGTGGCTCTTAAAAGAGCCGTTGTTTGGTTTGGATGGAGCCGGTCCGTTTACTTGGAGCTGGTGTACTTGGTGACGGCCTTGGTGCCCTCAGACACGGCGTGCTTGGCCAGCTCTCCGGGCAGCAGGAGGCGCACGGCGGTCTGGATCTCCCTGGAGGTGATGGTGGAGCGCTTGTTGTAGTGAGCCAGACGAGACGCCTCGGAGGCGATGCGCTCGAAGATGTCGTTGACGAAGGAGTTCATGATGCTCATGGCCTTGGAGGAGATGCCGGTGTCGGGGTGGACCTGCTTGAGCACCTTGTAGACGTAGATGGCGTAGCTCTCCTTCCTGGTCTTTCTCTTCTTCTTGCCTCCTTTGCCGGCGGTCTTGGTGACGGCTTTCTTGGAGCCCTTCTTGGGCGCGGACTTGGCGGGTTCAGGCATGGTTACTCTGTCGAATGTAATCCGAGGAGTGAGGCTGGCTCTGGGATGGAGCAGACTTCATTCGTTTTCTAAACAAATTGTGCTGTGCCATCTCTTGCTTATAATTGGCTGAAATTCTCGGCTGTTGAATTAGATCCCACCTCTTTGGTGGAAACAGCAAGACAAAACCCATGAAGTGTCCAAACCTCTTTTTACCCTAATGCTATCCTAGGCGTGTTTACATTAAAAGTAGGGTCATCTTGACCCTACAAAACAGCACACTGAACTTTTGTTTGCTTTGTTTTTTCCCAATGATTCTTTTTGTCTTGACTTGTGTCCTTGGCAGACATAAAATACCTTCCACCCTTTGTCATGGGAGGAATCACACATCAATAGAATAGAATAGAATAGAAATACTTTATTCATCCCAGGCTGGAAAATTAGGCTGTTGCAGCATTAGGCATTTATAGAAGATATTAACATATAAAGAAAAGGCTATATTTATAAAAGATAAGAAGGCAACATGCAATAAAAACAAATTGTGCAAATTGTAATGTGCAGAATATAATAATAAGTGTGCAAATTGAAGCTATAATGAACATCAGTCATGTAAAAAAGTCCGTTGGTGTGTTATCTGTTGCAGAGCGATGAGGAGTTATACAGTCTTATTGCATGTGGAAGAAATGATTTTTTGTAGCGGTCCCTGGAACAGCGGAGTTGTCTGAGCCTTTCGGATAAGGCGCTCCGTTGTTTGTCCAGAACTGGGTGGAGAGGCTGGTCTGGGTTATCCATGATGGATAGCAGCTGGTTGAGGGTCGTCCTCTCCACCACAGCTTCAAAGGTGTCCTGCTTGCAGCCGATGATGGAGCCAGCCTTTCTCATCAGTTTGTTAAGCCTGTTTGAGTTATACAGGGTCGGGTCATCTGGACCCCATAAGAGAGCAGAAATGTTCAATTCAATTAGAACTGTAATGATTAGAAGTTTCTCTATTTTGAATAACTGTGTTTGAAATAGAGATGGTGACATTGACTCATTTTACTAAATAGAGTTTTAATCAGTCAGTGACCAAAGGGAATTGACTTTTCTGTCATTAGTCACTGGAAGAAAGCAAAATAACCTACATGATCACACAAACCTAACTTGCTCTCAATTCTAAATTATTCAAACTACTAAAATAATTATTGAAAAACAAAAACAAGCCAGAAAAAATGTTTTTCAAAGGAGATTTTTTTA
>NC_050512.1:29641351-29642838 GCF_002922805.2 Oryzias melastigma
CTACTAAAATAATTCTTGAAAAACAAAAACAAGCCAGAAAAAAATGCATTTCAAGGGAGATTTCTTTATTTTTATTTCTTTTAATGCAATGACAATTTCCTAAGATAAGGGGGAAAAAAAGTTTAATTTATTGTTAGACATTCTGTAGAAATGTTCTTTAAATGTTTTTAACTTGTCCAAAAATAGTGTATTATTTTAGTAAATTACACAAAAGTGGTCTTGAACATATTTAATTTAAAATGACTTGTTTGTAGTTACTCATTTTGCAGTTCTCAGCCAATGAAAGAGCCAAATTTGGGGGGGAACCATTTTGGGCAGGAAAACTGTCCAACGTCGTCAATGTTATCAATCAAGGGTCATTAAGAAAAAAAAAAGATGCACACAGTAAAGGGGTCTTTAGTTTTGTTTATTTTATTCTTCCTAAATGCATATGAAATACAGGTGGAAACAAAGATGCTTTTGTCATCAAGTCAACCAGTAACAGTCAATCATAAGAGCTCAGTGTCATTTATTTACTACCTGGTGATACTTTTTGTAATTTATATAAATATTGACGTTTGTTTTGGAAATAGCTTTGAATGGTAGAAGTGGTTGGCTCTTAAAAGAGCCGTTGTGTTGGTGGTAGAAGCTGATCGGGTCTACTTGGTCTTGGCGGGCTTCTCGGTCTTCTTGGGCAGCAGCACCGCCTGGATGTTGGGCAGCACGCCGCCCTGAGCGATGGTGACTCCGCCCAGCAGCTTGTTGAGCTCCTCGTCGTTGCGGACAGCCAGCTGCAGGTGACGGGGGATGATCCTGGTCTTCTTGTTGTCGCGGGCGGCGTTTCCCGCCAGCTCCAGGATCTCAGCGGTCAGATACTCCAGCACGGCGGCCAGGTACACGGGGGCTCCGGCTCCCACACGCTCCGCATAGTTGCCTTTGCGCAGCAGCCTGTGGACACGACCCACGGGGAACTGCAGCCCAGCGCGGGAGGAGCGGGTCTTCGCCTTGGCTCGGGCTTTGCCGCCGGTTTTGCCTCTTCCAGACATGGTTTAGGATTCTTTCTGGAGATGATCAGAAGAGAAAATGAGTCTCAGCGCCGCTCTGCCTGTTTTAAATGGTCGCTAGCGCGGGACGGTTCCTGCCAGACCAATCAGAGGAGAGGAAAATCCGCGGCCTTTTTGAACGGATGTGGGTCCAATCCGCGGCTCTCTTTCAGTGTCGTTGACGTGCACGAGGAGCCGCTGTCCAATCGGGATCCAGATCCGTGAACGAGCGTCAGTTCGTCAGCGGCTTTAAGAGCAGCAGACTCCGCTCTCTGTAACAGTTTTCTCTCGCGTGAAGTGACAGAAATCATCCACGATGGCCAGAACCAAGCAGACCGCCCGTAAATCTACCGGAGGCAAAGCTCCGAGGAAGCAGTTGGCCACCAAGGCCGCCCGGAAGAGCGCCCCGGCCACCGGAGGAGTCAAGAAGCCTCACCGCTACCGTCCCGGTACCGTGGCTCTCCG
>NC_050512.1:29643020-29652033 GCF_002922805.2 Oryzias melastigma
ACCTGTGCGCCATCCACGCCAAGAGGGTCACCATCATGCCCAAAGACATCCAGCTGGCCCGCCGCATCCGCGGGGAGAGAGCTTAGACCCTGACCGTTGCAGGAACAACACAACGGCTCTTTTAAGAGCCAACAACAACACTTCTACAGAGCACTCCATTCACTTAATATATTGATTAATGTCAAATTGATGTCAAATTTCTGATTCTTTGAATTAAATATACATATCAAATTAAAATTTCACATTGCTTAGTTACATTGTACTCCCATTGTTTTTAGTGTTGTGTTCTAATCTCTTATGTACATGATCAATACTTAGACCTCGAAGTAAAACAATTAACCATGAACCTGGATTTCATGTTGCATATAACAATACAACTTTAACCTAGTAATCTAAATCTGAGTGTATATTTTATGTTCTCCTTCATCCCAATGGTAAAACCTCTAATTGATCTTTTGCACCAATGTGTCAAATACCTGTAGCTTCTGTACATTCAAATATAGAATAGCTGGTGCTGATTCATATGTATTTAAGCACAAAAACATGTATGGAAATTCATGTTGGCCTCATTTAATATGTGCAGCCAACATGTATGTTGTTGCATTACCTGCACTAGAGCTGCCTCGATTAGTCGATTAATCGACTATTAACACTAGAAGTCCCACAGAGCAGCCAGTTGGCTCAAAGGCTTTTAGCCATTATCCTTAATCAGGCGTGAATTTGTGAGGCTTTTGTTCTGTAAACAAGCTCCACCAAAGGTGGTGCCATGCTGAACCACTTCAGCAAAACTTGTTTTCATTTTGCCATCTGTGACTTCTAGTGTTAAAATAGTCGATAGCTTTCTGTTTCTACTCTCATCACTACCTCACAGCCTCAACCTAACATTACCAGTGCGACAACAATGGTGAGTAAAATCCGATTTAACCAGCCGTACAGTTTAGATCCAGATTCCAGATCAGACGAGGAAAACAAAGACGTTCATGGATCTAAACCTAGACAGGTAATTTTAAACTTTTTTTTTTCTTTATGTATGTTCTCTATGATCAGAACATATTGAGAGCACTATTTTGGAGAGAGTCTGTGAGGGGAATCGTCCTGCAGGAACATGTGTTTTATATAAACCTCGCCTCACAAAGAAGGAACAGTAATTAGTGGAAAGGTTAGAAAATGGATCAGTACAGATGAATATAAATAAAGGACAAACTCTGACATTTCTTCAAAACTTCTCTCTTGAATATTTATCCCACATGTGACAACAATGGTCTTAAATAGACTGAGATCTAAACCAGTATGGAGTCAAATATTAAAGTGACTGAGAACATTATATACTGAAGTAAATAGAAATGGAACGAAACGAATAATGTTGATTTTAATGTTCTTGTTAATTTACATGAAGAGACATTTCTTCTGGGTGGTTTGACTGACACATTTGGAAGATTAAGAATTCTTTTCAATCAGAGGATTTACATTGACTATTTGTCACATACGACAATAGTCCTGGAACGTGTTGAGTATTTATTAATGCTCATAAAGTTTTTTGAAAATCAAAATGCTTAGTTTGAAGTGTTTTGCCGCCACCGTGTGGCCGTCGGGCTCCAGGCTTCAATCATTTTATCCAAACTTTCAATCTAATAAACAGATTGTTCTAAATTAGTTCTGCTGTCAGAGTGGATTGGTGTTTTATTCTTTTATTTATTATGATGCAGTTTTTAGCCAAAAGCAAATAATAAGTGCCATTTTCTAAGACAGTTTGTGCAGAGCTTCATCAGTAAACATGCGTCTGAGTTGTGGGCGGGACCGTTTGCACGGAAGTAAGCCTTCGTTGATATACCATCATCCCTTCGTTTACACTCTCTCCTGCTAATTTGCAGCTCGTTACAACCTCAACCTTACCGTACTGGTGCAACAAAAAGGTGAGATGTGCAGCCCTACAGTTGTGAGCCAGATGTCAGCTCAGACAAAGATAAAGACATTCATGGATCTATTTGTCTCCAGGTAGATGCATCAGAATGGAGCAGACGGGAGACTTTGGCTCATTCATTTAGTTTCTACGTCACAACTAAGAGCTTTTTCAAAAGGCATTTCATTGCCACAAGAACATGCTGAAAACAACATTTCCATTAGGGTGGGTCTACCACTCCGATGGAAATTGTGTTTTTAACAGAACAAAATACCGCTGGGAACGATTTTACAATGAATCAAACACTTATCATCGTGTCTTAGAATTAGTGTTGAGTTTGTTCATTTTCCTCTTTAGTCATGTTTCATTTATATAAACTGAGCTGTTTCTGTTCTTTGCTGGGTACGATGTCTTCTTGCACTGGTACAGAAACACATCAAACTGAAAGTTTTTGATGGTTCAACTAAAAACTGGAATTCAATTATTAGAAAATTATTTGTTTAGAAAAAAAATAATGTTTAAGCTTGAAGGCAGCCAACTATAATTTTTGAAATTACAAACTCTCCAAACAGTTTTATTTGCTGATCTGTCCTCATTTCATTCAGTTCTTTTTTTTTCTTTTTTTTTTCTTTTTTAGTGAAATGGAAAAATGTACATATATTTAAAACATTTATATATTTTCTTCTTTTTTTCTGGTGGTTATAGGTTTGTACCACCATCAGTGTGTGAATAAGGCTGAGACTGTGAAGAGCTTTGGGCCTGATAAAGGTAAAGCACTATATTACGCCACCAAGTACACGCCATTTACCATAAAAAGTTTAGGTTGCAATTTTTTTCAGAGCAGCATCACAAATAAAGAAAAGCTAAATCCGTTTTTATTGCACACATCGCCATAAATGGCAGCTTTATTTTTTGTTTATATGCATACTATGACATTACAAGTTCTTGTTGTCTTTAATGTGCTTTTGTTTACATCTTGTGTGTGTCATATAAAGCTTTGGTTTTTGTGGAAATGCTCTGGATGTGTCAGAAGATGGAGCAGCAGATGCAGAGAGTTTAATCAGCAGCTGGTTTGAACTCGTCTGAGCCTCAAACCTGAAAGATTCTCAAACTGAGAACAAGGAGACAGTGGGAGCTGTTTTCAACACTTTGTCTTTGGATAGGATTCATGTACAAGCCACAGTCATGACAGATGGAGGTGAAGGAAGGGCTGGATCTGGTCGTCCAGGTCCGGATTAATCTGGAGGTCTAAATCTCTGTGCTTCATTTTCCAGCTTGGTTCTCTTTTGTTGGAGTGTAGTTCTTAGTTGGAGCAAAGATGCTGCACGCATGTCCTCTTTCGGCCCGTCTTCCATTCCTAATAAGCGACTCCTCTGTGCAATCGACTCAAGTGAAGTGGGGCATTCGGCTGCAGGTTCTGGAGGAGAGCGGACATCGGATGGACCACATTACAGTTTGTCTTTTCACTCTGAGCGAGGAAAAAGGAGGAGCAGCATCCACAACACATCAACACGCACACACTGAACACAAAACCCCATCAACTCCAGAGTGCTGATGTGCAGCTCAAGACATAAACGCTTGACTTCATCAAATATGTCTTTCATTCACTTAGAAACAAGTCTGTGAAAAAGTTGCTTTAGATTTGCTGCCCAGAAACATTCAATGTATGATCGTTTAAAAAATATGACATTTAACTGACATTTCTCTACGATAAAAATAGTAATTTAGCAATATTGTTTTTTTTCTCTTTATGTTTTTTGATCCCATTGTTTCCATTGATGGGGGGGTTCAGCATCCATCCATGCAACATAAGCCATATTTACCGCTTACGTGGCCTTTGCTACTTTTGTGCGCTTCATCCTTTTCCTCCTCATGAGGGTCACCTGAGGCCTCTTCAACCCTGCGATCAGCAGCAGCAACCTGGGCCGCGACTTGGTGAGCCAGCTTCTCAGTAGCGTCCCCTTGGGAAACCTGCAAGCAGAGGGAAGGAACCGTATGAATATCCATGGTTCCCACTTTACTCATGAGAAATCCCCAAAAACTCGACTAATAAAACTCCATCTGCTCAGTCGCAAGTTTAATGAATTTTTTTTTTTTTTTTTTTACTTCTGGTTACAGCGCTCGGAATGGAGAATACTTTAAATAGGGGAATGACGAAACAAAAGACAATGCTTGATACTACCATCAACATCAACAATACTATTAAAATCTTTGGGTAAATCCAGACGTACAGCTGCAGCATCCATGGACAGTTCTTGGCATTATCTCTTAATAGAACGATGCATGGTTTCTAAAAAATGTTTTACTTTTATTCTAGACAGGAAAATAAGCTGTGCTTGTTAAGTATTAACAATATTTTCAAAATAAGAGTTCACCCATCCATCATCTGTCACAGATCTATCCATCCTCCAAATATCCATCCATCCATTCATCCTTCTCCCAAATATCAATCCATCCATCCATCCATCCATCCATCCATCCATCCATCCATCCATCCATCCATCCATCCATCCATCGTCTTTCACAGATCCATCTATCCATCCTCCAAATATCCATTTATCCACCCTCCAAATATCCATCCATCCATCCATCTATCCATCCTCCAAATATCCATCCATTCATCCATCCATCCATCCATCCATCCATCCATCCTCCAAATATCCATCCATCCATCCATCCATCATCTTTCACAGATTAATCTATGCATTCATCCTTCCATCCTCCAAATATCAATTTATCCACTCATTCAACCATCCATCCTCCAAATATACATCCATCCATTCATCCATCTATCCATCCTCCAAATATCCTTCCATCCATCCACCCATCCTCCAAATATCCATTTATACATACATACAACCATCCATCCATATATCCATCCATATATCCATCCATCCATCCATCCATCCATCCATCCATCCATCCATCCATCATCTGTCACAGATCCATACATCCAACCATACATCCTCCAAATATCCATTCCTCCAACCATCACCCGTGCACACAAAACCATGAAGAAAATAAAAAAATAAAATCTATCCCTGAAGAAATTCGATTTTTACATAACCACACCTCTGAAATGCCCAAGGAGGAGTTTATTTAACTCTACTTCCAGTAAACTCTTTTCTGCATACTGAGACACTCAGCATGTCACAATGTTTAATCCTCAGGTTGACAGAGAAAATCAAAACTCCTCTAAACTTGTCACCTGTGGACTGATGACTCATTCTGGTGGAAACAGAACCAAACCGTGAGCCACACTTTTCCCCCTCAAAGGCAGCTCTGCTTTTGGATCAGAAAACAGGACATAAGCTGATCTCTGCAGCATCATCACAGCTTCATCACGCTCTCTGCCTCCTCCAAACACAAACTCCTCAACACACAGCAGCCTTGGAGAACCAGCGTGTCTTTCTACGAGACCTCCTGGGCCCGATGGAAACAGGAAAACCTCTCAATTGTTTGGACTCAGTGCTGTTCGAGCAAACTGAAACCAGCCAGAGAGAAATCTAGCACTGTGCAGAAGTGGAAGGGCCTTTGCTGATGCTATTGTTGTCGCCCGCCGGGCTCCATGTTAAATGTACCGAGGGTAATATTGTTTGCGTAGCTGACCCTGAACCCCCCAGCACACTCCCTCCCCTTCTCTTTCATTGGCCTCACTGGAGGGGCTCCACTTGAACTTTCCCTCGAGGTTCAAACTCTGCATCTTGATCTTTGTTTGCTTTACGTCGGATGTGAGAATCAGAATCCTGGCTTTTACTTCACTTCCTTTTCAGTCTTGGTCTTTATCTTCTTCATCCATTAAACAAAAGCAGCGCCTTACCTTAAACTATTTTGATAAGTCTTACTTTTAAAATTGTTTTCCATACTTCATATCATCCAACCTGTTTCTTCGGCAAGAGAAAACCACACCTCCGTGATTCACCCAATCAGATTTCTCCTCGTACTGACCGATTTCGGATGTCCGAAGTGTCAGAGGAACCAGGTAACTTTGACATTCTCCCGTCAGTCCACCCTGCAGCAGCAGGAGCTCACTCTTAATAAGCTAGTGGCCTAATAAACAATCCGGCAGTCCATCATCAGCAACGTGACGTATGCGGCCTCCTGTCTGCTCCGGCATCAAAATAACCATTCATCCCAAACGTAGTAATCCAGGAGACAAGTTTATTTTTACAGAAACTCCCAAATATCAGAGAGTAGAGGTACTACTAAGTTGTTCTAAGTGGGTAAAATCAGATCTATAAATATGTAAAAAGAAACAACACTTGCCTCAAATTCATCAGGAGTCCAAGTTCTCACTGTGAGGCTCTGAAATACATCGAGTTTCAAAGTTAGCAGTTCAAAGGAGGAGATGATTTCCAAATCCATCTTCCCGTAACCTCCACCCTTCACCTCAGCGCACAACTTAGCAGTACTCCCTACCTCTGCACAAGGAACACAACAGAAAGCAGTCCTTACCAATTGACCCCACACATTTGTTAGGTTATGCCCCCGTCGTCCCTGCAGAGGCACATATATGATCCCCGCTGCAATTTTTTCCCCGCGCGCTAGAAAGTTCAGCCAGGATGCAAAAACAAATCTGCTAAATAATAGGAGGCCGTGAACCGGCCGGGTGGGGAGAGGAAGGGCGGGGCCGGACCTTTTAAAAAGAGAGGGTCCACTCAGCAGTTCTGACCGCCGCAGAGAGCCGTCCCGGCACAAACAGCCAACTCTGCCACTTCAGGCCCCCACTGCACACCTGTGTGAAACATGCTGCCTGCAGGATGAGGAGAGGTTCAGACACTGACAACTCTGAAGATCTCAGAGATCCCAGCGTTTCATACAACTCACAATACCACAAATTCTGAAAAAGAAACTTCAAATAAAAATAGGTAGTTTGAAGAAATCTGAACAGAAAATGTGTTTAAAAAGAACAAACATTAAACTTTGGTGCTATTATAAATCATAAATGAAAACATTTGATGGTAAAAATAATTAAATTAAAAAGACTTTCTGTTGACAAATAGAAGGAGGGAGGATATAAGACGAATCTTTCTGCTTCTTTTCATCCATGTTATATTTGCAATAGTAGTTTTGTTCCCTTAAATATTTGGTTTAAACTTTTTTTTATTAAATAAGAACGTGTACCCTCACATGAATTGTTTATAACAATAATAAACTGTTGACAAAAAAATCCAGATAGTTAATTTAGAAGTAAATATTCCACATTTATATAATAGTAATAATCAATCTTTAGTGTGCAAAAGAAAAATTTGTCAGATGGTTTGTGTTGAAAAGAAGTGTACTAATGTTTTACCTTTTTGTGTTGTGTAACAAAAAGTATATAAAAAAATTAAATGAATGGAGTTGAATTCATAAAGAACATGTTTTATCATGCGCAATACATTTTAGATTAAAAGTTGATTTATTTTGGGGCTAAATGGGGTCATTTTTTATATTTTTCCAAAGTTTATCTTGTGAACTTTGGTCCAAAGAAACATCTGTGGAAATAATAGTTAATATTCAAACAATGTTTATTGTTTGTTGATTTACTTTTATTTATTTTACATTTCTTTTCCTTTCAGTGGAATTAACAATTGTTCTTTTTTTAAAATCTGCAATGCATGTTTTTACTTATTACTGTATTCAACATACTGTGGGCACATTTTTATGTTATACTTAAACATGTTTTTGCACAGACATGGTGTCAACACTAATTTCTTTATTGCCATTTTCGATTGATTGATTGATTGATTTGGTTTGTTTAAAGTATTTATTGTAGACAACAGAAGAAAATAATCACACAGATGTATCAAACTCATTTCAGGACAAACACGCTTTAGTCACATTTAACTCATTAAATATACCGTATTTTCCAGAGTATAACTTGTCACAAAAACAAAAATAATGTCTAATCTAGAAGAATTTAACCATATATATATAAGTCGCTCTGGAGTATAAGTCGAACTTTTGGGAGAAAAGTCTGACGTTTCAGAACAAATCTGCCAAGTACAGCATTGCTAAAAAATAAAGAAATTAAGAAATACAAGAATACAAATCTTTTGATCTGTATAAGAAAAATATCAAAGTTTAAGAGGAAAACCATCCGATTCTATAAGATAGTGGGAGAGAGTGTGAACAAGGGAATGCTGGGATTTTAGGGTTACTTCTGCTCCAACAGTCCCACCCACAACTCAGAGGCGAATTTCGAAAAAGCTTTTGCTGCTCTGCAGGAACTATGTCTTTAATAAAAAATAAATAAGAAAAGACAGAGCCCTTTTATTTTGGCTAACTGCATAATTATAAATAAAAGACCACTGGGAACGATTATATAAAAGATAAACTTTTTTTTTTTTTTTTTCGAGTAGGACCAGCCAGCGAGTTTAAGTGGCTCATATGGTTTAAAAGTGGGCAGAAATTGTGGGTCCTGATTGGGTTTGTCTGCAGTTTCTGTAATGGCCCCTCCTGTGTTCGCCCACATTGGCTTACGTGGACACTCGGTGGGTACCATGCTACAGTGGAGCTCGCTAACACACTACAGCGGCTAGTTCGTTACAGCGGAGAAACAATAGTGCTCACTAGCTCGATACATCAGAGCTTGATGCAAAGGAGCTCACTATCATGCTACAGTGGAGCTCGCTAGGTCGCTACAGTGAAGCTTACAAGCCCAATATAGTGGAGCTCGCTAGCTAGATACAGCTGTGCTTGCTAGCTAGGTACAGCTGTGCTTGCTGGCTAGATACAGTGGTGCGAGTGGAGCTCGCTAGCTAGATACAGCAGTGCTTGTTAGCTAAATACAGCAGCGCTTGCTAGGTAGATACAGCTGTGCTTGCTAGCTAGATACAGTGGTGCTCGCTAGCAAGATACAGTGGTGCTCACTAGCAAGATACAGCGGTGCTTGCTAGCCAGATACAGCTGCGCTCGCTAGCTAGATACAGCTGCACTTGCAAGCTAGTATGATTTTGCTTTCAAGTAGATGCTAAATTAATGTAACTGCTTTAAAACTTTTGTTTTCTATCTCATATTTAGATCAGTATATGTGGAAAACTGACAATAATCTTCTTTCAGTTTGTTGGGTTTAAATAAAAGGTCTCTTCTTAATAAAGTTAATAAAAAGACACGAACCAGTCAGGTTAA
>NC_050512.1:29652072-29653919 GCF_002922805.2 Oryzias melastigma
TAAATCTTCCTCCTATATCGTCCTGCTGTTAGATTTACTGTTAAATTTAGCCCACAAATTAGTTCAAGAATAAATGACTCTGCTAATGGAGTCTTTTATTCATAGTCGAGATGTGACCTTTCCAGAACTGCATCAGCAGGTTACAATCAAAATAAATTCTGCTTGAATTCCTACAATAACAATGTTTACCGGGTTCATTGCGAGGGCCGCTAACGACGGAGACCTTTCACCCAGGAGGGAGAAATCTTCAGGGACGTCAGTGTGCTTTGTTTTCTGCACTGTAGAGGGCATGGTGGCACCAGGGGACCACGGAGGAGGAGGAGGCAGGAGGAGGCATGTTTCCTCTCAGACAGAAGAAAGCACTGCTGTTTGTTCAGTGCCGCAGAGATCAACCTGGAGGAAAAGAGAGAGGGAGGGGGGGCAGCGGCTGGTACTGCAATGCAGATCGTCAAATGAGGAGGCGGAAGAAAGGAGAGAAAGGGGGAGGAGGAGGAGAAGGAGCTCTGCAGAAAACCCGAGGGGAGGTTTCAGGGATTCCCTGATGGATGGAAAAGATCTAGAATGAGAAGCAGCTCCGACGAGTTCAGCGGATCTGAACAGGGAAGATGCAGCTGAAACAGACTGAAGCTGCAGCCCGAGTCATCTAAACTCTGTAATATTTATGATGCTGTTTGGATTGAGGTTGTTTTGACTAAATGTAGTTTTATTTTTATTAAACCATCACAGGTTAATGTTTGATCTAATTTTGAAGAAACATCCACAACAAACTGAATCATCATATTTTAAGATTTATGATGTTTTCAAATGGTTTGGTCCGGACTAAGTACGCTTTGTTCCAGATCGAGTCCTTTAGATTGTGTTTGGTCTGTACTGAGTCTGGGATATTCCAGACATTTCTGTTCCAGACCAAAGCTTGTAAACAAAATCACGTGACTAAATATCTCTTCAGTCACTGGCCAACAGTTACGGGGGTGGGTCAAAACAAAAAGAGAATGATGGAGATGCTAATGCTAACGATTGTCTATGGTGGCCGTTTTGGTTCAGTTATTTCACTCCTGGAGCGGATCGCATTCAGACTGAGGAATCTTAGAGAAAACCGAAGTTCAATCCGATTGGAAACGAATCGAGACCACCTTGAAAGATTGGTCTGAGAACAAGGTTCGCTTGCATGTATACAGACTGAAGCTAACTCAGAATCCCCTCTTATTGGTGCTGTCCTAATCTACTAATTCTAAAATCGAGTGCACTAGAGCTTTTCCAGAAGTCTTTGCAGGAAACTAGTGTGCGTTGATGCTCACTAGATTGAATTGAACTTTATTAATATCACGGGGATAAATTCAATAAGATCAGATCATTTAGATTAGAGAATATAGACCACAATGCATTGTGGTAGAACCATTTAGAACAAAGAATTTGTTTAAATGTAATTTTAGAAGAAACCATTCACATTTTCACCATCAGAACACAGTGGAGTCATAAATAAACATTGTGAAATTTTCGCATTGACATAGACATAGCCGGAAACTTTGTTCTGGATTTTAAAGGGAAACAAACTCTGGACCATGTGTCCAGTCTGAATACACCCATAATCCTTGTGCTAACATAGGCATGTTTACATAAAAGTGGGATCATCTGGTCCCCATAAGACAACGCACTGGACTTTTTTTTTTTTAAGATTTTTTTTAATATTTACTGATGTCCATTGCAGACATAAGACCCTGTTCATCTTTGTCATTGGAGGGATCACACATCACTATAAGGTTCGGGTCATCTGGACCCCATAAGAGAGCACGAGGGCAAAAGAGTAAACATTTCGGTCCATCTTCCTTTGGGTCGGGTACAATGAC
>NC_050512.1:29654496-29688067 GCF_002922805.2 Oryzias melastigma
TATAAGATAGTGGGAGAGAGTGTGAACAAGGGAATGCTGGGATTTTAGGGTTACTTCTGCTCCAACAGTCCCACCCACAACTCAGAGGTGAATTTCGAATAAGCTTTTGCTGCTCTGCAGGAACTATGTCTTTAATAAAACAATAAATGTAAAAAAAGACAGAGCCCTTTTATTTTGGCTAACTGCATAATTATAAATAAAAGACCACTGGGAACGATTATATAAAAGATAAACAATTTTTTTCCGAGTAGGACCGGCCAGCAAGGCCAAGTTGCCCATATGGTTTAAAAGTGGGCAGAAAATGTGGGTCCTGATTGGGTTTGTCTGAAGTTTCTGTAATGGCCCCTCCTGTGTTCGCCCACATTGGCTTAAGTGGACACTCAGTGGGTACCATGCTACAGTGGAGCTCGCTAGGTCGCTACAGAGAAGCTTACAAGCCCAATATAGTGGAGCTCGCTAGCTAGATACAGTGGTGCTTGCTAGCTAGATACAGCTATGCTTGCTAGCTAGGTACAGCACTTCTTGCTAGCAAGGTACAGTGGTGCGAGTGGAGCTCGCTAGCTAGATACAGCAGTACTTGTTAGCTAGATACAGCAGCGCTTGCTAGCTAGATACAGTGGTGCGAGTGGTACTAGCTAGCCAGATACAGCTGCGCTTACTAGCTAGTATGTTTTTGCTTTCAAGTAGATGCTACATTAATGTAATTGTTTCAAAACTTTTGTTTTCTACCTCATATTTAGCTCAATATATGTGGAAAACTGACAATAATCTTATTTCAGTAGTGCTGGTTAATCTACCCTGAGGTGTAAATAGTTTCAGTCTCTGCTGTAACTGCTCAGCCCTAAATCTTCCTCCTATATCGTCCTGCTGTTAGATTTACTGTTAAATTTAGCCCACAAATTAGTTCAAGAGTAAATGACTGCTAATGGAGTCTTTTATTCATAGTCGAGATGTGACCTTTCCAGAACTGCATCAGCAGGGTACAATCAAAATAAATTCTGCTTGAATTCCTACAATAACAATGTTTACCGGGTTCATTATGAGGGCCGCTAACGACGGAGACCTTTCACCCAGGAGGGAGAAATCTTCAGGGACGTCAGTGTGCTTTGTTTTCTGCACTGTAGAGGGCGTGGTGGCACCAGGGGACCACAGAGGAGGAGGAGGAGGCAGGAGGAGGCATGTTTCCTCTCAGACAGAAGAAAGCACTGCTGTTTGTTCAGTGCCGCAGAGATCAACCTGGAGGAAAAGAGAGAGGGAGGGGGGGCAGCGGCTGGTACTGCAATGCAGATCGTCAAATGAGGAGGCGGAAGAAAGGAGAGAAAGGGGGAGGAGGAGGAGAAGGAGCTCTGCAGAAAACCCGAGGGGAGGTTTCAGGGATTCCCTGATGGATGGAAAAGATCTAGAATGAGAAGCAGCTCCGACGAGTTCAGCGGATCTGAACAGGGAAGATGCAGCTGAAACAGACTGAAGCTGCAGCCCGAGTCATCTGAACTCTGTAATATTTATGAGGCTGTTTGGATTGAGGTTGTTTTGACTAAATGTAGTTTTATTTTTATTAAACGATCACAGGTTAATGTTTGATCTAATTTTGAAGAAACATTTACAACAAATTACATCATCATATTTTAAGATTTATGGTGTTTTCAGACTGGAGAAATGGTTTGGTCCGAACAAAGTACGCTTTGTTCCAGATCGAGTCCTTTAGATTGTGTTTGTTCTGTACTGAGTCTGGGATCTTCCAGAGATTTCTGTTCCAGACCAAAGCTTGTAAACAAAATCACGTGACTAAATATCTCTTCAGTCACTGGCCAACAGTTACGGGGTGGGTCAAAACAAAAAGAGAAAGATGGAGATGCTAATGCTAACGATTGTCTATGGTGGCCGTTTTGGTTCAGTTATTTCACTCCTGGAGCGGATCGCATTCAGACTGAGGAATCTTAGAGAAAACCGAAGTTCAATCCGATTGGAAACGAATCGAGACCACCTTGAAAGATTGGTCTGAGAACAAGGTTCGCTTGCATGTATACAGACTGAAGCTAACTCAGAATCCCCTCTTATTGGTGCTGTCCTAATCTACTAATTCTAAAATCGAGTGCACTAGAACTTTTCCAGAAGTCTTTGCGGAAAACTAGCGTGCGTCGATGCTCACTAGATTGAATTGAACTTTATTAATATCACTGGGATAAATTCAATAAGATCAGATCATTTAGATCAGAGAATATAGACCACAATGCATTGTGGTAGAACCATTTAGAACAAAAAAATTGTTTAAATGTAATTTTTGAATAAACCATTCACATTTTCACCATCAGAACGGAGTCATAAATAAACAGTGTGAAATGTTCGCATTGATTCGATTTTGACTCCATGAAATCGGTGACATCATACCTGGTGTTTAGAAAAAACGAAGAAAAGTGGTGAGCATCGTACCCAAATTGCCTTTAAAATCCAGGGCACTATATAGTCCTGCTCCATATAGTTTTTTTAATAGTTAGGAATTAGGGGGGGTATTCAGACATAGCCGGAAACTTTGTTCTGGATTTTAAAGGGAAACAAACTCTGGACCATGTGTCCAGTCTGAATACACCCATAATCCTTCTGCTAACATAGGCATGTTTACATAAAAGTGGGGTCATCTGGTCCCCATAAGACAATGCACTGGACTTTTTTTTAAAGATTTTTTATATTCACTGATGTCCATTGCAGACATAAGACCCTGTTCACCTTTGCCATGGGAGGAATCACATATCAATATATGGGTCGGGTCATCTGGACCCCATAAGAGAGCACGAGGGCAAAAGAGTAAACATTTCCATTTCGTCCATTTCGGTCCCCCCCCACCCCCCACACTCTCTGTCTATGATCTGTAATGAAGCTGTTTATCCACACTCAGGTGAAGTGTGGAAACCCTAAAGCTACGTTCACACAGCCCTCGGCAAAGCAGGTTCAAATTGCTACTTCTAATGAAAAGTCTGTGTAAACGCGTTTTTTGCATTCAAAACTCTCATGTTTAACTGCAAATGCACATTTCTATGCCCATTTTCGGGCTGTACACACAAAGTGCATGGCTACTGAACGCATGTTGAAAATGAAACCCCGTCAAACTTTGACCAATCAGGTAATTGGATTTGGTAGTGACCACATCCAAGCATGGATGACGTCCTCTAATTCATGGCTGTGCCAACCGTCTGAAAATAAATCATGGAGGTGAATTCATAATTGCGGTTTGTGCCCGTCCAGAATTCTATGACACCAACTCTTTCATATATTGGAATAGATTTGTGAAAGAAAAAGCCTGGGGGAAGATCCACCAGAGTTGGTGACACCAAACCTTTTCCTACTGTAGGTATACCTGACAAGCGCTAGAAAACAAGAGAAGAGTGACTTCCCTGATTTTCCAGTCTGAACACCATAGGCTATACGTGTGTTCAAGAATGCACGTCACATGCTCGGTCTGTCTGTAGCTCCGCTTGTTGCTTTTGGTGGGATAGTGGATCATGATATCCTGTGGTCACAGCCTCTTCAGTGGATCTATTTCCTGGTGAGAATTTAGGTTTGGGGGCAGCAGGGACTTGATGAGACTCACTAGTTTCTCACAACACTTCTATCACCACTGGGAAGAGAGAAACAGGCTGGAAGTCACTCAGACTAGAGATGTGGGAGTTTTCTTTTTTTTTTTTTTTTTGGCAGGGCCACTATGATGGTGGACTTAAGTCATACGAATAAGACGTCCATCCTCTCCCAGGATGGACAGGCGATTTTATCAGGGCTGTTAAAAAGGAACTAGCTTATCTAACTCTACAGCTACATACTTGAATAGAGTTCAGCCAGATAGAACTGTGGCCAAAGGCGAGGTCCACGGCCAAGAACAGGAGCACAGACAGGAGCACCAGGAATCTGAATCTAAAGAGGAACAACATCTGAATCACACTGCACCAAACAGAACCACAGAGAACTAAACATAATAAATAATAAAGAGGAAAGGTAAAGTAAATTAGAATAGAGAACGGAACTCCAGAGCTGATGTGAATAATAATGATGATAGAAAATCTAAAATGAATCTAAACCAACAGGTGCTACAGCAGATTACGCTTGATTATCTTCCAAAAAATACAAGGAATCTGCACTTTTTAGTACCAGGTATTGATCTGAGTCACACTTGTTGGATTTTAGGCTAAAGATCTCCTTATTCTATTTTAGATCAATGAAAATGAACCAATACCAACCATGTATCATATTGTCAATCACTGAGTATGATAGGAATCAGTTGTTCAACTTAACCATGAAACTCCTGGGAAACTGTATCGTTGCTCACCTGACGCCTCTTCTCGCTGTAGTGAGTATGATCTCCACATCTGAAGGGGATGTTTCTCTGTTTCTAAAAACTGAAAGGATAAATCCAAGATAAAGAGCAACAACAAAAATTCTCAAAATTGAAGTATAAAAAAGTTTATTCTTGATTTTTCTTTTACAAATCTTCTTCATCTTGATACAGTTAGATCTCCTGGCTAAAGAGAGTTCAAACATCGTTCAGCAAAAGCTTCATCCACACTCATGCATTCCCATTTCAAAGTTACAGCCTGGAGTCCAAAACACTTCTCAGGTCGTCTTTAGAAACAAATCCATTCATGTTTTTGGAAATGAATCAAAAAATGTTATCTATGATAAGTGAAGACTGAGTCAAAGAGCAACTTTTGTTCTGCTTTATAGTTATTAGTGGAAGACAACAATTGTAAACTTTTGTGCAGGTGAGAAACTTGATGATTGAAAATAGAGTGTTGGGGTTTCATCTCTTCATTTGGAAGCATTGTTTGCAAATTATTCTTGCGAAATCAGAAGAGACACGACAGATGGTTATTGTCAAAAGTGCTTTGAGACGTGACTCAAGTAACTGCTTTAAGACTATCGAAAAACACAAACAAATGTGCTAAAAAGAATAAAGTAGAGTATTTTTACAAGTTCTTTTGCAAAAAAGTAAGTTGGAGATAAATTCTGACTGGTACAATATCGGAAAGTCTGAGAATTGTTAACTGTTGTATTCTGAGAAAAAAACATCTGATTTCTGGTTTTTCAAACTCATTATAGAGCTTAACTTTTGTGTGAACAAATATTCTCTTACTGGGTTGATGTTTTTCCAAAAACATGGTTCCTGTAATTTCAAAATAAAAGCACATCAGAGTGGTTGAAGCCCAGACTTCCTCTCAAGCCGCACCTTCACATTGCACATTTTCAAACAGTGCATATATCATAACGATAAATACTGTTAAAACACAGAAGTGCTCTTCATGCACAGACAACAATCAGGACATACAGGTGAATGGCTGCAGGGGGGGCAAACAAACAAAAAAAAAAAACAATGCCCCCCTGAGACGGTTGAGTAGCAAGGCAGGTTTGATGTCTTTGAACCTCAGCGTCATGCAGCTGAACCAGAACCGCTCTCCACTGAGATCCAGGCTCTCGTTAGTTGCATTGATTGCATATCATTACAACACATTATCACACATTTAGATGATAATTGTGTCAGGAAAGAGGTGTGTGAAATCATCGGCACATTTTTTTTTTTTCTGAAGACACGTTTCCTCTGATTCACACAAATACAGCGTGATGTCGTTAGATTATTACAGTTTCTATGGAAGCGTTTCTCCATTATCATGTTGGCTTTTAATAATTGATCAGCTAACAAAAAATATAAATAAAAATTATCCAACCTGTTTCTCTAAAAGGAAAAGCTGACTGGAGTGATATGTTTGTGAGCAAATCTTAATACATTTAGTTTTTTTCTGAATATTTTCCCTTGAGGAAGTTTTGGTCCATGGATGATCATCTTAAAAAACAAAGTCTAAAGTCCATGCAGACTGTGCTGAACATGTCCGCTGAATGATAAAAAAAATCCCTGCTCTTCCTTGTGCAACACATGGCTGGCATTAAAGAGAAAACATGAAGTGAAATTCTTGGGGCGATCTGCTAATATCGGCATGATCATGATGGTAACTTTGTCCCAAAACGATTTTTCAGGGACTCCATCCACAGTTTTAGGTGTGGGTACCAAGCCCATCCACAGTCCTGAGCAGGTTTGGAGCTGCCAACTGAGTCTCCTCTTCATCCACTTCACTGACATGGAAGAAGACAGGCATCTTAAGTGCAGAACAACACTCCTGATAAACGTTCCCAGTGAGGAAAGTAGATGTTGACGTTTGGAAAACCAAGAGTCCAAGGATCCAAGAAAAACAGTTTCTTTGCAGAAGAAGGGTCCACTTTCCTATGTTGTGGTATTGATATCATGCTGTTGTTGTCATGGTTTCTTTATTTTTATCAAGTGTGTCCATGTTTTGTAACTTGATTGGCGTTTAGGTGTTTTCTTTAGGTTTAAAGAAGATCTTAGCCTAGGGGTCTCAAACTCAACCGCACACTGGGGCCAAAATCCAAAACACACCTTAGGTCGCGGGCCGAACATGTAACTTTTTAATGTGGACCAAACCTCTGGTACCGGTACCCTAGCCCTAGCCTGGTCTGCATCTGGTACTGGAACCAGTACTGACCCACTTCTGGTACAGACTGTCCAGTACCGGGTAAAGGTTAGGCTTAGGATACCAGTGTGGTCCAAGTCCCAGTACCAGACTGGTACCGGTTTGTGGCCGACAGGTTGGGGAGCCTTGATTTAATTGGACATCAAAAAACGACAAGTTAGGGACACCCAAAACGTTGAGGGGTATTTAACCAAATGTCAAATTGTGACGACTTGGGAATGAGAATGTGTTGCACTATGTTACCAGAGCAAGATAACATCAGGCTGTTAATAACAAAATTATAAAATGATGTGGCGGGCCAGATATAATCGCCAAGTGGGCCGGATCTGGCCCCCGGGCCTTGACTTTGACATATGAGTTTTAGCCACATCAAGATGAGTCTGTTGAGGTCGGCTGAATGCTTCCTGGACTCCTCCCTGGGAGGGGTTCTGACTATGTCCCAATGGACGGAGAGCTCAGGGAAGACCCAGGACACTAGAAAGACTATTTTGCTCAACTTTCCAGGGAACACCTCGGAGTCCCCCCAGAGAAGCTGAAGGGAGAGGGAAGTCTGAGCATTTCTATTTTTGCTTTAGTCACAACTGCCTCACAGATGGATATGGGTAAAAACTGGGAAAACCTGTACTGGTCTGCACCAAATTTGAAGAAGTTAGACCGCTCAGAAAGCCTCTAGAGCAGGGGTGTCAAATTCATATTGGTTCAAGGGCCACATTCAACGTGTCTGATCTCAGGTGGGCTGGACCAGTAGAAGCTTTGTTTATGTTTTCAGTTGGAAAAAATGCCTAAAACAACCTATTTGCCAAATCTCTTGACACCTGATTATTTTGATAGCACATTAACAGAGGTGAAGCTGGCAGAGAATCTAAGTGCATCTTACCCAAACGTTGCACGTAGTTGCAAAGAAATGCTGCTTGTTTCTTGATCTCTTGTTAAGCCGGTATTTCTTTTCCTTTGCTTCCCCTAGTGGCGGAATTGCGCAGTGCTGCCATTCCTTTAAATAAGCATAACTTGCCACAGGAATGGGCTTGAAACGTGCTTTTTTTTCCTCCAACATCCTTATTTTTCTTTCTCTTTATGACCTGGACGGATTAAACCTTCTGACAGGCCGGATGCGTCCCACGGTGTGACACCCTTGCTCTAGAGAGAAAATGTGCATGTACATTTTTCTACAGGTTGTAGTGAATGCTTATGCAACACAGAAGGTTACGCGAGGGTGAAGTAGGTGAGACGCAGGTGTGTAGTACAGCCCAATCCCTGCACACTGCACAAGGGGCCCGTAGGTGCTGTTCACGTGATATGAGTGCGCTCCTTGCATGCAGCCTGAATGTTGTGCTACGTTCACACCGGGCTTAGAAACAGGCGTTCAAGCGACCAGTTCCAATTTTTTCAATTAGTTGACTTATCTGATCATTTGTGAAGTGGATATAAAACACACATCTTAACCAGATATTGCATTGGAGACCCTTTTTTTCCCACTTTCAGGCTCTGTTAGGGTGTTGTTATGGTAGCCAGGTCTTCCTAGATCTTTCTGTGACATCACTGATGACCTAGATTAGCACTACTGCGTATGTGTATCAAAGACAATGGCAGACATGGCAATAGAAAGCGTGCACCATAGTTTTGATATGCAAAAAACAAAAGACTAATCAACTATTAAATTAATCGTCCACTATTTCAATAGTCGACATAGACTAATCGACTAATTGTGACAGCCCTACTTCCAATGAAGTACATGTGTTTTGGGCTTCCACATTAAAAACTCCTGTTCACATGTAGCTATGGAAGATTTTAAGTCAGTTTTTTTTTTTGCAGTATTTGTGTGCGATCAGTAAGGAGCCAGTACTTGCACCCTACTAATGACTAGAGTGTGGTGTAAGGACACCGTACGATAGAATCATCCACATGTTGTAACTTCTATTAGCCTTTTGAATGCTTCGCAATTCCCCAACCACACAACATTTTCATGACATCCCTGCCACCTTAAGAGAAGTGCAAGACACACTTATGCTCCTTTGAGATTCAGCTGCTCCTCTCTACATCCTTCCACGGACCCAACAACCCAAAAACATTTGTATGTGGCTAAGGCATTACTACTGGGTCCTGTATGAGCGCTAGAAAACTACCAAAGAAAGATGCTAAAAAAAATCAGCCTGGTCTGGAAGCGGTAGAACAAGGTCCAGTCGATACTGTGTCTCCCAAAACATGACTGATGGATTGGCCAAAACCACAAATGTCAGAGTGGCTGTTTTTACAACAAAACAAAACAAAATAAAACAAACAAAGAAACAGAAGTTAGTACAGGTGAGTGTAAGAGTATCTACATTGTAAGCTGATCAGTAACAATGCATAATCGATTGTCCAAAAACCCTGTAATGCTGCTGCTATTTTCACAGATATTTCCATGATTGAGCAGGAAGAGAGCAAACAGCAAAGTCCGTATGAGGCCAAACTTCCCAAAGTGCTCTGAAAGGAAATTCAAATTCCACTTTAGTGTCTTTAACTGGCTTTTTCTCTCTCACAGTTGATTCCTTCACATTCACTGACGATAGAAAACAAGACCGCGGTGAAAAGTTAAGGTTTTGAAGTCTGTGCACAGTGTTCAGCTCTAGAAAGTACGGACATTCATTTGTGATCATTTGTATGAACTGAAAATGGTCCATTTAGTTTAGAGAACGTCCGTGTTTGGATTGAAACTACAAAGAGACGCTAATGGACATGAGATGCTGAGATATGAAGTGGAACAGTCCGACAATGCTAACCTCGACCAGCGATGGAGGCCTCATTGCTTCAGGGGCAGAGGGTTTAGAACAGCTAAGCAGGCTTCGTCAGAGAAAAAAAGGCATCAAATAAACGGTCATAGAAAATGCCCTTCGTCACAGTGCCAGAGTCCAGGTCAAACGACGGTAAAGCCAACACTTATTGCTGATAGGAGGTGGAGGTGGGACAGTCTCAAACTCTCCTGAGAATAAAGGTGCAAGCAGAACTGAGACGACGCCTAAAGCAAAAATAATAAGACTAATCGTTTCAGTTCCAGTCAGTTCAAACTGTTGAGTGCAACAAACATCAGAGTTCATGTTCTTTGTTGACATCTGGAGACTCAGTGGTTCAAGTTTGATTCCCTCAGACTTCAGGTCCATTTCAGCTAAGAGATAAGCCCTCAACACATGGAAGCTGGAGCACATCTATGTTAAGATAGGCTGTCTTTATCGGAATCTGGGGAAGGAGGTCGAGAAGCTTCAAAAAAACAGCCAGACGACTTCCTGGATTTGAGAATTCCGAGCAGCTCGGCGAGCTGAGTCTCCAGCGTCGCCATGCGGCTGTTAAGAGATTTGATGTCTGCTCGTAGTTCTTGTTTCAGCTCTAGGAACGAGGCTTGCAGGCTCTGCTCTGGTATGGAACAGAAAACCTTCTTCTCCTCAGACTGGACTGGACTTCTCTCCTGAGGAGTCCGGGCATCGCCGACATTGTCTAAGCGGAGGTCGCTCTTGGTGATGCCGCTGTCGCAGGAGTCGGTTTTCTTCAGGGACATTTCATCCTGAGACTTAGTTCTATCGGGCAGCGTTTCCATGGACTCCGCCTTGGAGACGCTGCTCCACGATTCAGCTTTCACCACCGACTCCTTGAACCGCCCCCAACCTTTAGCTTTAGGCGGCTCCACAGACTTGCATCCAGCTAAGTTACCATTTTGGACCACGGAGGTTTGGAGAATGACTCGGTTGGCGCTCCGGCATGAAAGCGATGCTGTGGATGATGCAGAGGTGGTGGGTGTGTCTGCGCTCTCGGTTACCATGGCAATACTGGTGGAAGCCAGTATTTGCGGCCCTCTCGGCTCCGTTTGAGTCACACCTTTCTCCACATCGCCGGTACCCAAACAGACGCGCTCCGCAGCGAGCCGAGCCTCCCTCTGCTGCCGGAACCGTTGGAAGAGCCGGCGAACCGGATGGTCAGGAGGAAGATTCAGAGGAGCTTCATCTTTTCTTTTCAGCTTTTCCTCTTCTTCACGTTTCACATCAGCGATCTTACGGAAGACAATCTGTTGAAAAAAAAATGAAAAAAAAACAAATATTTTAAAACCTAAAGAAAGAGACCTGAAGCTAAAGAACAATGGTTGTGTATGACATATTTAACATTTTGAAGACTAAAAGACATGAAATAACAATAACTTAATATACTGTAAGCTTCGGTTCCAGCAAATTAAGGGGGCGGAGTTTGAGTGCACCATATTCAGTTCCAACAAAGACCCCCCCCCACCTTTCTATTAACGTGTTCTTGATAATCCTCTATTTTTCTGTTGTTAATTAAAATGGCCAATCACATAACTCAATAAAAGTAGGTGGAGCCTGCTGGTCCCCATGTCTAATGTTCAAAATGTTTTACTGACAGATTTGGTGGCTTTCAAGAAGTAGGGGTGTGGTCTTCTGACAAGCTCACTCCTGATTGGTGAAATTGGCTGCTATAGAAGGGAGGACTCGGACAAACTTGGACCAAGCAGTGATTATCAGAGTTGTCTATCTCCAAAATGACACAGACCATATTGTGAAAAAATGGCAACTGAATGGACTTTGGTTGAAGCCATAAATGTACTGTTTTCTATGGGTGACGTGACACTGACTGATAAAAATGTCCGAGACTTCCAAAAAAAAAGCTATGCAGAAACTTTTAAACATGGCTTGATGTTTTGTGTGTAAAGTCAGGGCAGCTGCTGTTTTTCATTCAGCTGCTGTAACGTGTGACCTGCCTGGGCTCTGAGCGCTGTGACCGCGCAGACACAGCCCTCTGATGGTTTGGAGGCGAGAGCTGCTCTGGCAGGTCGTTTCTTTTCTCCACCACCATTATATTGCACAGCCAAGCAGAACAGGACGCGGAGGCCTTCCAATCGATTTACAGCAGGGGGAATGGACCAAAGCAATGAACTAACCAGGAGAAAGAGGGAGAAGCTGCTGGCCAAAATTACAGATTTATTTTAATAGCTTTTTCTCCAACTCATCTAATACATTTTATCTGTCAAAAATTACTGGTGTCTTCAGAGAAGCTCCTCCATCATTTTAGAGGCTGGTGTGTTGTTTTCACTGAAGGTAATAGCTGAGTCAAATCTAATAAACAACTGACGTTTTAACCTGAAGACTAATTAAAATGTTTATTTGTCATTTAAGAAGAGCAGTTATAACAGCTATGAATGACAGACAAAAGGAATTTACAGTTTATGTATATATTTGATTACATAACTAATCTCTAAATGTTTGCTTTTCTCCAGTTTTTACCTTTAAAACCCATTAAAATTAAAATTGTTTTAGTTTTTTAACAGGTTCTTGTAACACTTTTCTCATCAAATTTGACATATATGTGTTTCTGAGTATTTCTTTATTGTGGTGAATCAGGGGTGGATAAAAATTTTATTTTTGTTAACGTTTGGTAATGTTAGCACTTGTGAGGGGCTGTAAGCTAGCAGGAGACTGTGTAAACAAAGGGATGATGGGATATCAACAGAGGCTTAGTTCCTCCTCAACAGTCACACCCACAACTCAGACTCAAACCTCTGATGAATTTCTGCCACACAGCTAAAAACCGCACAGGCTTTTTGATTTTGCCTAAAAACAGCAACATCATATACAAAAAAATAAATAAAATGAACTAGTCTTCTATCAGAAAACGTTTCTGTAAACAAAACAGAACAGAATATCTTTTGACATATCAACAGTTTAGAAAGTTAAACATGAAAAAATTTGATTGTTCAACTCAATTTTTACCCCAACATACAGAGGTTTTAAAATTATTTTTGAGAATAATAAACACATGAGTGCTAAGATGACAGTAGGATAAAGATGGTTTGACTGTTGTGTTTTAGAGGAATTTTCTTGCACAGAGATGCTACTTTAGACGTATGTAACGCCCCTTGTGGCTGAAAGTAAAATGAAAAAAATGAGTCAAGGGTCAAAATTATTGAAAATGTATTTACATTTTTTTTTTTATTTTTATTACTTTCTGATTCCCGGTCTTTTAATAGGGTTTAAATAAATAACTGTGTCTATTTAAAGAGTAACTTTTAAAGACCCACTCAAATGAAAATTGTGTTTTTAACGTGTTCCTGTGGCAGTTTTCTCATGATGGAGGACATGTATGAAGAAAATTAATTATAACGCTGTTTTTTTAATTAAAACAATTGTAAAGTAAAATTATATTATTTTTTTTTTACATTTTAGATAAAAACATTATTAAAAACCTTTAACATTATTCTCATCAAAACTTAAAAGACTAATTGGGAACAAATAATCTAATCAAATAATCTAAAACTGGAAACTTCCTACCTCCAACACATGAGTTGGTGGTCCAGTAGGAGTATTAATTAACCAAAAACGGAACCGTGATGGCAGATCCTTTTGTTAAATTTGAGCCAACCTGATTACAGAAATGATTATTTCAGAGGAACCGTTTCAGAACAAAGGCAGACTGGATGGTTTGTCCCTGAAGCATCAGTTAAAGTTTGAACAGAGAAGCGTGTTTGAACACAGCAGTCTGTCATCACCTCTTCACTGTCGGCTTCAGTCGCACCTGCACTGAGAACACAGCTGCTTACGTAAGTCTGACTACAAGACTCATCAGAGAGCTGCAGCTCAGCTGCAGGTCACGAAACCAAAAAGATCTCATGTTTTTATTCTGATATCAGGAGGGTTGAGTTTTACACAGTCTGTGATGTCTGAGTTAGTTTTTATTGCATGAATATACTTCAAAGAGCAACCCAGGAAAAAAAGTGTTGTACCCATTTATGCTTAGGTTAAAATAGATTATTGTTTAAACAAAATCATTAAAATACATTTTTGACCCCCCCAAAAAAAAGTATTTTCTGAGTTTATAACAAAAATTCAGACTTGGATTTTTCAAAAAGAGGCAAAACCTAAACATTTCAAATATCTGTATTCTGGGGCTGAATGTCACTTTTATCCACAAGTACAAAATTGAAATCATTATTTAATTCAAACATTTTATTTAAAAAAATGTTTAGACAACTAGTGACATAAACTAAACATAACTGAAACCTCTACGGCTATAATTACTACAATTTCTGTCATAAAAATGTTCCTTCAAAGCAGATTTTGCCAGAAAAAGATAAATCCCTTTAAAGTTTAACAGATATAAATTACATTAAAAAGTGAGGTTGCAGAACAAAAACAATCCTATCACACCTTCAAAGCTTTGACAGAATGCTTTACAGGATATTAAATATGTTCTTAGAAAACAGAACAATGAAGAGAAGATTGCAGGCAAAAAAAGAAAAAAAAACTAAAATGTTGGCAGAGAAGCAAAGTGTTCAGTTTTGATGTATTTGAATTTAGCTCTTCTTTTGATCAATTACTGGGAGGGAAATGCCTTCACAGTCAGTCAGACGCTGGTGTAGAGATGTTAAACCCCGTCTGTCTTTATGCACATTGTGTTTGAGTGAACATTTTATGGGGTTTGTGTTGTTTGTGGGTCCTCCAGACAACAGTTTCCCACTGGAGAACCAGGACAACTAAAGTTAATGTCTGATGAGCTGCTGCGATAACTACCATCTCCCTCCATCATCAGGTAACATTAACACAGTAGAACCCATTCCAGAGCTGTTCCTGTTTGTGATTGACCCCTCCCCTGAAGAAAGAGGTGACCCCCTCTGTGGTGCGCTCTGACTCACCCTCTTCCTCAGGTTGTAGGTCAGCACCAGGTTTCTGGCAAAGTGGTTTGCAAAGTTGGAGTAGAACTCCAGAACCTTCTGCAGCTCGTCGCGTTTGATGACGTGGAGGTCGCAGTAGGTCAGCGCTCGGACGTTCGCGCAGGACTGAGCCAGAGTCATCTCCTTCCAGAACACGTCCCCGAACACGTCCCCTTTCCCTGCAAACACACAAACACACACCACTGTGTGGGTGAAATGTAACCAAGAGTGAACAAATCTGCAGAAGGAACTTTAGAGAACACACATTTTGAGAAGAAATCCTCATTTCTCACCGATTAATTGTGAGGTCACAGTGAAAATTTAAATAAAGCTGTGTTTTCCATGCTGGAACATCAGTAACCGTAAACTTTATTATGGTCCTTTTAGTCAAAATCCCAAAGCCTGTGTCCTTTTCTACGACATTTTAAGACACACAGCCGTACAGTTTTGAGTCAGATGGCAGCTCAGACGAGGAAAATGAAGACGTTAATGGATCTGCACTGGATGCTGGATATCCCGTGGCAGTTGCTGCGTCACAAACCTGAGCTTTTACAAACCTCAGAAATGCTGTTTTTAATCTCAATTAAATTTTACGTATGTCCTCCATCATTAGGAAAATGCTACAGGAATATGTTAAAAACATGATTTTGATTGGAGCGGCTCTTCATTCATTATGGGATGGCCACAGGAGCTAAGACTTGGTGGCAAAGTGTGAAATTTGGCAATTTTTACACAATATGGGAAAAAAAACGTCATGAAATTCCACATGCATGTGGCTAACTGAAGTCTACAACCACAACTGAAGTTTTGCTAATATTTGACTGGAAAGAAGCTGCCATCTTGAATTTGAAAAAAATAATAAGTATTTTTGTGCCTTCTACAAATTTAAATTCCTTTTAGGGTTTCCGTCTACAGAGCCCCTAAAGGGACAATGAAGTAAAAAAAAAAATTTTTTTTTACTTACATTTTTTGAAAAAATAAAATAAAATAAATATCAAACTTTGATGTCCCTTAGGGGCTTTGTATCGATCTATATTCTCTCAAATATTTTTCTGAAGCTACTTGGGGAAAAAGAAATGTTGGTTTTAAGCTAGATACTGAACAGTGTTAGCGTGTCAAACTCCCAAAAGTGGCGTTTTCCTGTTGCTCACATTTTTTGCTGATTCTTCTAAAAATTACAGGAATGTTTTATCCCAGTCCACCAATTCATAAAACCGTTGCTGTGGAGGTAGAACAATCAGAAAAAAAGAAAATGTTTTTGTGCAGCTCTGACCAGGGTGGCAGGGGCAAAGAGGGGGACTAAGGCGCGTGACAGCTAGTGAGGGCGAGTCAAAGGGGGCGGCGAGGGCGGGTATCACCAGTGGGACACTCGGAGCTTTAATGTTGATTGTATTTGTAATGAGTTACGTTGTGTGCTGATTGGATTTAAGCAATGAAATTAAGCTAAGAAATACAAATAAGAAGCTCTGAAATACACCAAATGTGATTATCTAAAAACAAGGTCTTATTTCAGGAATCGCCAGATTGTGAGACAGGAATTCAACATCAGCCAAACCTACTGGCTCTCCTGTAAATGTGAGGAGGTGAAAGTCCACGAGAAGTTAGAAAATGAACCGAGTGAAGGAACGAAAATTAAACTGGTATTTGTACACAGCAGGAACACGGAGAGCGGGAAAACAGCTGTGCTGTGAAGTAGAGCATAGCTGAACACAAGCAGAGACTTTGGTGGTGAGGAGGAGGAAAAGGACTGATAGTGAAAAATGTGTTTGAGAAAATGCTCTTGATGGATGGAGAGGAGGGATGTATCGCCACAGAGACAGGAAACGGCAGGATTATCCAAACTAAGTGAGATGAAGTCACGTTAATTGTTCAGTAAATGTCCTGACACACTCCTCATGTACACAACAATTCCCAAACTTACAAAATATTAAAATATATGTCACTAAAATATTTCTCTTTTGAAGTCAAATGGCACAAAAAATGTGCTAAGAGAGACAATCATCCTGATTTGCTCTTTTTTTACTTAAGTTGATAACAGTGATAAACAGAAAACATCAAACATGTTGTCGGTTTCTGAGCGTCTAACTCCACCCCAACACCGACTGAACTAAATCCAGTTATCTGTTTTATATCTGCTTTCTTCTGAACCCTCACAGCGTCTTTAATAAAGAGAGAGAGTGGAAGATGCTGACACAATTCCGAGTGATAGAAAGGAACTTTCCATGTTGAGATACACAATAACTGCATCATGAATCCTTTTGAACAAGAAAAAACATGTCAAAAACTGGAGATCATTTTGTCAAGTTTATACAAGTTTCTTGCATAACAGAAATGTCAGCCTCAAATAATGTGAGTTCATCTGCATAAAATAAAACCTTTTAATTTATTGATTGTTGCTTCATTTGTTTTAATGCATTTGTCAACTTAGACTAAATGAGAATAATGAATATAAGTGAGATTGTTATTAAATGTTTTTGTTCACAGAACCATCATCAGGTTTGCAGCTGAAACATCAGAGATCATTAAGAGTTCCAGTCATGATTTGTTGTTTTCCAGTCAGTTTCTCCGTTTTCTTTTCTTTTTACTTTTAATCATCTCAGTTTTGTATCTCGTTTTGATCTCAGCTCAGCGGATCTTATATCTTTCTGTGTTTCCATTTTCTGCCTTCTTCCTTTTCATCTGCTGCAAAACTTGTTTTCTTTTTTCCTCACATGTTAAATCTGCCTTTCTGTGCTGCAGGACTCGACACTCTTTACTTTGTTGGAATAAACCAAACCCAACATTAAAGTTTACCATCAGTCTCCACATTAACTGTAGAATGTATAAAATCTGTGACAACAGAAGGAAAGCTGATTTACTGCGAGAAACCTTCTGGCTTCGTGTGGTAGAGGAACGGAGGTTTGAGTTGGTTTTCCTGGACAATTTGGTAAACATTAGTTGTGTTTCTTTCTGTGTTAGACCCAGTGATGCTAATAAGTGAACAAACCTTAAATTAACATTTCCCTGTGATAACATTATTTTTATATCTTCATCATTTTTGTCTAAGCCAATTTAGTATTGAATCCTGGTTTGAATTCAATTCTGACTTTCATTGGTTACAAATAATAGAATGTTTATTCATTGCTACTTTTGTGAGATTCAAGTTATCTCTTTGACCATTGTGAGTTTTTCCTTCATTAACCAACAAAAAACAATTTTGTATATGTGTTAAAACAACACAAACTACAGATGGTCTGAAAAAGGATTCATTTACATGTAAAAAAAAAAAACAAAACTAATATTTTGTCTTTAAAATGAACTCTCCATGTGGTGAGATATTTATTTATCACTTCGTTTCAAAGTTAAATATAAAGTAGAGGTGTTTGTTTCCCTTACATGATTCAATAGGTATCTTCATAGATGATGCAAGAATTGATCAGAAAAAGATTAAATTAACTTTGTAGCAATCTGATACTGCCCAATTATTTTACCAAAATGGAAACAAGATGTTTATTTTTCATTCAGCAATTTAATACTGTAGATAAAAATGTATTTTAACAGAGAAACTTCTTTTATCTATTTTAAACAACAAAACAAAAATGTCTTAAAAAACAGCTTTAAACATAAAAACCTGTATTTTAAGTCACAAGCTGTGTTTTCATTACACATGTGAGCAAGTCTTTATTGAAATTCTAAAAATGAGGGGGAAAAATTGCAATTACATGTTTTTATTAAATCATAATTATGCAAATAAACATAAACCCACCCACCAGACACTTAAGAACTGCACAGAACCTCACTCAGTGTGAAGTATTGTTTGTGCCACACTGCCAGCATTACTGAGCGTTTCTCTCTGGACCTGATCTTCTGTGTTTCTGAGCCGGTTTTATCACTGATTGCTTGATGTCTGTCCTGACCCTCGCCTGAACCCTGACTACTCTACTCTCTTCTTTGATGATCCCATGCTTGTGATTGACCTCTGCCTATCTGACCCTCATTTAGCTTTGTGGACTTTTGTCTGTGCTAAGTTCCTGTCTGAACTAATAAACCTGCTGCACATGGAACCAGCTGTCTGCCCGTTTGTGACAGATACTCGACAAAAACCACCTCCTCCAAACGTAGAAAAACTTTTTTTTTTGGATAAATGCAAGTTTTTTCTAAATTGACATGTTCCCATTCAATGGAAACACACCTTCTGTGGTTTCCCTTCAGCCAAATGTAACTGAAACCAAATTTGTCAAATTGATCTTCACTCTGAAAATCAAAATGGACTAATCAGATAAAATCTGCTTCTAGTTTATTTTTGTTTTTCTTGTGGAAAATGTCATATTTACTGGAAAAAGATTCTACTTTCTAAACCTGTTGCTTGTGTTCTCACTACACAGATATTAAAAAAAAAAATAGATATTGAACTGAATTCCATGGAATCCTGAAGCAAATGTATGTGAACTTGGGAATTAAATTCATTCAATGTTTTAATATATACTCAACCATTGACATTTGTCCCAACTACACAGATTTAAGAAATTCAATACTCAAATACAAACGGCTACTTTATCCTTAACTAAAGTTAGACATGCTTTAATTTAATCACATCAATACGGAAGAAGAAGGTTAATGTTTGTCACCAAGCTAACTAATGATTAGCTGTTAAACTCGCCTCATTACTCTTATTTGCTGTTCGTTATACATAAATTGCATTTTAATCAGTGAAACCTCAAGTCATGTGAAAGCCTGTAGGTGCATTAGTGATCAAGAGGTTTGAAGCCTTAATCCTTCAGCCTTTTTAGGCTCTGCTTCCTTTTTTCTCCTGAGAACTGAAATGGACCATAAATCTTTTTAGCCTCAGCAGAAACCAAATACCATCACAGCTAAACGACGCGTAGATCCTACTCTCAGGTGAGACTGCAGTCGTACCTGGTTGACAGTTAAGTGGAAAAGACTAGACAGCTCTGCGTGGTTCTTTAAAGTTTTCCCTCCAAACCCCTTAAGGCTCTCCCTGCAGGATTCTCACCGAAACACAACAATTCTCCTGTTTTTGCATGAACACACAGTCGTCCATGTATCAGTTAAGGTCTTTTTAATACATGTATTACAAACCAGACTGAAAGTATGCATTTATACACACACATACACACACATATATATATACACACACACTCATATTCCTTTGGGGTTTGGATTTACATTTTTAAACTGGTACTGTTTGATGTCTGTTTTGATTTTCTATGTACTGTAAGAACTTTGACCAAAACTGTTTTTTAAAATAGTCCACAAATGAATCAATAATTGACCCAGGATGTCTGCAGTATAAATAAAACACTGCAGCATGTTCTGAATGCTGAAAATTAAATTCCTGTTGGGTTATCTACAATTCCAGACGACCATGAACACTTTAGGTCCACCTTAAATAACTACAGAGATGATTTTCAATTTAAAAATAGCTTTTTTTCTATTTGTGGGATACAATTGATGTCCCAAACATGATCAAAAAATCTGATAAATTGATGATAAAACTAAAACGAATTTATTTCTTTAAAACATCAGCTCTCTAATTTTAAAGTATTAGATGATTTTTGGGGAGTTTCACAACATCCTCTATATGTGATTCAGATTTTCTTTCATATAAATGCATTCACATTAAACTAGCTGATTCATTTTTATTTATGCTGTAGATCAAATGTCAAGAGTTTGCTTCAGTTACTGGAATATTCCGGGAACTGGAAGTTAAGTAACAACTTGGTGTTGCCAGTGGATATATAATAGATTAGTGTTAATGCAAAAAGTCTTCAATTGAAAGAATTTTCTGCATTCTCAGGGAAAAAAAGGCCGTCATTAACTTTTTGTCCTTGAAACATCTTTTATTAAGTTTCATCAGAATCTTGGTTTCTGATTCGATGAAGAATCATAAAGCTGTGTTTGGACCTGCTCTTTGACGGCACTGAGCATCATGGAGCTGTCACAGAGCTGCAGTGGGTTTGTGTGAATCACATCCAGCCTGCGACAGCTCCTCATTCCGGCTGCTCCGCATCAGCAGCCTCCTTTTACCGCCTTTCACTCCCCGAGCTCCTGAACCGCTGAATGTTCTCCCTCTGAAGAACATGAGCACGGTGTGTTACTAATAAGGACCATTGAGTATAGCTCCCGTCCACACTGATGAAAGGGTGAACTCATTTAGTCTTAGCAGGGAGGACTTTTCTGAGCAGCAGCAGACTCTGCAGGGTTTAGTGTTTTATTTATTGGAGCTTAAGTGGTGAATCAGAAGTGGTAGTGTCTGCTCTCAGCAGCTGAAAAAAAAAGAATCTTGTTCAGTTCTCAGTTTCACTCTCAGGCTGAGAGTGCGACATTTCCTCTCTGTTCCTGCTGAGGCCGGTTTTATAAATCTCAGAGACATGTTAATGGAAAAACTTCCAGAATATTGTGCAGAGCCGAAGTGACAAGCGATTCCTTCTCCTCTGGAACAGACGACTCTGCTCTCACGGTGAAGGACAGGTAACACGACTGGATGTGACACATTAATACAGTTTGTGCTTTTACACTCCATCAGTTTAATGTGTAGGTGCCCGATCTCTTAGATTCTACTCAAGATAAACTCTGATGTTGTTTATTTGTCCGTACGTCTACAAGCTCTTTGTTTATGTTAAGAGTAAAACATTCTTGCTGTTTTGACACAACACAAAAATCAAGCTTTTAATAAGTTTCTGTAAAATTAAAATCCTCAGAAATGTAGCTGTCAGTTAAGTATCTTAAAGTAACTTTGTTCATAACCAAAAGGAAAACATTTTCCTGCTTCTAAAATGTTCTTATAACCTTAAATTTTAACAAGAATATGAAATAAATGGCTAGAGAATTAAGAAGCAAAAACAGCAACAGATCAGTCAAAAAAAAGTTTAAATACCAAAATATTTTCCACAGTTGTACTCTTACATTTGTATACATTGGAAGAAATTATAATTTCTTGCTAATTTTTCGTGCAATATGAATGAAAACACAAAAAATGTATTTCCACTCATAGTTAGTGGTTGGGTGAACCCATTTGTTGTCAAAAAATTCCAAGAGAATTTGACCACAAAGGTAAAATATGGCGCTCAAAAATTAACCATAAGTCTCTCCCCCAGCCGGAGCCGGCCACGAAAAAAAAAACAACATTTGGGCCTAAAATCATTGATCAGAAGTCCCTTGTTTTAAGCTTTTGACCTTTATCCTGTTTCTTATCTCTTTTTTCGACCTTTTCTTGCCGTTTTTTTTCTATGTGATACTCTCTGTCACAGAGAAAATACAGCATTTCATCGGCTCTGATCAGCTGATTCACAGAGAAAAAAAACTGCTTTTTTTCCAGCTTTTTCTCCGGATTTAAACAGGTGTAGTTACACAAATTTGAACACCTGCTAATAATGACTTTACAGAAATAAAACGATGAACGTTCTCTGTCCCATTTGAAGCTCATCTTGCACACTAAACTGCTAGACAGTTACATTTTAATCACATTTAAAAGCTGATAGTTCTGGAAAGTTTTTAACATTTAATTTTTGAAAGGAGTTCAGGAACTTTCCGCTTTCAGCTAGAGATTGTTTCTGGCGCCATCTTATGTGTGACCAAAGACACCTGAAAAATTCAGTTAACCTTTTTTAAAAAATAATGACAACAGAAACTTCCCAAATGACCCTGTTCAAAACTTTACATACCTTGGTGACTTTGTTCTGAAAACATGAACACAAGCTGATACAAAAGAGTTTGAATGACAGCTAAAGGTCACCATCCTCACCTGGGACTCGTTTACCTGCAATCAATGTGTGTGCACAAATGTCTAGGAGCGTTTGGGCTTCAAACGGACAGATTAATTCTTTATTCAGTGCTGCACTGACATTTCTCGATCGGGGAAAGCCAAAGAGCTGTCAAAAGATCTACGGGAAAAGGTAACTGAATTGAACTGTACAAAACAGGAGAGGGATATTAGAAGATATCTAAGAAACTGAGAATACCAATGTTTAAAGTTTGATCAAGAACTGACGGGTTCTGTTTAAACTAAACCACAGTCACAAACATTTCTTCCACAACTGCCAGAACAATCATTAATGCTGCAAAAATAAAAAAACACAAATAACTTAAGCTGTGATCCAGAACTGTGAAAAAACTGTGGTGTGGATGTTTCAAGATGTACAATAAGGAGACACCTGAAGAAAAATGGTCTGCATGGTCGAGTTGCCAGAAGAAAGTCGTTACTGTGCAAATACCATAAAATAGCCTGTTTACAATAAACCAAACAGCACAGAGACAAGCCTCCAAACTTCTGGACCAAAGTCATTTGGAGTGATGAGACCAAGATTGATTTTTGCAGCCATAAACATTTGGAGAGAAGCCAACAACCCCATGATGAAAATAACACTATTTCTACTCTAAAACACGGAGGAGGATCACTGATGGTTTGGGACGTGTGAGTTACAAAGGCTCAGGAAACAAGATGAATGCAGCACGTTAGAAGATACTGGAGGTAAAGTTAAACCCTTCAGCTCAGAGGCTGCGTATGTAGTGCTCTATGACATTTCAACAGGACAACAATCCAAAACACGAGGCTAAGTCCACCTGTCATTGGTTCCAACAGATTAAGATTAAGGTTCTGGATTGGCCTTCTCAGTCTCCTGACCTCAATATAATTGAACCACTCTGGAGAGATCTCAAACAGGTGGTTCAACCAAGACAGCCCAAGAATGTGAAGGAACTTGAGCTTGTCTGCCAAGGAGAATGGGCTGCTTCACCACAAATAAGGAACCTCATCCACATTGTGACGTCCACATTGGAACAGGTGTAGACGGTACCTGTTCCAAGCCTATATTTTATCTTTTAATTGTATTTTATCAATTTTTTTTATTTGTTTTTATTTTTTAGCAAGTTTTTAGTGTGGCTTTTACCGTGTTGTTTGTTGTCTATGTTTTACGCTGGAGAGCTTGCTTTTAATGGAATTGCCCTTGGGGGACTAATAAAATTATTCTATCATCCACAACGACCACATGAGACTTCAAGCTGTTTTTGATGCTAAAGGAGGAAATAGAAAACATTAGGAATTTGGTTGTGAAAACTTTGAACAGGGTCATTTGAGAAGTTTCTGTTGTTATTAGGATTTAAATAAACTTTAAATAATGTTGTTTAACAATAAATGTCTTAGTCTAACCACTAATGAGTAAGAAAAAAACAAGTGTTGGTGTTATCATTCAAAGTCTAGATTTAATAATTTATTCATAGTTTATTCCCTTATGAGCATAACTGTCCATACATCACACAAGATGACTACATCAAAAAGATTTTGACTGAGTTTAGTTCAGTTAAGTTTCAGATCTTTGTTTTTATTCTATAATACTAGACTTATTTCTCTATGTTCTCTATGAAGGTTTGAACTTAGAAGTTTTAAACAAGAGAAAGAAGTGAGAAAATGTCTGTCTGAGGGAAATCGATAATGTTTAGTGAGGGGTTTTACAGCCTTAAAACATCCAATAAAAAATAAAGGCCATTACTTAATGGATTTCACTCTTAGAAGGTTTTTTTTTCTTTTAATGAAGCAACCATGATAAATGAGGGAAAACTCAAAACAATATTTTATTGTATCAGGCAGAAGGCAACAAAAAGAAACCTAGCTGGGTTAAACTAAATTTAACAATTACTTTTACATATTTAATCATGTTTCTTTAAGAATTTCTGATTCTGGTTCCAGTCTCATTTGTTTATATTTTCCAGCTGTTTAACAAACCTCCTCTCACCCAAACACACCCCACCCTCCTAATGTCATTACATGGCAACTTATTTGTGCTTAAGTTTAGTTCAAAAGGAGAAATAACTGGATAATCTGAGATCCATTTTAAAATAATCTGATTTTTTTTTTCAAGAATAGCAAACATGTTTTCCTCAAACTTCCACTATATTCAAATAAATTATTAAAATAAAAATGCATCAACTGGTGCATCTCAAAAAGAGCACAATGAGTTTAAATTTCTGTTTTTTTTTTTCTACCTTAACAAAGACGCTCCAGTCCTGTCAGAAAAAAAAGATTACTGATGTGTGTCATCAGATCCAGCTCAGTGCTGCAGCTTCTGCCAAACAGAGCAGCATCTCTAAGATATTGATTTTCCTAACTGTCGTCAATTAAACAGGTTACTGATCAAAATGCCAGAGCTGTGTCTTTCTTTTATTTGTTGTCTAACTCTCAGTTGACTTTGTTCAGACCAAGAATAGATTTACTGTTTTGCCCACAGACTGGTAGAAGCTACGATTTTATTTCGGTGGGAAAATCTCCTACAGAAATTCCTCTTGGGGCTTTACTCTCTGTATTACTTTGAGACTTTTCTTTTCTTCTAATATTATAAATTAGAGTCTCTCACCTAGAATGGCCACCACCTCATCATCCTGGATGACTTCCAGCGATCCAGACACCACGAAGCAAAGGCTGTCCACGCTCTCTCCAGCGTGGTAGATGAGGTCACCCGGCGCACTGTGGATGGTCTGAAACTCCATGGCCAGGGCTCGCAAACAGCCGTCACTGGCCAGCCGGAAGGCTGGGTGCTCTTTGAACACCTTCCTGTTGAGGTGGACGCAGATGTCCGCCCGCATGTCCTTGGGACAAATCTGCAGAACCTGCAGGCGGCCAAGATGAACAGAGGATAATAGTGGATAATCAAGTATTTCTGGATTAGCTATCAGCCCCCAGCTAATAAATCTAAACATTTCTTATAAGAACTTTGTAGATTAAAGAAGAAACATAAATTCAGGTTAAAAAAAAACATGTGTAATCATTTTCTCAAACAATAATCAAGCTAAACATCTGTCAGTTTTGGTTTCTGCCACTGTAGCATTGATCTACAGAGTTGAAAATATCACTTAACCTGACTGTAGTTCAATCTTTAGTCACATGCACCCGCATGGGTCAACCCCTGTGAGGGGGCTGCGGGTTTTTGGGTTGTCTGGGCCCATTGAAGGCTGTAGAGAAGAGTGTCTGCATCTTCAGTAAAACACAGTCGAGTCTTGCTGTTTCTTTGAGATTTGTACGACAACCTCATGAAAACAGAACACAACACTAGCTGTGTTTCCATTAACTCTGAAATTTCGCAAATTGGATATCTATACTAAATTCTCTTCATGGAAACACCACAATTTCTAAAAAAAAAGCTTTTGAGCTTAGAGGAGTTGGTTTTAGGGGTGTATCGAAACACTTTTTTTCAAATTAAATGCACCTCTTGCTATGAAGTGTCTGTCCTGAGCGCAGCAGAGCGGGCGCCGCGACAGATCCCACAGCTTTACAGCTCAAGTTGTGTGTCATACAGAATCGTACAGCTCCTCCGTAAAATCATCAACCAAGATTTCCTCATCACTTCATCTGTAGCTGCACTTTTGCGGCTTGCAGCCTGAATTAGACGCAGACGTCTCCTTTAAGGATGAACGCTATAGTGCCGTGATGAACTTGAATGGATCTGGTTGTGTTTTCAAACAACAGGTGAAAGTACTGGCCCCTAACTTACACAGTGTGCACGTGATATGTCAGCGCCCGTAGGATGGCTGCGCAACTACGCTCTAAATGTCTAATTTCTTAATTTCTAGCAGTCAGGCTTCACTCAACGAGTACACACTTATGTCTTGAAGAGCATTAACATGGCTGCATCTCATCTACTTCACCCTTATTTACCATAATGTGTTGTTTAAATGTTCAATAAGATCTGCCGCGTGCAGCACACCCATAGGAAAATGTGTGTGAACATCGTCTTCTGGTTCACTGAGTCATCTATAATCTTGATATTTTGTGCCTCGTATAGGTTAGCTCAGTTTTTGCCCACAGACAGCCTAAATGCACCTATAAGGGCAGCTTTAAGAACTTCCTTTTGCTCTCATACCAGGTCAGAAAGTAACTATAAAAATTAAATTCAACTTTGTAGATTTAAGATGAAAATTAAATGTTTTTTAGATTTCTCAGAAAAGTGTTCCAGCTGTTTTTGATGTGATAAATTAAACCTCCCTTGACCTGGAAAAAATATATATCTTTTTTCAAATAATTATAGTTATTTTAGCATATTGTTTTTTTTTTAATCATGTTAATCTCATTTTCCTGTCAGATGGTTCCTTCCGTGTTAATGCACACCCGGAAGAGCTTTATCCCGCTCATACCATGGTAATTTAGCAAAAATATAAATCAATTAAGACTAATAGTCTGCAATTTAAGTTTTTCGAATAATTAGAACTATACCCTATTATATTTTTTTAGCTTAATTTGTTTTCTCCCAAAAAGCTGACTTTTTTAATATGTAATGTTTCACGTTGTCATAGTAACAGAAGCAGAGACTCCGCTCTGCTTTTGCTCCTTCCTCTCTGAGAAACGTAAAAAGGGTCATCTTGGAGGGAAAGTTCACCTCTTAACGGTTGTTTTTTGTCCAGATCATGAAGCAAAATGTTATTTTAAATAAAACAGTCCCAATATTATAATTTCTCTGCAGTGTCCCATATCCTTCTTTTGGGGATTTTCTTCTATTTCCTCCTAGTCTTCAAAATGGACAAATTCACTAAACAGGTTAAATCTGTCAGGTCGTTTCTACTGTGCCGCTGCTGTGATCAACTGTGGAATAAGGATAGCTTATATCTACATTTAATTTATGGCATAAATAAGTAAAGCACTGGACCTGATGTTTAGTTTTTTCTAAATTGTTCAAGATTGAAAACAATGACCCCTTGGTGTTATAAAAGTAAAGCTTGGAAGTCTGCTATAAAAAAGAAAAGAAAAAATCATAAAGCAACTAATTTAGTCGTATTTTGATCTTTTACTGCACCACAATGTCAGAAGTATAAATAAAATATCTAAAAAATTGGCTTTTAACATTAATTATTACTTTGAAAATCATTGTGATTATAAATTGTTTAATTTGATTAAATAATAACAGGTTACAATTAATTAATTGTTCAAAAAAATCTCATGACAGCACTAGTTTTAAGTCAGACTGTTCTTTCTCTCCCTGAATCAAACGTCTTCTTTGGACCAAATGTGGTTGTTGTGATCAGATTCAGGAAGCTCATGGAGGTCATGTGGTAAATTCCTTTAACGTGCTGTTCCATAAACATGTCCTGGGTGACACTGAAGGATGTTTTCCCTCCACCCAGCTGAGGTGACTTCATGTAAATACTGTATGTTTGGGCTGTCAGGATCCGTCACTCAAAGAGGATAAGATGTTTAACCTTCTGGCACTTTCCAATAAGCAGACATTTACTTAATGAAGTGGTTACATTCTGATTCTCAGTCTAAGGGCCTTCATTCGGATGTATTTCTGGTGGTTTTCCTGCAGCAATGACTGATGTCTCCTCTGCACCAGTACCACAGAAAACAAACTCACAGGGAGGATACTTTAGGAGTTTTTTTTTTTTTTACTTTTTGCGGTATTTTTTTCTGTTTATTCAAATTATGCAAATATTAATCTGCAATACAAGTAAGGAAAAAGAAAACATTAAAAGATTTTAAAATTAGAAATGGTTGTGTCTGAATTTACTCACTACTTGCTAAATGTTACAGGTCATTCACCATTTTTTCAGGATGTCCAAATCTGCAATTCCAGAATCTAGTGCTTTGAAAATTTCCCAGAAGTCTGCCAAAACCCCAGTTTACATCAATGTTCAGTAGATTGGAAAATATAGATCAGAATGATTGTATTTGAACATTTTTTTCATATAAAAAAAAAAATGTCACTCAAGTTTTTACCACCGGAACACAGTGGATTTATGAATACTTATAAAATGTTTATATTTATTTAATTTTTACTGAGGCAAATTGGTGATGTCACATATGGTGTTTAAAAAAAGCATTAAAATCTAGAGCACTGGAAAGTCCCGAACTATATACTGTGTTGCCCCGCTTATTCGCATTTCTTTAGTCACAGTTTTACTTTCAGAAGCCGCTCGAAAATATCCTTATAATCGCGGAGGATAATTACTATCTAGAGGAGGTTTTTTATAATGTATGAAACCGGAAAATTCTGGATAGAGATGACCTCTGTACTTAACTGATGAAGAGGAAGCATGCCCTTTTATAATGCACAGAGACAGAGTGACAGTCTTCATGAAAAGTTTGCAGCTATTGTTCTGGATAAAAAAAAAACATGTTGAGCATAATCCAATGTTCTTTAATAAATGTTTAAAAGGCGTGATCAGAAGTGTTTTTTGATTAGTGTGGATCGGTAACAGACATTCTTCGTTGCGGGGGATGAGGGGTGAGACGGAGACGGGGGTTCTTTGTATTTGCTGATTCGTGGAGGTCTCTGTTCCCTAACCCCCATGAATAAGGGGTGATCACTGCAGTCTCTTTAGGGTTAGGGAGAAGTGAGGGAATTCAGACACAGCCACAAAAGTACGTCCCTCTGCTAAAGAGTTTCTCAGCAGGATTTGTTCTCCTGGTTTTGCCATTCTGCAGCTGTAAAGTAACTCTTTCATATCGAGATTCATGAAGAGAACAAACCCAACCAAGGAGCTCTGAGCAGTCCTCAGTCCCTCAAGTAGGGCTGTCATGATTAATCGACTAATCGACGACTAATCGACTTTTAAAATAGTCGACGACTAATTTAATAGTCGATTAGTCGTTACTTTATATTATATGGAGTCAGAGTGTAGTAAAGTTGAAAGCTATAATGGCAGTATGCTAGCTCTTTAGATTACATTTTGAACTACTATTTTTGGCATGTATTACGTTTTTTTAGGCTATTTGGGAGTTGAGCTAATATTTGAGCTGCATTCTACCAATTTTGGATAATGTGGGCTTTTTTGTTTGTTTTTTAGGCTATTTTGGAGTTTAGCTATTTCAGTTGTATGCTAGCAATTTTGGCTAAATTAATATTTTTCTTGTTTGTTTGTTTTTTAGGCTATTTTGGAGTTTTGCTAATATTTCAGCTGTATGCTAGCAATTTTGGCTAATTTAGGCTTTTTTTTTATCCTGTTTTGAAGTTTAGTCGATGTTTCAGCTGCATGCTAGCTGTTTTGGCTAAGTAAGGGGCTTTTTTTCAGTTTTTTTGGGCTAATTTGCTAATAGCTAATTTTCGCCATCAATTTCAGCATCTTCAGCATCCAAATTCAGCTTACAGCATTCACACTAGCATGATCACAGTAGTTTTTAGTTAGTTTTTAAAGCTAATGATGGTTAAGATCTCTTACATCCAGTTTGTGCATGACCCGATTAGTCGACTAATAGGAAGAAATAACCAGTGATTATCTGACTATTAAAATAAGTGTTTGTGGCAGCACTAATCTCATTTAGTTTCAAACATGTTCTCTCCACTCACAGACCTTGTCAGTGTCGATGCCTCTGGTCATGGACCAGGTGGATACGATGTAGTCCATCACTCGCTCACTGAGGCCTTTGGGAACCTGGTAGAGCTTCAGGAAGTCTCTGACACTGTTGAGCATCTCGTGGTAGCGGTTGGTGTTGGCGTACATCTGCTGGAAGATGGTGGTGACGTTACCAAAGATGGTGGCGTACAGCAGCGCTGGAAAGCAGAGGAGAATGAACGGCTGTTTAGTTCCTCTGTTGCATGTATGTCTGCTGATGATAGAAAACACTGAATGAAGTGATGCAGAAGACAATTTAACCAAATAGAAAAGAAGACGGAGAAAGGAAATGAGTTACAGTTAAACAAAAACTGACAGTAAGGATTAGGCAGATGTTTTTGCAAAGATAAGATGCTTTTTTTCTGTCTTGTTGCCTTAAACAGATGTTGGCTTTAGACAGAGTCGTGAAGGGCATGAACGAAATCCATGTCAACAATGACTCAGAAAATGACACAAATCCTTGTTTATAGAGGCAAAAGGACCGAGAGAAGTTAACTTTTTAAAGGAATAAAGTTCAACAGACAGATCAGAAATTTCGGTAGACCTGAGTTTTAGAGCTTACATCTTTGCCACAACTTAACACAACAGCTTTTAATTATTTCAAACAAATATGGAGATCTCACGTCCAGACAAGCGACAAGAGAAGATGATTCATGAGTTAGTCTCCAGCTGGCTGGACTGCTAAAACAGCCTTCTGTCTGCCCTTAAAAAAGCTGCAGTTCATTCAGAACTGCTGCCAGAGTTTGGACCAGAACCAGCAGAACTGAGGGAATGTCTTCAAGCTGAGGGACCAAAGATCTACTTGTGGTTCAAAAATCCAAGAAACAATTAGCTGGTAGACCAATGAGTCGTTTGAGCCCCCACTTTCAATGAAAAGTCCATGTAAACGCATGTATATGTGCATTGTAAATGTCCGCATTCAAAACTAAAGGTTCATTCACACCAGATGTGTTCAAGAACCCGCTCTATGCGGTTCTATGAATGCAGATCCAACCAGTGGCGTTCACACCTGACGCACCGGTAGCAGCAGGAAGGGGATTCTTCTTCTTTTGTGTTCTGTTGTAACGCTGGTCTGCCTCCTACTATAGGTGGAGACTCGGAGCGAAAAGCCAAAGCGGTGAAAGTCCTCTAAATCTTGCCTCAGCTTTTTATTTTTACAGCTCTGTTCCTTTAACTCTTGTGCTATCTTATGGGGTTCAGATGACCCAAGGCTTACATTGTGGATGGAGGTGGACAGGATTTCATATCAACTATTGACACTAATGAAAATCAAAAATCATTGAGAAAAAAAATTCAGTGTGCTGTCTTGTGGGGTCCCGATGACCCCACTCCCAACGGCAACTTACCTTTGATAGCACAAGCGTTTAGTGTCCGTCTTGGTGTCATCTTAATCCGACCGGGCACAAACCGCAATTATTAATTCTCCTTTGTGATCATGTTTACACTGATCGGTGGTTAGAATCAGACACTACCCACACGTTATCCGATTAGAAACAGCTCCACGTTTCTATAATTCAGCGTGAAAATGTTCATCTGGTTGAACTTTCAGCACTCGATCAATGAGAAAATCAATAGAACTCGCAACCTGACTTAAAAACTTGGGTAGCTACGTGCAATAACGAGCTTTCTGGTCTATGCGCGTTTGCATAGACTTTTCACTGTACTCTGACTACATTGGATTTTTCCTGAATACTCCAAAGTCTTTCTACTGTCAGGTGCTGTGCAGATAATCCTGTTTCACCTCTATTTGAACGTGAAATCTCTTGGAGGTCTTGGACCTTACACTTGTGATGGACCTGTTCCAACCTCCTTATGCTGCCAAAAGCTGAAAAAACCTACAGAAAGCAGACCCTGTGAAAGCAGGGCTTCCTCCTGCAATCAGTCTACAACATCACACTTTTCCATGACGACACACATAACCCCCTGACAATTCAGAACCATGGATTTTGACCATTTCCACAAATTATTCAATATAGAGATATGTGGAAAAGGCTATTAACACCCATTGATTTTTCTTTTTTCAATGCTTTGGTGCAGAACAAAGGTTCAACTCTGATGTTTCCGGGAGAGAAGAAATAAAAACCAATTTATTTACGCTTCTTTTCATCATCCTGAGTCTTCAGAGATCATAGATTGACTGATAGAGCAGGAACTCAGTGGAAAAGTGACTGTTTTATTTATTCAAACACACTCACTTTAAGATCAATGCAAATTCAACTGAGCTGAATTTAATCCAAAAGGTAAAGATTTAAAAGTGAGCACCTCAATATCTGCATTTATGTCAACAATGAAAATGCGCAAATTGGATTTGCGATAATAAATTCGCCTAATAGAAACATGTCAGTTTTGACATGACAATTCTAGAATTTTCATAGTTTTGTGTCTATGTGTAATGGAAACACAGACAATGAGGGAAACCTTAAACCTAATGAAGACGGTAAGTAACTATTACATAATCAAGAGCTCAGTGGCCTTGTGGTAGAGTGTCTGCACTGAGACTGGAAGGTCATGAGTTCGATTCCGATCCGGGCCATACAAAATGGGACCCTATTATTTTTCATCTTTCCTCCTGCACTACAACTTTTTTTTTGTCAGTGTGATTCATCAATTTTTTCTTTCTTTTTTTTTACCTATGCACATACTACCCATCTCTATTTCTACCTGTAACACTGGAATTTCCCCACCGTGGGACAAATAAAGGATTATCTTATCTTATCTTTTAATTTAATGCTTTTTGGGGGTTATAGTAGATTTAAGGCTTTTATTTGTTGTGTTTTAAAATATTGGGCATTAGTTTCATGCTAAGTTTTTTTTAAACAAGACTCAATTAAAAAGTAAAGAATTTACTCAAAAATATGCTCAAAATGAGTCACAACTGCCCCTATGGGTGGATACAGGCTGTATTGAGTATTTCTTACACTTTGCTGGTGTGAATTACATTTGTTAGACACAACATATCCAACATCACACAACTCTTGATACAGAAGCTCTAACTCCATTACTCTAACAGAAATACTCCACTAATAGCTATTCTTAGCATTCAGAGACTGTGAGGTGTTTTTGTTCAGTGCTTTATTTGAACATTGTTTTTAGAATTTTGGGGTTTTTTGTCTTAAAATGGCTAACTATACACTCCACAAATGATTCCTAATTTAAGGACTCGATGCGAGTACAATAGATCAGATTATCTGGGAACACTTGACTCCAGGAAAGTGTCCTTTTTCACAGCCCTCAGCCACTTTGGTTCTCAGGAGTTTGATAGTAAAGGATCTCTGGTTGCAGGTTTAATGAATGTGCACGCCGTGTCCTTGTCGGTATTGACGGATTAACCGTTACTCCTCACAGCCACAGCTCAGCTCATCAATACAGAATAGTGCAGGCCGTCAGTGACAAGCCTCCACCTCCATCACAGGCTGGGAGCTGAATGGAGACGGGGACAGTGAATCGATATCTGCCGCTCCATCAGCAGCAGAACACTGCTGTCATGTACTCTGAGCGCAGACACAGCAGCTCAGATTGTGGCGCTGATTGCAGATGTCACAGTCATTACAAAAGACCCAGAGTGACCTTCATGAAAGTTATCGCACTGACTCGGCACAGCGGTGGAGCCGAGCTGGTGCTGAACCAGCAGCAGCAGGACCAGAAGCACGGCCAAGTCCTGCTGAGAGGAGCGGAGAGCATTGCTTTGATCTTCTTCTGCTCAGCAAAACAATAAAAGGTTTTTATTTCCTTTAGACCCTCAAAATGTCAATGTTGGTATTTTCAAATTTAAAATGAAATGTAAAAAGGTGTCATTAACCATCTGATTCAGGAGCTCTGACCTTGTGACTTGAAAGTCCCACATCAACTATAGTTTTTTTTTCTAAAATTATTCCCAGTTGTCTTTTAATTATGATTATGTTGATTTTTTAGCCAAAATCAAAAAGCGCCTGTTGCTTTTTAAGATATATTTTCTGTAGACTCTCATTAGTAATTCGCCTGTGAGTTGTGGATGGGACTGTTGGTGCAGAAGTTAGCCTCTGCTAATTTCCCATCAGCCCTTTGC
>NC_050512.1:29688100-29701856 GCF_002922805.2 Oryzias melastigma
AAAAAAAAAAAAAAAAAAAAAATGAGCGATATCAGAGCTCCACAGTCATACAGATGGCAGCTCAGACGAGGAAAATTAAGACATTAATAAATCAATTTGTCTACAACTGGATGCTTTAGAATTATAGCGCAGAGGCGAGACTTTGGCCAGTGGCAGTTTCAGCGTCGAAAAAACAAAACCACTGGTTTTTATTTGCTCCTAATCCAACACGATTTGAGTAAAGAAATTCCGTTTTAATCTTAAATTATTTTAAACATGTCTTCCATCATGAGAAAATGCCATAAGAACATGTCAAAAACATCAAAAACAAGATTTTCATTGGAGTGGGTCTTTAAAGTCCTGTTGATGCCATTAAATTGCTACCATTGACTGCTTATAAGAACTGGAGCGAGTGAGTCCCTTAATTTTCTTATTTTTTCCCCAAAATTGCTTTTTTTAGGAGTTCTTCCTCACTGAGAAGGAGGGTCTAAGGGCAGGGATGCCAGGTTAACTTAGTTAGTTAGTATAGTTTAGCAACCAGCTACTGTTTATATTTTATGACTGACTTTATGTCTTTACATTCACCGGTAAACTCACTGAGACGACTGCATTGTGATATTAAGCTACATAAATTAAAATTAACTGAACTGAATTAAACTGAGAACTATGGCATCCCTAGTTTCTATGGGAACAACTTTTACCAATCAGGGGTGAGCTTGTTTGAAGTCCACACCCCTGCCATTTGAAAGCAAGCAATCAATCAAACGTTCTGATGCAAGATCCTCTATGGAGGCATCTGATTGGTCAGTTTATCATGAAAAAAAAGGATTATAAAGAACATCCTAAAAAAAAGGTAGCAGAGCAAGGATGGTTAATATGATCAATAGAATGTAAAGAATATTTAGATATCTGTGGGAATTTGGCATTTTGGAGCCAGTGAGTAGTTCCTGTTTGGAATGCCTGGAGAGGAATCACTTAGTCCAGTTCTCATATACAACCAATTTATGTAAACCTTATTTTTTATGGATATCAAATGCAGATGAACACTTTGGGTTCACTAATGCAACTTTTTTCTTTAGTAGAAGTTTTACAAGCTCTTCTTCTGGAAAAATCTGCTGTTTATTCCTATTTTTCCTATGTGAGCCCATCCCAATGTCACAGCAGGTATTACAACACTTACACACACTACAGTATGCTAATAACCCAAACTCTCTTCCCAGATCCCAGATGCTGGCTGTCATGGCAACAGATTTCTGTCAGCCTCCAGCCGCTCGCAGCCACTTTGAGAGCCAGGAAGATGAGGCTGTGTGTGAGGAGGGCTTGGACCAAAACTCAGCCTCCTGTGAGCGTCCTCCTAAATCTAAATAGAAAGTAGAGGGTTTTAGCAGGCCTGCACTGCAGCCCCTAAACTGTCTCTGTGAAGGTTCCTAATAGGAGCTCCGCAGGGATCAACTGTTGAAAGAAATCCCTGTCCAGTTTAGCTTAACGGAAACTGGGTCAGAAGTTTACTTGCAGCAGCCTCTCTGTGCCCTCCTGATCTACTTTGAGGTACACTTAACGGCACTGTTAGGAAACAAAACCGTATATTTCTGAAATAAAAAATCAGTGATTTTAATCTGAAAAAAATAATTGAGGCATAAAAATAAGAGCTCTTGTTGGATTTCTGAGTCTGCTGGAAGCTTGGATGCCTGATTGTGATCCAAACTAACAGACTGCAGGTCATGATGGAACCTGATGTGACTGTGGATTCCGATCAAGGAGACAAATTGTCAACATTAAGGCTCTTCATGCTTCAGCTCCGTGAGGAAATGACTTTTTCTATACATGTGCTGTGAGCTCTGGAAGACTTCCACATACTGTCTGTCTCCCTTCACTGTCAGCAGTTATGTAACAGAGGAGAGGTCATGAGGACGTGACAGCCTATAGCATTCATTATATGAATAGATTATATAAATTAGAATGTTTTATTAACATCGTCAGATTGAAACACTGACGCATAAAATAAAGAAAAAACAATCCGAGAAACTGGAAGCAGTAAAGAAATTCATTCATCCATCTTCAGAATCCGCTGAATCTCTTTCGGGGTCACTCGATTACTGAAGTCAACCCAGAACCTGTCGGGTGAAGGCGGGGTTCACTCACAACAGGTGAAAAATCTGAAATTGGGCGACACACTCACATGCACACTTAAGCCTCGTTTCCACTGAGCGGTTTGTGTTCACGGAGCATGCGTGGTATAGAAAACTAGCGTGTCAGTGCGTCACTGCCGAGTTAAGCAACAACAATGGAGGTCATCCAGCAGGTGGTCTTTTTCTTGTTTTACTTTTTGTACATTGTGTATAACAGGAGTTTAATGTTGTTTGAAAGAAGATTGCGACAGCTAAGAAGAAGAGGAAAGAGAAAACAGAAACGCTAGCTTAGCGCTAGACTGGTGCTTTCTAATGTCGTCATCACTTTCTGCCAATCAGACGGTGGTAAGAGCGGCCGTCCCGTTCTGTTTTTCTATGGACCTACAATGGATGAGGTCGGGTCGGAACTTTTCAATGGGTCCTTCAACTAGGGCTGGGTATCGATTATAATTTCCACAAACGATTTGATTCACAAAAGCCTGAATCGATTCGATTCTGATTTTTTTCTATTTTTTAGATTCTACAATTCAATTCAATTTTGAGTTTACACATTTATACAGATTTGCTTTGAAATACATTAATAAGTTAAAACATATGACATGCTTGTTAAAATTTGTTCTGCCTCTCCTAGAGGATGTTTCAGTTAGGCCACTAGGTGGCGATCGCATTAGCATTACACCTTATTCCAGAAGAAGAAGAAAGTATGAGCAGAAAACGATGTTTTAGACCACAAATAGTTACTTTAAATAACATTTCCTTGAAAGAGTTTGGAAAGTTCATGCTTGTGAATTCATAAAGATGTTCATTTAGTCAGCAATGTATGTTTAGGTCAACCGAGCGTTAGCATTAGCCGTCCTATGGTTAAACTTTAGCATCAAGCTGGCAGACTTTAGCTTTAGGTGCTAAATCGATTTATATTTTTATGAATCGATTACTGATCTGTTAAGCTTAATTCGATTCAAATAGATTAATCGATTTTATGAACCCAGCCCTACTTTTAACAATGGAAACACTCAAAATACCGGATCGAATTGGACCGTACCGTACCGGACTGTTCAGTAAAAATGAGGCTTTTGGGGCATTTTAGAGATACCTATTTAGATTAACCTATAAAGCCTGTTTTTGGAAGGTGGGAGAAAACAAGTCTCTGATAAAACCCACACATGCACATAGAGAACATACAAACTCCACACAAAAAGCACCAGCCAGGATTCAAACCAGGACCTTCATACTGTCAGACAGCAGTGCTAAGCACTTTTCTTGTGAAAGAGCAGAAAAGAGACCAACACAAAACTAATAAAACAGTACAAATGAAACAAAACAAAAGGATGTGAAGAAGCAAGTGTCACTGCAATGTTTTTAACAGCGGTATCATGCACATTTTCTTTCTATTTTTTTTTTTTCTTTCTAGGAGCAAAACATCTTTTTTGAAGGGATCTGGATCCTTAACTCTGGGAAGTTTTTTTTTTGTCTGATGCTTTTCAGTACATATTTGTTGCTTGATCAGCCACGTAACAAAAAACTATAAAAAATTTAAGAGTTAAAAGGCAACAAAACTAAAGAAATCTTAAATCCTCTGAAGATGATCAACATCCAACATAATTCTTGTCCACACAGCTTGGAAATCTTGTGGTAAGCCTCGTTATTTATCACAGTAATGCTCCTTGGAAGTAAAAATAAGACATGAGAGAAGTACTGTATGCTTCAGAGAAATATCACAGTCTATGATGTTGAGTCGCTATTGTTCAGGCTTGAATGATCAGTGCAGTTGCCTCCAGCTTCCCGGCTCGATCCGGCTCTCTCCTGAGCGGCTGGATGTTTGCAAACAACAGCAGCAACAGGGAAGACTGAGACGCCAGCAGATATGGAGAGAATAACTCCACTGCATGACACAGCCTGTCAGCTTTCATCACATCACTAACGAGAAAGGCCGTCAGTTTGATACTATGAGTCTGGAGGTATCTATATTTAACAAATAAAATATAGAAGTAGAATTGATATGAGTCTAATCATAGTCATATAACCTGATTTAATTATTAGATTAGACATGTTTGTGTTATTGCTGATGTTTTTGTCTGTTTTCAATGTAAACTCTTTTCTTTCTCAAAAAGTCTTGCCTTTTTCCAGGCCACAGTTACTCCAAATGCCTGGATCAATACAAATTATATCTAAAGGAAGTTGACCTTTTATTAACAAATTGAAAATTAAATGAAACTAGAAAATGTACATTACCTGCGATAATGCTGGAGTAAATGCTTTCTGCTGAATGTAGTTGTGAAGATGCTTTGGCAATTTAAGAAATTGCTAAAACAATTTACATAGTACCAAAAACGTTAGCTTAACCCAAAACATACCCAAAAACATCAGTAGATGCCAAATTGTCCCAAAATGCTAACATGTTTGACGTTGCTAAAACATTAGCTTGACTCCAAATTAGCCCAAAAAAATCTCACTAGATGTCAAATCAACAAAAAAGCTACAAGTTGCTAATATATTAGCTAAACACCAAATTAGCCAAAAAAGCTAATAAATAGAAAAAATGAAAAATTTTTAAAAAACGTGAAACGTATGAATACCAAACATAGAAGCAAGAATGTACAGAAGGGGATGAACGTTTTGATACCAAAATTGCATAAGTAAAAAAGTGTAAAACAATTTAGAAAAATTTCCCGTTGACTTAACATTGACTGAAAAATCGCACAAATTGCGTAATATTTAAAATTGCAGAAAACTAATGAATACCTAAAGCACAAGCAGTAATGTCCTGAACATGCTGAACCTTTTGATACCAAGATTGCAGTAATTGCATAAAGTGTGATTTATTTAAAAAAAAACGTACAGAAAACGACGGAAATGAGCAGGAGAATCACTATGTGTGAATGCTGTAATAATATGTTTTCTTATTATGAGAGGTCAGATGCTTTTCATGAAGAAGGAGAGAAACGTTCAATAAAACACTCATCTGTTCATGTTTACATCAAAATTCTCAGCCTAGTTTTGTGGTACAGAATCCTGTCAGGACTGAAGACTCTAAAATATTAGAAGTTTTGTACATTTTCATAATTTTGACATTATTTAGTTCACAACAACCAGCGACTAGACCGCTACAGAAAATATAAATGTTTACAACTCCATGATTTTACTGTTTTGTATGAGGACTTTAACATTTGTTTTATCAAAAATTCATAAAAATATATTCAAAACATTCCGGTTTTATGACAAAGATCATAACTGGATTAAAATGATCATTAATATATGGACTAAAGTGAATCACAACATCTGTAGTATCTTTATTTTGTCTTTAAGAGAAATTCAGTTGTGAACTGATGCTTTTAATTAAACTTTTTACATGAAATGAAACCTGTTGTTAAAGTTTTGTAAAATTTTAAACTCTTATTTATAAATGTTTTGTAAACAATAAACGATAAAGAAAGAAAAGGAAAATAAAACAAAAGTTAAATTATTTTAGTGTATTAAATTGGCCATACCATGAAAAACAACTTTTTGAGCTTTTAAGTATTTATATCAATTATATAATATGTAGATTTATATAATAATATTGTATAATAAGTATACAGTATAATATGTATATTTTATTTTATCCTTCCTCACTTATTCTGATTGTACCTGTGCTGTTGCATATTGCAATTTCCCAATTGTGGGACAAATAAAGTTTTTCTTAATCTGAATCTTATTCGTTCATTCCTCACTATAAACAACCCCAAAACGTCTACCCACAAAATCGAGCAGGTCCTTATGTGCTTCAATGCAAAATGAACCCATTTGTCATCACCTGTATGGGGACAAACGCCCAGGCTACACAGTATTTACTTCAATATTTTTTTGGGTTTTTTTTGTGAGTGACACGCTAACAAGGCCGGCTCTAGGATGACGCTCAAGGAGCGAAAGGCGGAGCCTCGGAGATTGAGTCGTTTTACTTCCGGGTATAAAAAGAGTTTGCAAAAATAATTTATAACTCATAAATAATTTATTTTATAGTGTTCAAAAGATAATATATGATCATATAAATGGATACAGTGTACTCTGAAAAACTTAAGAACCTCTTTAAACTCGTAAAGATACAAAAGACACAAAAGAATTTTATATTTTCTTAAAAATTCTGCAGATCAAGAGTCGTTTAAATTATGTACTTAATAAAGAAGAAAATGATTTGATAAAAGCAAACTTACATCCGATCATCATCATGGCCACAGCAAAGATCTTCTCCCCATCCGTGTTTGGTGCAATGTTCCCAAAGCCAATGCTTGTCAGACTGGTCATGGTGAAGTACAGCGAGGTGATGTAGACCGAGTCTTTGCTGGGCCCGCCCTCCCAGCGTCCGGAGGAGTTGAGTCTGTACGGTCTCCCCACCGTCTCCCCCAGCAGGTACAACCAGCTGTCCATCCTCACGCTGTTGGTCTCCTCGTCGATCACTTCATAGTCTCCGATGCTGTACCAGATACATGCCAGCCAGTGGGCCGCCAGGCCAAACACGCAGACCAGTAGGACCAGCACGGCAGCGCCGTACTCTATGTAGTGGTCTAGCTTCCGAGCGACCCGGCCCAAACGCAGCAGACGGACCACTTTGAGGGAACTGAAGAGGCTGCTGATTCCCTGAGGAGGAAACAAGAAGAATCATAGAATACATGTACCTAATGTCACTTATTTACACTAATGTTATTAACAAAAGAGTAAAGATGTAAGGATTTACACTTACACAAATAAATTTAAAGAAAAATATTATTAAAAATCTCCAGCAGCTAAAAGACTTAAATGTTCCACTTCTTTTAAAATGTGTGGTGCAGATCAACATAGCCTGACAGTGAGGCATGTTAGGTGACAGTCTGTCGAGAGCAAAGACATCGGTGGGCCCTACATTAATGTTATTGAAATCTGCATGGATACACTCGGAATGAAAGATGCGACGAGTCTGAAACATGAAGGGAGTTTATGAAACATTTATTCAACAGCTGCCAGTTAGAGAAAGGCATCTTGGCTAATGCATCACTTTAGAGTCTCTTCTGTCTCAACATTTATCTCAGCAGGTCTGCAGGTCACCAACAGCTACTTCATTCATAAAAACACCCCAAAAACCATATTTTAGGGATGGCCGGTAGAGAAAAATCCAGGAGCAGGAAGCACTTGAACAAGCGCAGAACCCTCAAGGATCTGATATTAAAACTTCCAACAGTGTCAGAGAAAATGGACAAATAACAAAGAATAACACTAGAAAGAACTCTAGAATGTACAGAAGACGCTCCCATGAGGAGGACAGGACAGAACACTCCTAAAATAAAGAATCCTAGTGGGATAAATTCAGTGAAGTTCTAGCAAAAATGTTCAGATCATTAACATTGTAAACATTGTTCTGCTTCTCCTGGAGGACGTTTCAGTTTGGCCACTAGGTGGCGATCATGCTATAGCATTACACCTTATCCCAGAAGAAGAAGACAAAAAAATGGCGATTTAGACCACAAATGGTTATTTTTGTAAAAATTAATTAAAAGAGTTTGGAAAATGAATTCCTGTGAGTTCATTTAGTCAGTAATGAGTGTTTAGGTCGACCGTTAGCATTAGCCGTCCTATTGGAAATTCCATTAAACGTTAGTATCAAGCTTGCGGACTTTAGCTTAATGTGCTAAATTTTTTGAGTTGATAATTGATCTGTTAAGCTTAACTCAATTGAAACGATTGATTAATTTTATCAACCCTGCCCTGGTGGATAGGGGCTGGCTGTGGGTGAAAAATGGGAAAACCTGTAATGCCTGGTTCACACCGGAAGCTCTGCAGAACTGGTGTGAACCTATGGTGTAGTTCACACCAGAGGCGAAGCGCCACGGCCGGCTCGTTTTCGGCGCCTGTTCTATTTTTTGCAAGAATTGTTAGTGATCCACGTCAATTGATGCACTTTGTTTATATGAACAACTTAAGTATTTTTTTATGTTTAAGAATATTCACGAGATCAAAAGATGTTACTTGTGTTTTGTTGTTATAAACAGGCCTCAATGGGCACATTTTCAATACGATATGTTTGTGTTTTAAAGTACTTTATATATGTTTTATTAAAAATATATGTTCTATAACATTTCAAAAATACGATTTTTGGTTTAATCTAGTTAATTTCCTTTTTTTCCCCTTTTACTGATCAAAAAAATGATCCGAACCCTGACTTTAAAACCTTTACACGATCCGAACCGTGAGTTGAGTGATCTGTTATACCTCTGATATCTGTTATTTGGAGTTCTCCAAACACAGGTACAATGCAAAACATGCAGAGAACTAAAAAATATTTAAATAAAACTATTACAGTGAAATGGAAATGTACTGGTATTTTTGTTTTGCTATTTGTCCATTTATCCCAAGTCATACCATCAACACAGATATTGCAGATTTTTCTCATATCAGGCCTAGAATTTTGGATGTTTCTGAACAACAAAAGGACACCTCTTTTTCAGGATGGAAAATGACAAAACATCAAGATTTCTGAAAACTTTTTTTTTCTTTTTTTGCACTTCAAATTCAAAACTAACAGAAAGTGAAAAAATATATATTTCATTTCGTAAATTAACATCTAAGTCATCTTGCCCTGGCGAGGGGGTAAAATCACAAAAACAGCAATCTAAAAAAAGTTCAAAGATCTCTATTAGAAAATGCATTAAATAGAAGTGTTTCTTCTTTTATTATGCAAAGAAAATGTCACATTTCTTCATGTCCTGGAGCTTTCCTTTCATGCAGCCAAACGCTGTCAGATAAAGCGCTGTCTTGGCAGACCTGTGTGTTCAGAGCTGTTTTTAGCAGCTTACGTTTAAACTATTTTTCTCTCATACATTCTGAATAAATCATTGTAATGTTATGGCAGCTTGACAGAGCATTACTGTAGTCAACCCAAAAAGTATGTGTTTATTTATTTGCAAGTTTGCAGATCCCAAGTTGTTTTTTTTTTTTTTTTTTTCTAGTGACCTTTCTCCGTGACTGTGGGAAGTAATTACATGCTGTTAAAGTCAAGAAATAAATGTAAAGTAGTCCACTCCATCATCCTGATTAGACTCACAGCATCTACGCCCTGCAGTCACAGCCCATCTTCTTTAATTTCACACCTCAGCAAGATGGACTGTGATTGCTGCTGCTGGTAACATGACTGCACACAACTGGACACGCCACCATTTCTGCCATACAGCACTGACGTCCCCTTTTTCACAAAACACACCAGGAAAAAATGACCTTTTCTTCTACGCCGGAGCTTTGTAGCATAAAAAGCTGCAGAGCAAAGATTTCTAAGGCCTCTAAATGGAATCATCCATCAAAGTCAAACATAAAAGAAAAATCTGGAACTTCTTTAAAACCATTTCAGAATGAAGAGTTGTTTTTTTAATTCTGAGCTGTCATAGCAAAATTTAAATTTTGAAACTTGTCCTTTAAGTAGAATCTATTTTTGCATGTAAAAGACTAAACATTTTCCCCAAATTACCAATAAAAGCCTTCTAATATATATATATATATTTATTCTCAAACAAACATTTCCAGCAAACTTTGATTCTGTAATTGTTGCATTTTATGCAATAAACAACAGAAATAAAAAATAAAAAAGGATGTTTTAACAGCCTTGTGTCCAGACATAAGTCAGGTGTTTTATTAGCAGCACAGCATGATCGCTTCACTGCACTAAACAGCTGCCCAGAGCCGGCATTAAAATTCACTGTGAGTGATCCAATCAGGAGAGGACAGAATCAATGCAGATGTGAAAGCACTCCGGACACATTAGATGCATTTCAACCAGCAGCTTTCAGCTCAGGCATATCTTTATTTCCTTCATTTTCAACTCTCAACTTCATTTCCACTTTGCATAAACTATGAGGGATTTCCTGGATTGCTTTAAGCATTCTTCTGTCATTTCTCATTTTATTCTTATTGGTTTCGCACATTTTTTTAAGCTTAATACTGTTTCTAGATGAAAAAACTTGGACAAAAAATTTAAAATGGAAATGGATGATGTGGTATTGGTAGATAAGTGCAAAAGTAAGACATTTATTGGCATCGGCAGGTATGAATATTTCTGTCCTCCTAATAAATTTCTGTTTTATGATGTTGAACACATGAACATGGCTGTAAAGCCTTCAAAACCACGGCCAAGTGGACACACTGTCAGTTTTTTTCATGTCTCTTCACTCCATAAATACAGACTGTCTCCTTCACTATCACTGCTTTTACAGACCACAGGAAGCCGACTTGTATTCCCAGCATTCACTCATAGTTCCTGGAGTTATATAGAGTTCTGCCTCCCTGACAATAATTGCATTTCTGCAGAGCATGCACAGCTTTAGAAAAAAAATGGTTTCTACAAGAGTTACTGAAGCAACAAAACCTAAAAAAAAAAAAATTGCAGGACCAGAAAGTAAAAAGTTAAGTAGGGAAATGTTCTTAGTTAATTTCAGTCAATAGGCAATTCTTTGTATGAACTGAAGTGAACTTTGTGTCTCCACTTCCTTTGGTAAATCCCATTTTCATATTCACACCACTCATCAGCCAAATATTTTAGTAAATAAACTGCAAGTCAACAATAAAAGAGATTGTTGTGCTTTCATATGCAGCTGATTTTATGTATGACAGCCTTCTTGGTAAACCTTTTATGAAGCCAATAGAACAATGAACAACTGTAGAGAACACTAATTCAACTCTTTTTAACCATAATATATTGTATTACAGCTTAAATATATATCCAGTTAATAGGAAGTTTGTTTATCTTGCTTTTCTTTTGACCTTTAAAAGTTATCTGGCAATCTTTCTTTTCTGGTTCATGTTATTTAAGGAAATCTCTTTTTTTTTTTTACCAAAATTAATATCCCAATGCACAATTTACTAACAATGTTCATCATTTTGCTGAGTAGAAGTGAGAAATAAATAATTCACTCATTTATTCTGCGTCACGCTCGTAACAGAAATCCCTTCAGGCAACGCTGACGTCTCTGCCATCAAAGTTTTACTATTAAAATGGTGCCGCTGTCAGCAGTCAAGCTTCAGCTCTTGTAGCACTAAAGCTGACCTGACGTCAGTGAAAACTATTTTCTATAGTTGTACTATAGTATAGAAAATCGTACACATTTTTCCAACTGCAGGTTTACTTTAAAGCAATAGACATTCTCTTTATTCAAATGCTGCTAATTCAATTTCTTGTTTGGATATATTTTTATAGCGTTTTATTGGTCTTTGAAAATAAAAATAAGTTAATACGTTTTTGAAGTTATGTGCCTCAATATATTAGTGAAATAGTGGTATTGTTAATATCATACAGAGTTACATGGATTCTCTAAAGGAGAAGTTCTAACAAAAATGTTCAGATCTAACATAAACATTGTTCTGCTTCTCCTGGAGGACGTTTCAGTTTGGCCACTAGGTGGAGTTCACGCTATAGCATTGCACCTTATTCCAGAAGAAGAAGAAAGTATGAGCAAAAATGGCAACAAAAAAAAACAGTGGCTTAAACCACAAATGGTTACTTATTTTTTTTTTCTTTCAAAGAGTTTGGAAAGTTCATGCCTGTGAGTAAATAAAGATGCTCATTTATTCAGAAATGTATCTTTAAGTCGACCAAGCGTTAGCATTAGCCGTCCTACAGGAAATCCCATTAAACATTAGCATCAAGCTAGCAGACTTTAGCTTTTTGTGCTAAATTGATCTATATTTTTATGAATCAATTATTGCTCTATGAAGCTTAAATAGATTCAAATCGATTCGTCGATTTTATCAACTCTTGCCTCTTTAAACAGATGTGATCAAATGAAAAGTTCCCTCACCTCGTCAACATTCTCAAAGGCATTAATGACATCGTAAGGCAGACAGGACAGCAGGTCGATGACGAACCAGGTCTTCACGTAGTTCATGCGGATGAGCTTTGGATCTGAGATGACTTCGCCGGCTGGACCAACGAAGGTGGTGTGGAAGTTGAGAACGATGTCCACGAGGAAAATGACGTCCACAATGCTGTCCACCACCAGCCAGGTGACATTGTTCTGCTTGGTCTTGAAGGAGACGTTGTAGGGCACCATGATGGCGGTGTAGAAGGTGAGGATGAGGATGACCCAATCCCAGGTGGTCTTGAAGAGGCAATAGTGCAGAATGATGTGCGGTGGCGTCTTTGGAGTTTCTTGTTTGTACTGAGGCAAAATGTCTGAACCCAGCTGGAGAACCTGAAAAACACAGAACAAGCTTTGATTAGACTTCAGAAAAATATTAAGGAGTACTTTCTTTTCGTTAAAGCCTTAGTCACAACTGTCCTTCCGGATGGATACGGGCTGTGTGCTGGCAAAAAATGGGCAAACCAGGAGGTAGCCCGAATGAAATTTTAAGATTGTAGACCGCTTGTATAGAGTACAGAGTCAGTACTCACACCTTACTAATGACTGGAGTGGTGTGTACGACAATATCACAAGTTTGTGTACTACGGGTCTAACGGATCACGGATAATCTTTGGTCAATATGGATCACAAGCCACAGTTCAACACAGGCATGTACCGCGGACCACCCTACTCCTCGCGTACACATCGCGCTCTCATAATTTAAATCAATGCTTCGTAACAGGGACTGAAGTATGGCAAGCAAAAGGTATCATAAATCACCAGAAATAGCGGGCACGGCAGCACCATGTTTTACAAACAACAATTATAATTTTAAATATTGAATTGTTCTCACAGTTAGTTTCAATAAAACTAATATTACAAAAATATTATGTTAAGTTTAAATGTAACTTTTTTTATTTATGGACATTTATGGACGAGAAAATTTGTATTTTTAGGAGTAATCTAGACAAATGTGGTATTTTTAACACTATTATAAAGGCATTCTTTTCTCTCAGTTTTTATAGATTTGATCTCAAGACATGTAAATGTAATCAGAAACTACATGTTTTAGTATTTTTTTTGTGTTCAAAGTTTAAAGATGTTTTTTTTTTTAACAAATAGGCCTCAATGAGCAAACATTTTGATGTTTTACACACACACACACACATATATATATATATATATATATATATATATATATATGTATATGTATATGTATATGTGTGTATAAGTAAAAAAAATGCGACTTGTCCAGAGCGACTTATATAAAATACAGAACATATAAAACCCAATAAGGGACATTATTTTATTTCTAACAATTGCAAAGCAGCTCAGGTGCCTCCATTATTAACATTGATTTAAAGGATTAAATAAAAAGCTGTGCAGAGTTGCTTCAGAACATAATTGCCTGTTTTTCTTCTGGACATTTGGTAAAATGATTTTTTTAGGGGAAAAGGAGGATAAAATGTGAGGAATGGCAGCTAAAACTGTTGGATTGTATTGAGCACAACGAAACATATGAATAAAAATGAACAAAATACAAAACACTGCTTGGCTTGTTGAGCATAACTTTACTTTTCTAGCGAGCTCAAGTGGAAACGGTCTGGTCCTTTTTTTACTCCACAAACTCCGATCAACAGAGCTGCTTTTTGTACCAACCGCAGGCAAAAAATGTAAGATATGCTTCCTATCCAGAAGTAACACATGCTGGATGTACCAGCACAATGTCTGTGCCAAGTGGAATAAATCTGTCAGCAGAGATAATTTCAAATAATCTGCTCCTTGGATTTGAAAATAAAGGGAATGCATATCACT
>NC_050512.1:29701990-29740180 GCF_002922805.2 Oryzias melastigma
GTAATTACAGTCATGAATGCTGCCAATTGGAATTCAGCTCAGATAATGATAACCAATTAAACCGACGAAACACGTTTCCCAGTAATCACCACACCTGAATGTATGCTCGAGTAAAACCAAGGAGCTGCAGAGTGTGCAGGAAAGACTGTGGTGGATTAGAATAGCAGAGATGACCCTCACCTCACTTAATGCACAACCATCCTTCAGCACACAGTACATTTGCACTTAAACCGTACAGTGCTCTGTGGGAATGTTTAAATCTCATTACCCAGCTCTGATCCAACAACAGGAGAGAAAACAAACCAAGTCGGATCCTCCACGTTTTATCACGCAACATGCAGAATTCATCCACGACCTTTCAAATAAACGCCGCCTGCCTTGGAATTTTTGGATGTCTGCTTCAATCTAACAGATGGCACGCAAGACGCACCTTAATCTATCAGCCCGTTTTAGCGCTCACTTACACCTAATAGGAGGATGTCAGCTACACTTTCATCTACTCTTCACAGAATCTAATGTTTACGGCCGCATGTGCTACACTAACGTTTCTTTTTACTGTCCAATTGGGTTAAACACTATTACTGTCTGTCGTCTCATGGTTTATTCTGATGTAAAGTGCAGTCATTCATGATTCATCAGCTCCCCCCACTCGGCTGGAGAGGATCATCTCTAAAACAAGCAGAAAGCTTTCCTGATAGCACACAGCAACCCCTTGATGCAGGTGAGACCGGCTATAGCCGAGTCTGTATTCACACAGAGGACGACTCTCTTAAAATTATGTTTTTGTTTTGTTTTCTTCATTTAGCTAGTTACTCTTATACATTATCTTCATCCTGTTCAGTTTGATCAAAAATAGTTTAAGACGACAAAAACCTGCAAAATATTCAAAATTCTCTATTCAGTGAATGAAAATGAACCAGTTGTTTGTTCTTGGTTTTGAAATCTTGCATTAGTTCCTACATAAAAAAAAGTGTGGCTAGACAGCACAAAAAAAAAACACAAAGACTCTATAGTTTACAAACATGTGGGAAAACATGCAAAAAAAAAGAATTTGACTACAAAGTATTTCTAAGAAAAATCATAAAACAATGCCTCCTGCAGAGATTTAATTTGAGATAAGATCACCACTAGAAGCAGCTGTTTGATCATCATAATATCATCAATCAGTTTTCCATTCAGGAGCAGCTGAGTAACAACAACAACCTGAAAACAACAATGAACAACTTCAGGAACCTCTGGCTGACTCATATAAAGAGAATTAAGCTTAAAAATGCATTCATGAATGCTTTTTTAATTCAAATCGCAAATCAGGAGCAGACAAAAAACTCCTGTTTGAAAAGCATTGTATTTGTGATGTAGAAAGTACGCTGGGAGGGTCACAAAGTCCTCCAGTTCTGATGCATCCACTCAGGCTGCCCAAGGAGAAAAACATATTTGGAGCTCCCAAGGTATTTGATTCAGACGTTTCAGCCGGGGCTTGAACCAGGAAACTCATGGATTGGAAGCAACTGCGGTAGCTGACTGTGCCACAAATCAGCCAATAGTCATGGGCAAAGTAGGGGAATTTCAGCTGTTGAAGGTTTAAAAACACTAGATCACCATTAAATTCGTCTTTTTCAAACAAAATGTAGGCGGAGAGAATTTACAAGCAATTTTATGAAGGTAAAACAGACAAACCTCTGCTTTGAACCCATTTTTCTTCCTCTTCCTTTTGTCATCCTTAAAGTTTTAAAGAAGCAGCAACCCTGCGCGCCCCTCTCCTCCCCACAACCCAGTTTAGACAACAGCAGCGACAGGAAGGGAGGGGCTTTTGAGTATTATATTTACGGTTTTTAGTTATTACTTTTTTTTTTCTTTTTACATGAAATAAGTGGTGCAAACTCTTTAACAAAGAAAAATAAATAATCGGCCGCCTAGGTAGCCTATGCCCAGGACCGGCCCTGCATCCACTTGTAGACAAATAGATCCATGTACGTGTTCGTTTTCCTCCATCATGTCCAAAATCTCCACCTTAACCCTAACTACTACAAAACAATATAGTCCGGGACTATAAAGTGTTCTGGATTTTAAAAGCAATTCGGACACCATCCTCACTACTTTTCTTTTGTTTTTCTAAGTTTAAGTTTCATTTATATAGCGCCCTCAATCAAACGAGGTGCTGTACATTAAAAGTTCAAACAATTAAAACAACAGATAAAATATTAAAAAACAATTGCAGAAAACAAGTAGATTTAGAGATAAAACGTATAAGTAAGTGACATAAAAGCATAAAAACACAAAATAACTAAAAGTGGTCCTAAAACAGAGCCCTGTGGAGTCTCAAACAACAGTGAAGCAGTTAAAGAGAAGGATCCAGACATGCTCACACACACAGTCCTGTCAGATAAATAAGATGAAAGCCAGTCCAGTGCAGTACCACAAATCCAAACCAGACCTTTCAACCTGGACAGTAAGATATTGTGGTGCACTGTAACGAATGTTGCAGGTAGCAGCTAGCTGGAGAGAGTGTAAACAGAGAGCTCTCAGCACCAAGGGTGGGAAGGACTGAGTGGGGTTAGTCCTACCCACAATAGTCCTACCCACAACACAGAGGCACATTTCTAAAGAACTGCTGCTGCTCTGCAGAAATTATGTCCCAGAAAAGTTCTGCATTTTGGCTTAAAGTCATAATTAACTGCTTTGAAAACAGATAAAAAATGAGCGGAGCGGGCCCTTAAATTGAATAGATCACATTTTCTTCCAAATGCAACATTATGACCTCAGTAGATTATGTTTATTGGCATAGAGATTTCAGAGAGTTGAGAAAACGTCTGTTGGCATAAAGAAAAGGAGTTACCTCTGCAAGCCGGGAGTGTTTGTGAACGCTCTCTCCTTTGTGGACAGCTGGAGCGAGCTGCTGAAGAACTCCCCGACTGCTGGTTAGAGCCCGGGTCAGACGGGCAAATTTACCCCAGCCTGTCATGGAGAGACAATGATGGAGTCAAACACCAACTCTTAAATTTCAATATGCAAACAGAACAGGGAAGGCATCACAGAGGAGATGGAAGACTGAATGGAGTGTACAGAACATCTGTGAGTTCATTTCTAATACAGCTCCTGGATATGAATTCCAGCTGATCCTTAAGATTGTTGTGGTTTGTATACTGCTTTAGATAATCGGTCACTAGTATTTTATTGTTTTGATTGCAGTTAATGCCTACTTTACTTTACATGTTGCATTTGATTTATTTTATTAAAAAAAACTGGAGGATTTTCTCTGATTGTGCTCAAACTCATAATCCAGATCATTCTTGAAATGTTAGGAGGAAAAGATAGCAGATTCCCACACATTCTTTCAAGTTCAATTTAAGACTTTTTAAGACTTTTTAAGATCTTGCATTTGAAAAATTAAGACCAATTTCTCGACCTATTTCCCAGTCCTATGGACAAAGGAAAAACTAAATCCTTGAATTTCAGAACAATTACTTGTCAGTAAAGGAATAATGCAATAAATTACAGTTCAAATTTCAGTAGTTAAATTACAATTACTAGACTATATATACTTTATTTCTCACATTTTAGTGCCGTGAAACTTCACTCACATAATCGTGGTTAAAAAAGATAGACCCGAAAAGTCACATAGAAAAAAGTTGAAACTGCACAATTTTTAAGACCAATATATCACAATTTATTACTTTTTAAGGCCTTATTTCCAAATGTTCAAAATTAAGGCTTTTAAGACTTTTTAAGACAGCGCGGGAACCCTGGATAGTGAGTGTATATCCAGCAGTTTATTCAGGTCAAATGGACCAAAGCTGTGAGTGACACTGAATCACAAATCCTAGAAACTGAGCGTCTGTAGCATGTCCTATTTTTCTTTGCCCTTTGGAGTTAAAAAATGGACATCTTCCATTCATAGACTTCTCTCAATTCCTTATGGGTTTAATTTGTCAAAAACACAAGTATATAAAGATGCAGATGTAGGTGTGATGTAAATGTAAAGCAGAACAAATGAGAAAAGAAGTCAAAATCAAGTTCAACATTTTTTTAAGGGAAAAATATGCTTAAAGTTTAAATGTATAAAGAAACATAACAGCCCTGAAGTGCTGAGGAGCTGAAATCAAGAACAGTGATACAACTGTTACACACGCCCTTCTCTCAGCGATCTATCAAGCCCCCCCTCAGAGGTTCAGATCAATAAGCATCCCATACTGGCAGCTATAAGGAGGTTTCAAGTGTGATCAAAGTCGATAATGAGAGCTCCTAGAGCTTAGACAAGGATTGCACAATAAGAAAAGAAAAGTGGGATTTATCAGCTTCTCCAAGTCTTAAAATGTGTAATAGAAATGTTAAATATTGATTTTTTTTTTTGTTAAAACACAATGAATCTTCTTTTGTTCTTCAAAACACATCATTCAAGCTCCACCAAATGATTTTCAGTTTGATACGTCAGATCATTAAATAATGATTTCTACGTCTGTTTTTTTTTTAATAAGTCTGAACATTGAGACTTCTTTATCGTTCAGCTGAACCCCCCACACTTCAGGAACAATAACTCACTCTCTGACACAAGTGTAATGAAGTGCAGCACTCAGCATTCATGAACGGGACCGACCTTTTGATGACTCATCCTCTATTGGCTGCTTGAAGGCGGTGATATCACTGAAGGTGCAGAGGAAAAGCACAACTTTGTCCTGCTCGTTCCTGATGGGAGCAATCTTCACAAAAAACCAGACCGGCATTCCTAAAAGAGGAGAAAAAGAAATCTGAATCGAGTTTCTACAGCTTCCCTCTCTAAGCTTTAGTCACTTGTATCTGTACAGGAACAGGTGCTGGAGGTTTTTGGGTTGTAGAGAGGAGCGGCTGCATCTCAGAGGGAGCGCAGGTGTCTTCAGTTCCCTTGAGATTCATGAAGCAATCTCAAGAGATGTCACCAAAATGGAACAAACCAGCGTTATGCTTCTGGTAAACGTGTTGTGATGTATTTGTAAGACTTGTGACATACAGGTGATGCTGTCATATGACGGCCTTACAACACTGTGATGATTATCACAGTGTGCTTACTGGCTCTTTATGCCTTGTTTCTACTGAGCGGTCCAGATCGGACTGGACTGGACCAGACTGGACTTTTGAGCGTTTCCATTACAAAATAGACCCGTTAACCAGGATAGACTGGTACCATTTTTGGTCATAGGTTCATAGAAAAATGGAATGGACTTGTTAGGGTGGAGCTTCTGTCATCACACGATGTAACCCATTGATTGGTGGAAAGGTTTTACGACAACAGGAAGCGTCCAACCAGCGCTTCTCCCGACTCCAGATCCAAACCGAAAGTTTGTCCTGTTTTCTTCTATATTCTTCTTCATCCCCCGCAGTCTTCTTTCAAAAATGAATAAATTATTTACATACATATTACCCTTATTCGCGGGGGTTGGGGACCGAAGACGTGCCAAATCCACTAATATGGAGACAACCCATCCCCCGTTTCCGTCTCACCCAACCCCCGCGGCCAAAGAATGTTTGTTACAGATCCATTCTCATCAAAAACACTTCTGATCGTGCTTTGTAAAACATTTCTTGAAGAACTCTGGATTTTATTATTGACCAGAAAGAGTTTTTTTCTTCTTTTTATTCTATTACTGTTCTTATAATGATCCTCCGCGGTTATTGTTTTGATTTTACGTCAGTTTCTGAGTCAGCTGATGCTACAGTCCCTTTCACTAGTCACACTGTTTTGACGTACCGCTACGTCATCAGTCTGCACCCCGCATGCGCTTTGATGGTCCATCGCTCATTTGAAATCCCCGCACCATTCTAAACTGGTCAATAGGAGACCGGTCTAGTCCGCACCGCTCAGTGGAAACGAGGCATTACTGTCCACACGCAAATGGTGCACAGAGGAGGAGTGCAGGTGATACGTAAACGTGGGAATTCTATTATACTTTATCTCGTAACCTCGTATTTCCTGTCCAATGACTGAAGAGATTTTTAGTTGTGTGGTTTTGTTTCCAAACTTTGGATTAAAACAGAAATGTCTGTTTGACAGCAGTCTGAATATAGAGAAAACACAGTGTTCAAGTCTCGATTTGGACCAAAAATGAGCAGACTCTGTCCGGACTATCGACTGTATACAGAGAGCTGGACAGAACGAGTGAGACTGTCACCCATAGAAAATGACTTACTTCCGGTTCAAACAAAATTTAGTCAATTCAGTGGCCGATTTTCCACAATACATCCGTTGTGATGTTAGACCCAGACGTAATGAGTAAGCTTTGATTGGTCCGTCTCGGTCTTAGGCCAAATCTAAATTCTTCCCCTACTCTTACATTTAGCCCTCCAAACAGGGAGAGAAAAATAGTGTCCTCAAATTTAGACATTAAACCCATTCAATGACATCATTAACAGTCGTCGGTCAGCTACATTAGCGCGGAGCTGCTGGCACTTGGAAATACATCACAACATCGGTTTATAACTTTAAAAAGGTCGTGCAAAAACAAAAAGTAATTACTTACATTTAAATGTAAACTAATGTGCTTTAGAGTACCCCCATGCAAGAACATGTTAAAATGATGTCGCAGAACAAGAACGGTTATTCTAACAAATAGAATGACTGAGTAATAGCTGTTTATTTCTCAATAGAAGTCTATGGGACCAGCTGGTACTTCATGTTTGGAACGCAAGGGGGAGAGGTATTCTGTCCAGTTCTCATATACTGTCAATGGTCCTGACCAGTGGACTATTCCAGTCTCAATACACCCTTAGTGTTCGATACGACCGTTACCCGCAGCATGCCCATAGACAAAAATCCACACTAACACTAAGACCTTGATATTTCTTGGGGGCGACATGCGTGCCCTGTACAGGTTTGCCTATTTTTCCCCCACATCCACTATGACACACATTACTTACTGTTCTTCTTGTACATCAGAACCTCAAAAGAGTTCATCTCGTAGTTCTCAAAGGTCTGCCGAACCTTTTCTGTTGTCTCCTTGTCTGTCAGCTCTCCATACATAAAACTGCATAAAAACATGACAGAAACATATATGGTACACAAACATTCACAGCATCCAGAATCTCTGACTTCTAGACACGGGTGGGTGGATGTACCTGCATGTGCTGCTCTTTTGCATGACCTCCGCTCGATGGTAACCAGAGAGCTTGCAGAAGCCATCGTTGCTGTAGACGATTGGCCAGTCCACAATCTGAGCATTCCCCAGCACAAAGTTTGTATCTGATCACAGAGGACAGGTTATTGACATTTCCCATGTTTGCCTCGAATAATAAATCAACTCTTTGGTCTTTAGTGAAGTACAAAAACTAAAAATTCAGAGGCAAAATCTGGAGATCTTAGGACACCTTTAGGTTTGAGTCACATCTGTGTTCATTTCCATGAATAGTTTTCTTAATACACCAGATCATAAAGCTCAAATGAACCCTGGTATGCTAGAGAACAAGAGACTGGATTCCCTTCTGAACAGATTCTGGTGCAGTTCACTTAAATGTAAATGTAGACAGACTTTTCCAGAACCACAAAAATTATGTCAGAATTAAAAATAGATCTTATTGTTCATTAACAAAATAAAAGAGTCATCCTGGCTGCTTAAGTTATCTAAAATAGGAAAATTTAGAGGGTCAAGTGCCAAGAAGTCAAAATATTACAATTAAGGCTAATAATGCTGGTATTTTTCTAGCCTAAACCAAACAATACAACTAATTTGAAAAGATATTTAATCACTTAATTGTGCTTCTTGTTCAAAATTACATTTTAAAAACAAAAAATGCACTTTTATCTTAAAATATATATTTTTTAAGTCTAACATTTTAAAGCAATAAATGAAAAATATTAAATCATTTACAAGTTATATTAAAGGGAATCTCCTATATCTTATTTTGAAAAATGTAACCCAATAGAAACAATTAATTCTAATAATATTTATGATGTAGAATAATACTTAGATTATTTTAACATGTTCATATTTCTCCTAATGTCCACAGAAGTGCATGTTGGGTAAATTGATACTTTTCCACTGGTCAGTGGTGTGAACAGGGATGGATTTCTGTGTCATTATTAAGCTTTCAGCCTGTCTGGTGTCTCATACAAGATAACGAGGTAAATGTTCCATACGGCTCTCTACATAATGCAGGTACTGGATAGTAGATAAAGTGAATTGAATGTACTGGTAGTCAATGTTTATGCTAAAAATGTTTGGAGAGAAATAAACTGTAAGGAGAGCTAAGAAAACATTCTTACATAATGGTGGACATGATGTATAGATTATAGTGTCTATGTGGAGTCTGCTCATGTGGGGTGTAGATGACTTACTGCAGGGTATTATGGGTATTATTCCATACTTTGATGGATGATTCACAGTCTGCACAGTTATTTTTTGTCCCACAGTCACAACAGACACGAGAGAGGACTTAACCATTTGGTCTACTTATTGTTTTCATGTTTTATTTGTTTATTTATGTAAGGCAGGGTTAGCAGAGGTATATTATGGAGGAAATACATGACCCCACTGAGTTCAGGGAGGAATGCTTCATAGCACGTGTCAAAGTCAAGGCCTGGGGGCCGAATCCGGCCCTCCGGGTAATTTTAGTTGGCCCTCCAGATTATTTCATTTTATTGTTATTAACGGCGCGGTGTTATCTTGCATTTATTTTTAACTTGTATAATTTTGACAAAATATATTTTTATGGTGAGTAAAACATTGAAAGTTATTTAAGGTTTAAGTTGATTTATTCTAGAATAATATTCCTGCCTTTTTGTTATTCATAATTGTGTTACAAAGTTACAGTTTGCAAGTTTTAAAAATGGCATTATGCTAGCTTTTTGGATTATTTTGGCATTTACTAAGATTTTTTAGGCTATTTTGAGGGTTTTAGCAAATATTTCAGCTACATGCTAGCTATTTTTGATAATCTAAGTTTTTTTTCTTTTTAGTTTTTAGGCTAATTTGACATTTAGCTAATGTTTTATCTTGCTACTAGCTTCAGTGATTTTAGCTATTTGCATCAGCATTTTTAAATATCAATTTCAGCATCTTCAGCCATCAGCATTAGAATCTTCATCAACCAAATTCAGCTTACAGCATTCACACAATCATCATCACAGATGAGGCTATATCTAATTCATAATCATGTTAAAAAGTTACTGTCTTAAAGTTTAAAAAATGTAGTTTCAGAGTGTTCAATAAATGTTTTTCCTGTTCGGCCTAAGGTGAGTTTTGGATTTTGGCCCCTTGTGCGATTGAGTTTGACGCCCCTGCTTTATAGTTCCCTTTTTTGTCAGCTCCAGAATCATACAAATTGCACATATCAATGCATTTAAACACTTTCTTTTCCACAGCATTTTGGTGATAACATTTCTGAATGGCCTGACCAGTTACTTTATCTATAACTCTTAGTACTTACTGTCTCCAATAATCATGTACTTTGTATCCTATGTGATGCATCAATAATAGCTAATGTGTGGCTGTGATTATCAAAGATAATTTCTATGTCTCATTTGTTCCAAATGGCTTCCGCTCCTGGTAAAGCTGAAACCAAGCGCTGACCGAGGAAACAACAAAAGTGGATAATGGAATCACATAAAAATCTGGGAATAAATCCTGATATAAAACACAGGGATTAGACTATAATTGAACAAAAAATAGATAATAATTTCCAACAAGTTATAAGTATTTAGATTGAGCACTAGGGCTGCCACGATTAGTCGATTATGACTATGACTAGTCGACTAAGTTGACTATTAAAATAGTCGATGACAAATTTAATAGTTGCCCCCCCCTTTGCTAGATTTTTGATCCATATACAGTACGTCTTTGTTTTCCTCGTCTGAGCTGGTATCTGGCTCAAAACTTTACGGTGGATAGCTATTGTTATTGTTAAGGGTGTGATTAGCCGTAGAATGTGTAAACAGAGAGCTATGGGGGAAGCAAATGGTGGGGGTACTCTGTGCCAATGGTCTCGCCCACAACGCAGAGGTGAATTTCTAATATACTACTGNNNNTCTCAAACACGTCTCATTCATGTCTAGGAGACGTAAACGAGACAGAAACGAGATCTCATCTTCAATTTTGCTTTGCTATGGGCAGAATCCAATGAAAACCAACAAATTAATCTTTTAGAAATTACACTTTTTTATGCTATTCCTTTAGAAAATGTAGCTTTCAAATATTTACATAAATTGAATTTAAAAAGTGTGATATTTTTCTGTAAATAACAACTTTAACATATTTATTTTTGACAGCACCAAATACAAGTTCCTTTCAAAATAAAATACACTGTGTCAAATCAGATCCTGCTGCAGCAGATTTGAATTCAAAATTCAAGAAAACAAGTCAAATGTGAAATTTTCTTTCATTATGACAACAACTAGATGCTTTAGCATAAATGAGAATATCATAAACTCAACTAATTTAATATTTGTTAAATTTTTGTTGACAGTTTTGATTTTTTTGGCCAAAAACACTATAATCATAATTTAAAAAGACCACTGGGAACACTTAGAAAATAATCAAGAGAATATCCGATTGGGTCTTAAAGTGTTTCTTTGTTTTTTAATTCTTTAGAGTAATTTTATTCTAAATCTACAAACTTAAGTAGATCTGTATTTGTATTTATTTATTTGCCATAAGATAAACAATATTGCAAACCAAATAAGAAATAGAAAATAAGAGAATGTGAAGGTGCGACAGAAACCGATCTAGGTTTATTTTACGGTCACACCCCAAATAATAATAAAAAAATTAATGAATAAATTACTTAAACAGTATTTCATGAGAATTTATAAAATAATTACTCATGCAAAGTTGTGAGTTGCACTTAACTCATGTATACACAGGTTGTGCAGTATTATTTCATCCATAGAATTTATCTTGAAACTCAAATCTGTTTATATATTTAGAGATCAAACATTTGGATTGATATCCCTACATTTTTTTCTCTTTTATTTGTCGGTAATGTTTTTGTACTATTTTTAATTTATTCTACACATTAATATAATTGCGTTTTTTGTACTGATTTTGTTTATTTTACACATTAAGATTAAAATTATTTTTTTTATTATTAAAAAAGATAGTCAACAAGGTGATCCATATAGTTTTTGACTACTCCACCTCTAACAGTAACGTTATTCCTTTGTCTCAATTTATTTTTTAATGGAGAGTTTATAGGAACTATTGTCCTCGTCGTTACAGTCAGATTTATGTTCTCTTCATGGTTCACCGTCACCCTAACTGAAGGTGTTTTTTTAGTAATTAGCTGTACCTGTGTAGGTCACTCCGAGCACAACTCGAACATGAAGCTAAAATTCCGCCCAAACAAGCCTCAAATCCTACCGTTGGAGCGGCGGACGATGTTCTCCAGGAAGGTGTTCTGAGGAGCCACCAGACCTCGTCGTCCGCCCGCCATCCTGCCGTCGTCCTGCAGCGCGAGGCACAGCAGCTTCCCGCCTCTGACATCTGAGGATGCACGCGCCCGTCAAGTAGAGAGAGGGAGCTCCTGCGCGTGCTCTCTGTGGAACTCGCTCCCTGTCTGTCTGTCTGTCCGTCCCTCCTGTCTCCCCCTCTCTCACCCCGCTGTCTCCCTTTCAGCGGGGTGGCCGGCAGCAGATGGTTGGTGCACGAGCTGTGAGATGAGACTCGAGGAGGATGTATGTGGTAGAGTGAGCTTCACTGATGCTGTCAGTGAGAGACATAATACACTCATGACATCACCCCGCTGATTGGAATACAGCAGGAGTGTCGAACTCGACCGGACAAGGGGCCAAAATCTAAAACACACCTTAGGTCGCAGGATGAACAGGATAAACATTTATTGAACATTCGAAAACTACATTCTTTAAAACTTTAAACTTGTAACTTTTTACATAATTATGAACTAGATATATAGCATTAGCTGCAATAATGCTAGTGTGAATGCTGAAAGCTGAAATTGACAGCTGAAGATCCTAGCGCTGATAGCTTAAGATGCTGACATTGATAGCTAAAAACACTGAAGCTGATAGCTGAAAACGTTGAAGTTGATATCTGAAAATGGTGAAGCTGATATCTGAAAACGCTGAAGCTGATAGTTAAAAAGGCTTAAGCTGATAGCTTAAATGCTGAAATTGACAGCTAAAAACACTGAAGCTGATAGCTGAAAACGTTGAAGTTGATAGCTGAAAATGGTGAAGCTGATATCTGAAAATGCTGAAGCTGAAAAACGCTTAAGCTGATAGCTTAAATGCTGATAGCTAAAAATGATGAAGCTGATAGCCAACTAAAATATTGGCTAAATGCCAAATTAGCTTTAAAAAACAAAAAAATCTGAGGTTAGCCAAAACAGTTAACGAGTAGCTGAACTAATATCTAAACTTCAAAATATCTTAAAAAGCAAACAAAAAAAAGCCTGAAACCAAATCAGCTAGCGTGTAAATATAATAATGCACCAGCTGAGAATGATAGCTGAAAATGCTAAAGTTGATAGCTGAAATCACTGAAGTTGATAGCTAAAAACGCTGAAGCTGAAAATGCTGAAGTTGATAGCTAAAAAGGCTGACGCTGATAGCCAGCTAGCTAAATGCTAAAATAGCCTTGAAAACCAATAGAATAATCTTAGGTTAGCCAAAACAGCTTGCATGCAGCTAAAAAACTTAGTTAAACTTGAAAGTACCTCAGAAAACTGGAAAAAAAGCCTAAATTAGCCAAAACGGAATATTATTCCAGAATAAATCAACGTAAACCTTAAATAACTTTTAATATTTTACTCTCCATAAACATATATTTTGTCAAAATTATAGAAGTTAGAAATAAGCACAAGATAACATCGGGCCATTAATAACAATAAAATGGAATGCACTGGAGGGCCGGATAAAATTACCCAGCGGCCCTTAAGTGTGAAAAAAAAAACTAAAATTAAAACAATATAACTATAATTCTTTCTTATTCTTGATTTCAGAATAAAAATTGTAAAAATTATAACATCCAATGACAATTTAATTTCTCATTTTAACATTTAAATGAGTGGAAAAAAACTAAATTATTTTATAAGTAAATCTTAAGGGTTTAACACTTCATTTCAAAGACCCTCTCCAAGTAAATTGTGTTTTTAATATGTTTTGGGTCATTTTTCTGATGTTGAAGGACACATATTAAAAAAAATTAAACTTAAAATGTAATTTCTGAGTATTTCTTAATCCAAATTGTTGTGAATCAGAAGCAAACAAAGAATGAAGTTGATGAAGTTGATGAGTAGACAGGACGCAGGAGCTGAAACAACAAGCTACCTGTTCCGCTCCATTGTGATGCATGCAGACAACCAGATCCATGGACGTCTTTGTTTTTTGGAATCTGGATGGCTCCAATATTGGTTGCCATTTTTGTTGCACCGCTAATAAGAGGTTGAAGCTGGGATGTAAAAGAGAGAGCCACTGATTGTAAAAGAGAACTGGACAGAGTCAGTGTGACATCCCACATAGAAAACTGCTTAGTTCCAGTTCCAATGTAACGATGCCACCATTTCTCCACAATACGAATGTTGGTTCAAGAGGAGGTAAGGAGTGATTGGTCTGGGTCGGCCTGAATCAACGCTTCTGTGACAACTACAACCTCAGATAAGAAGTAGACCTTTTTCGAAGTCCATGTTCACCACATGCTTTTATTGAGGCATCTGATTGGGCAGTTTATAACTTTAATACTGTTCACTTTTCACCACAGCGAATCAGCTTTCACTGATTCACACTGATAGTTTAGCTGGGAGCTGCCCTCTCCGGATCCCCTTCATGACACAATCCTGTATTTTATCTGGACTGGGAACTGGTACAGGGAGACCCAGGTTGTGTCCGAATTCCCCCCCTAACTAGTGCCGGATTATATAGTGTGCTGGATTTTAAAGGTAATTCGGGCTCAATGCTCATTACTTTTCTTTCGTTTTTATAAACACCGGATATAACGTCACCGATTTCACAAAGTGAAAACCGAAAAAAATACAGTCATTTCACGATGTTTATTTATGACTCCATTGGGTTCTGATGGTGAAAATGTGGATGTTTGTAGAAGTATTGCATTTAAACATGTTTTTTTGAGCGAAATTGTTTGCACTGAGGTCAATATCTGGTAATCTAGTGAGCATCGATACACGCCAGTTTTTCGCAAAGACTTCTGAGAAATTTCGAGTGGACTCGATTTTGGAATTAGTAGATTCGGACAGCACTAGAAAATGGCGAACACATTATATAGTGATTGGAGGGGAATTCTGACACACCCCAGACTTAAAGCACCAGCTTAATGCTGTATTCAGTCCAGACGCAATTTGTGCAGCAGGGCCGTCGAGTTTCACTGTTAAGTCAATGTACAGATGTGATCTGAGGTCCTGAGGTGCAATTTTGGCGTCAGGCTTAATTTAGGCGGCAGATGTGGTGAGCCAATCAGGGACTTAGCTTTGAGCATGGGATGTTTTCAGTGACTCTATCAGCAGGTAAAAAATAAAAAAACCCCCAATATGGCCGTTTGATACGAGGATTTTTTTGTCCTGAATTTCCATCCATTTTCTAAACTTGATGGAGTTGTGAGGTTGCTGGAGACTGTCGCGGTTACTGTTGGGCGAAGGCGGGATACAAACAAATAAAGTCCAAAAAAACTTCATTATTCAGGTGAGGAATAATTTAAAAAAGAAACAAATATTTATATTTACCCATGCCTGAAACAACTATATTTTACAGGAACAATTTACTGCCGAATCTGTTTACATTAAGGCCACAAAGGAGGCACTGGTTGAAAAGAAAATGTGCAAGAAAAGTAAACTGATAAGTAACGATGTGCACCTGTTAAACAGCATGAGTTCACACTATCAGCAAAGCTGGTATTAAGTGAGGTTTTATGCCCCCTAAAGTTTTCTGTAAAAGAAACTATCGAGTTTAGTTCATTTCTTCAATCATGTCAATGTTGTACTTTGTCTCCCTCTTCTGGTTAAAATGAGATAGTGCATCAAAGCTCACAAAAAGTAAAACAGCAAATGGTGTAAAAATATACATTTTTTGGCTAAGTATTTGTTGATTCTGGCATAAAATCAAATATATTTGTTCGTATTTAAAATAACAATTATATTGCAATTAAAATATAGGTTAATTGATTTTTAATAGTGTATTAAAATGTTCCTAAATATATATTTTAGCAGTTTTATTATGTGTTAAGTTTTTTTAAAGATATTTATTTCGAAACCAAATTCTTTCAGTTTTAATAAACTGTTTATTAATATTATTGCAAAATGTATAAATGTATTTTTTTCCTTCGTGTTGGATAGGCGGAGGAACTTCCAACCATCGGATCCTCATCACCAGGAGGTGCACTGCCAACAGAGGTTGCGTAAAAAGCCTTCCGCCGCGGTGGTTAGTCCCATCTAAAACACGAATAGGAAGAGGAAAGGGGACATTGGGACAAATAATATTTTGAATTCGCCATTCCTAATGTATAATTGTCTGTTTGCTTGTGGTTAAGCATGTGCCCGAGCACGAACATGGTTTGTAAACACGGCGGGAGTGAAGGGAAAAGCGCCACAGCGACACGGGCAGAGCTGCGGCGGGTCAGCGATCAGCAGCACAAGACGTCCCCGTCCTGCTGACATTTTCTATCCCGACACGGCGCACCGAAACCGTGCATTTGATCGCGGAGATGCCAGGGATGATGGACAAAGGATCGGAATATTTGGGGAAAGGCCGCGCGAACGGCACCAAGAGTCCGTCCAACGCCTCTAACGGACATTTTTCCGACGAGAGCGGCAGCGACGACGAGCACGGTGAGGACCGCCTCGAACAACGTCTTATCGCTCCCCAGCGTCTGCCTTTTTATTTCTGAATATAAACGCTTTTATATTTATCATTATTTTGTCTTTTCCGTCGTGTGTTTCAGATGTGGGGATGCGAGTCGGGGCGGACTACCAGGCGGCCATCCCCGAGTATGAGCCAGGTGAGGCTTCGCGGTTCGGCGGAGCGACGGCCGGTGGTCGCCGCGTTCAGCCTCTGCGTCTGCGGCCGCGCGGGGGCTGCTGAGTTACGGGGAAGTTTGCACCGAGGCGCCGGGACCCCCAGTCCCGAAATAAACCCACAAACAAACACAGACGCCTCTTAAATATCCAAATTAGACACCAGAAACAATGAAAAGGGGATTTAAATGACTGGACTCCAACTTAAATGTTACTTAAATTCAGAAAAACCCAAACTGCATTTGATTATCAGCGATTTTGAGGTTCAGTTTCATACATAAGTCTGTAATAACAAACACATAGTCGAAAAGGGCGCTAAAAAATGTGGAGCAGGCTTGTACTTGTTGTAAAGTCCTGCAGAACTCAGTCATCTTCCCTCACAAACTCATTTCACTCCAGAATCTGCTGACAATTTACTCACATTCTCGTTATTTTTCACACAAGACTTTGGATTTCTTTTGAATTAGAAATATGAAACTGTGTTTAATTGTAATAGAGCCACACATGTACTTTTAGTGGCCAAGTGGTGGAGTGTTCAACTCCCCTGCTTGACTCGGCATTAAGGATTTGGTGGTATTTTAAGTATGATTATGCCAGTTTTATCTAAATTAAAAAGGCTTGAGTGTTTTTTTAAAGACATATTTTCTGCAGGGCAGCAGGAGTTTATTGATTTGAAAGTAAACCTGCAGCTGATTTCCCATCATCCCTTTGTTTACACTCTTTCCCATTATCTTATAGCTCCTCACAAGCCTATTTTTGGTGTTTTTAAAACATATTTTTTCTCATTATAGAGAATAAAGCTCAAAATTGTATTTCTGAATATTTCTTTATTCAAATTGTTGTAAATCAGGAGCAGACGAAAAAATGCAGTTTGGAATTGATTGTCTGTGACGGACTGGCGACCTGTCCAGGGTGTACCCCGCCTTCGCCCTTCAGTAGCCGGGATAGGCTCCGGCAACCCCGCGACCCCGAAAGGGACAAAGCGGTCAAGAAAATGGATGGATGGATGGAATTGATTGTATTTGTGACATAGAAAATACGCTGAGCGAGCCACAAGCTCCCTGCTCCACTCTATTCTGATATATCCATGTTAGGCCGGGGTTGTGAGGGGCTGTAAGCTAGCAGGAGAGTGCGTAAACAGAGAGCTGTCAGCTGTGGGCGATGGGAAGGGGGGTTGTGCCTTCAACTCAGTGAATTTCCAATGAACTCCTGCCACTCTGCAGAAACTTGTTGTAAACTACGTTCTTTTTTTGGGGGGGTTTGTTTTTTGATTCATTCTATGGAAGCGTTTGTGTCTCACAATAAAAGTCAATATTGGAAATGCTCTTTCATTTTCACAATGTAACTGCATTACTTGTCTGTTAAATGAAATAAAAAAGCAATTCTCCAAACTGCTTTTTTATGTTCTTTATCAACACCGCTCATTCTGTAGCTTAATTAAAATCATAAAGAAAATAGCATTTGATATTTCATTCACAAAAAGTTCTCTGGTAAATTTGCACCAAAAATTAATTAGAAATATCAAATTTGAGCATTTAAATGGATTAACACTTTTTCATTTTCACAATGTGACTGCATTACTTGTCTCTTAAATAAAATGAAAAATCAATTCTCCAACTGAATTTCCATTTTCTTCATCATCACCGCTCATTCTGTGACATAATTAAAGTGAAAAAGATGAAGATTGCCTTTTAGTTTTCACATCTCGACGTGCAAAGTGTCTCATCAATCAGTTTGAGTTAGCAGTTCCAAGAGACGCTCTACGATGACGTCAATGGTCGCTCCTCCTCTGCTTTGGTCTGTGCTATGAAATGTTTAATTCCATTTTCATTATCATTTTAATTAAGTTTCAGAATGAGTGCTGAAAAAGAAAAACCCATTCAGACAATGCCTTTTTCATTTCATTTCAGAGACAATTAATGCTGTTAGCTTGTGACAATGAAAAAACATTTCCAATGTGGCTTTTATTTTGAATTATGAGTCTCAACTGCTTCCATATCATCCATTCATTCATTTTCTAAACCCATTTTTTTAGTATAGGGATGCCACAATTCTGGGTTTAAAACCAAACCGGATGTTAAACCATTCAACCAAATTGTGGGGAAAATGAAATGTTGTATCCCTACTTCAAAAACAATCAAGAAAAACATGTTTTTTTTTTCCTTATTTGTGTATATTTTCTGTATTTGTTTAGTAAAACACAAATTATACATCAAACTGAAATCAATCAATGACCCAAAAATCAAAATTTGAACTGAAAGTGAATCTTTGCATCTCTGCTAAAGAGTGCAAATAACTTTAGTCTGTAATTGTATCGGTTCTTTCTTGTGCGTCATGAGTGAACAATGCTGATGAAGAGCGTCTTCTTTGGCAGATCCGTTTAGGAACGTAGCTGTAATGTTTGCAGCTGAGCTGACAGTTACTGTACCTGACAAGCCAAATGAATTCTGGAAATGTTCCTTCATAAATCTTTCTGGGAGAAGGACTCTGTCTCCCCAGAAAGTCAGGATTTATAGGACAGATTGAATCTTTCTTTTGATCAGTCCTTTAAATCTGTCATTCAGTTATCCTCATCTTTCTACAGGAGGGACATGAAACAAAAATACATTGAACTTTAAAATTCACTTGGTAGTATTCACCACTAAATGATCTGGCAAATTAGAGAATCACTTAATTTAATTATTATTTCATGAAAAATTCAGATCACTAGAGATTCTAAATTCAGGATAGAAAACAATCTCTCAGATCGATACGTTATCATTGAATGGAGTTCATGGGAGCAGCTGAATTGAATCCAAGTTTGTGATCTTGTTCAACGATGTTTGTGTAACTGCAGGTTCCACCAAGTACACAGACAAAGACAGTGGAGGGATGCTGGTCTGGTCTCCGTATCACACGATTGTCGACTCCAAACGTAAGTGAAGCGGCTTCACTTCAAATCTCCGTCCTCCTTCAGGCCACGGCCCGAACTAACAGCGAGCCGTTCCCCCCACAGTGGACGAATACATCGCCATCGCCAAGGAGAAACACGGATACAACGTGGAGCAGGTACGTCTACGCGGAGACCAAATCGCCTCTGTGTGACTAACTCAATCGCACGCGGGGCCAAAATCCAAAACACACCTTAAGTCACGGGACGAACAGGATAAACATTTATTGAACACTCTAAAACAATTTTTTTAGAAATTTAAAACTGTAAATTTTTAACATAATTATGAACTAGATTTATAGCATTACCTGTGATAGTGCTAGTGTGAATGCTGTGAGCTGAATTTGGAGATGCTAGTACTGATAGCCAGCTGAAATATTAGCTAAACTCCAAAATAGCCTAAAAATCTTGGTAAATGATAAAATAGTCAAAAAATCTAGCAGAATGCCAATTTTTAAAACTTTAAAACTGTAACTTTTTAACATAATTCGGAAAAATAAAAAGACAGGAATATTATTCTAGGATAAATCAACTTAAACATTAAATAACTTTTAAAATTTTACTCTCCATAAAAATACATTTTGTCAAAATTACACAAGTTAGAAATAAGCGCAAGATAACATCGGGTCATTAATAAGAATAAAATAAAAATGATCTGGAGGGCCGGATTCGGCCCCTGGGCCGTGACTTTGACACATGTGGACTAAACCTTTGTGTTTTCTGAAATAATGAATAATTGAGGATTTTTAAGACAGAAAACAAAAGTTGGAAGAAAAATCAAAATTTTTCGGACTCTTTGTTTTCATTTTATTAAGATCTGAACGTAAGTGGGGAATTTTAATGGAAATAAATCAGTCTGGTAAAAATGTTAATACAGCTTTCACTTAACCCAAACTAGTTATCATGTCTAAAACCAAAAGTGGAAACGATTCTAATCTAATCTGGCCTGGACTCCCTTAAAAATGAGATTGGTAATTTCAATGGTTAAATTTGTCACAACCGACCTTACTGGTGACCCAGTAAAACACCTTATGACAGCATCACCTGTACGTCATAACTAATGAGCCTCACAAATACTCTGTGAGATTCTTACTACACACTCGACATGGTTCTCTCCATGTTCAGGACATTCAGCTGCCTGTACGAGTCTCAACTGTGAGACTGTCTTCTAGTGGTGGGGAGAAAAATCGATTATTAGAAACATCGATTACGATCCGTTAACAGTTCAGAATCATTTTATGAATTTTAAATAATTGATAACCAGAAAATGTAAATAATTCAAAGTAAAAGCTACAAGCGGAACTAAACACAAAGTGTTTTCCACTCTGATACTTTTGAAGAACACATGATCATCTCTGACCTTCCAGACCTCGTCTCTGACCGGCACGACTTCATTTAAAGCGACCGTTTGGAAACATTTTGGCTTTTCATAGTGTCGAGGGTCAATTGGATAAAAGTCAGGCGGTGTGTAAGTCGTCTCACACCAACATTAAGTACGTAGGGAACACAACAAATGTGCTAAATCACAATGTGCAGCTAAGTAGACACTGAGGTGAGTTAAAGAGAGTTTCATTTAATCTGGTCTGATGGTAAAATTATCTTATTTAAGGTTATTGAGTCCAGGGAACGTTTTTCTCTTTTGAAGATTTGTGATTACCAAACCAGATATTTTTCATCTCAAAATTGTTATCTTTTCTAAAAGTTAAACAAGTTTACTGATCTGGTCTTTTCTTAAAAAATGCAGTTTAGGAGAGAAAAGTAAGTAATATTGGTCTAGAGCAGGCGTCGGCAACCTTTTTCTAAACCTAGAAGGAGCCGTATCGTCTCACTTCAGCCTTTAAGAAATCTGCATTGTTCCTATTTTGAATAATAATAAATACGAATTATGTCTATTTTTTGGCACAAACAAAAATAAGAATATAGAAATAACCTAACATTTCTCTTTTTTTTAAATAATATTATTATTTTCAAAATAAAAGACGTTCTGTACCAAACAGGATCATCTCAGTGCAGCTCTGGACATCTATTAATCATTGTTGTGCAGCATAAGATAATATGTGCTTTTAATTCATAAAAGATCAAACTTTTTTACCAAAGTTTTTCTTTGCATATAAAATCTGTTCATTCTGGAGGTAGAGTTGATCAAACAAGACGTCTTCAGGTCAACAGGATGTAAAAACCTACATAGTTTATCATCTATGTGAACCTTGGATATCAATTTATACATTTAACTAATATAAATTAAATAAATGCTAATTAAGTAATCCTTACTTTAAAAGTTTGCTATTTTCTTTTCTTTTTCCCCTCTTTGTCCTCAGCAGTCTTAGACTGCTGGGTTTTGTTATTTTAGTTTGGGGTTGGACCTTGGTAGTCTTAGTTTGCGGGTTTTGTTTATTTGTTTTCTTTAGGTAGAAAACAAACAAATAGTATTTTCTAATTAATTGTAAATCCTTTTCACAGATCTCTACTTAAAGCATTTTAGTGTTCTAACATCTGTTAGTCAAAACAGCCGAACTATTTACTTCAACTTCTGTAAAACTGAAAACGTTTATTATCCTGAGCTAAATAATATTATTAAATGTAAAAGTGAGAGCTTATAGAACAAAAACATCTGTGACAAACAGTGTGAAGGTGAGAGTCCAATCCAGCTGTTTTCTTCTGACTGTGGAACCATAATGAGAGGAACCCCCATGGGGAGTTCTGGGCTCGGTTTGCACCTCGGACATAAAAACAGGCGCTGTGTAAAGGATACGTGTACAGTTGGGGTGTCAGACGCCGTGACATATATGTGCCTTTAAATATAACGCACTGGGTCAGTCGTTAGACACTGTAAGAGAGCAGAGTTTGTATGAAAAGAGCCTAATTTTAGTAGATCTTGAGTTTTTTTTTTTTTTTTTTAGTTTTTTTTTTTACTCGTACTGCTGTTTTAAATGTACGATACCTTAAAGGATTAAATATTTGTTTATTGTGTTTATTACGACAGGTTTGACTATAGAAAAACTCAAGGAAGTTTAAATGTAAATATGCTTTTACCTGCATAAACGTTTTTAGAGCTTTTAATGGAACAGATGATTTTTGGAGGAATAGTCTGTTTTTGGGACAGAATTATTGCAGTTGGATGTCAGAGGATGAATGACGGAATACTTAGAGTGAACCTGGGAGGATTTTGTGTACATTAAATCTGTCATCCTTGTGTAGTTCTGCTAATACAGCTTCTGATTTTAGTCTGAAATATTAGATTTGTGCTTCAGTGTGATTTCAACTAATTGAAATTATGTGAAAAAAAAAACAGTTTTTCTAAAGAATAATTCTAAAAAAATGGTGAATTTATAGATATTTTCAGGTTCTCATTTCACACTATACATTTTCCTCAGACAGACATGAACATTTTTTTACACATTTTTCTTTCAAAGTTCAAAGTTTTTTAGAAAAATAATTCCAGTTTTATAGAATGAAAACAAAGATCTGATCGCAACCAAAGATTTATGGACATTTGTGAATTTGATCGACTCTGGACAATCAGGAAGCTGAAAAATTAAAAAATCATCAGAACAGAAATGCTGTTGAAGGTGAACGGTGATATCGTGAGGGAAGACTTCTGCTCAATTCAGTAAAGGTGTAATCGTAATCTGCTCCGTCCAACAATTTTGAGGATGGGTGATGAAGATGATGGGTTCCATTCTGTGACTGATGGGCTGTGGTGGAGCGTCTGTCGTCATGGTGGCGTTCTTTTGTCCAGGCTCTCGGCATGCTGTTCTGGCACAAACACAACATCGAGAAGTCTCTGGCCGACCTGCCCAACTTCACGCCGTTCCCAGACGAGTGGACGGTGGAGGACAAGGTGCTGTTTGAGCAGGCCTTCAGCTTCCACGGCAAGAGCTTCCACCGCATCCAGCAGATGGTAAACATGCGGCAGAACGCTCTCCACCTCCGAGTTAGCTTCCTAAAAATGCCAACAATACCTAAAATATTACAGATTGTAGCAGTATGTTCTGACTCATTCATATTGAAACTTTACATCCACAAGACTCTAGATTACGTTCTTTTCTCAGCAGACTCTGATTTATAGGATTTATCCATTTTTCTCTTTCAGCTCCCAGACAAATCCATCTCCAGTCTGGTGAAGTATTATTACTCCTGGAAGAAGACTCGCTCCAGAACAAGTCTGATGGACCGACAGGCTCGCAAACTGGCCAGCAGGAGCAACCAGGACGACAGGTAACAGCAGAACCCCGATCCGCGAGACCATGTTCTGTTTTTAGTCACGGTACCACTGGGTGGTTTCAGGTGGAGATTTAGCCTCAGATAGAAATGCTTTAAAACATTTCTTTTAGCCAGTTAGATCTGAAAAATGAACTCGATCCGTGTATGTCTGCTGCCAAATTTGAGTTGCTGAGAATTCATCTGGTTCGTGAGGCATCAGTTCATGAACGTCATCAAATCACATTGACTCCCATCTATTGACTGTATGTGAGAACTGGACTGAGCGAGCATCGTCACCCATAGAAAATGGTTTAAATCTGGCTCCAACTGAATGAAGTCAATTCAACCACTTTTTTTTTTGCGATATCGACTTTGCCAAGTTGGAGCCAGACTCGGGCTGGGATCAAAAATAATTTCCAGAAACGATTCGATTGGATTAACCAGAGTCTAGATCGATTCGATTCAGAATTTTTTTTACTCTTTCAATCCTCTCAATTCAGTTTGATTTAATTAAATTTTGAGTTTACACATTTGTTTAGAAATACATTAACAATCCACTATATGTTTTGATTTTAGCATTATGTGCTAAATCCATTATTGATCTATTAAGCTTAAATCGATTCAAATCGATTAATCAATTTTATCACCCCAGCCCTGAGCCACACGCTGTCAGGAAGCTGTGATTGGTCCAAGACGATCTGAGTAAATGTTTTAATGGGAATCACTTTGACCAATCAGGAGTGAGCGTGTTGAAAGTCCCCTCCCCTACCACTTGTGTGGGCTACACAAAATCTGTCAATCAAACGTTTTGAACGTTGGATGAGCTCCACCCACTTTTATTGAAGCTTCTGATTGGCCAATTTATAACTGGAGTAACTTGAGGTATAGAAATAATATGATAAAAACAGGAAGAACATGATTAAAGCATGTATCAAAGAACGGTTATTCTGACAATAGATTGACTGAGTAACAGCTGTTTATTTCTCCTTTGAAGTCTACAGGATTTTGGCTTCTTGGAACCAGCAGGTACTTCCTGTTTGGAAGCCAGGGGGGAGGGGTTACTCAGTCCAGTTCTCAAAAACAGTCAATGCTTCCATGTCAGGTTTTTCCAAAACGTTTCAGTTTTTTATTCATTTTGTATCACACAAACCTACAGAGATAATTAAAGTCTTCAAAAGTAACAAACAAACTAAATCCACTTTACTGCTTTTTAACAACCACTTTGTTGGAATCAACCGGAATCAATGGAATCTGCACAGTTATTCTGTGGTGATGCAGAAATCTGAATTTAGAACCAACATTCAATATTTACACAAAGTTTTTAATTGATTTAATCTCCAGTTTATAAACAGACGGAGCGGATTGGTTTAGAGTTTCCTCTTGGAGATGAAGGAAACTGGTGTCAGTGAAGATGCTGTCGATGGGATTCTCACCCTGCTTTGTTGTCATAGTGATGAGGAGATGGAGGAGGCCCCTCCCATTGAACCAAACGACAGTGACTATGACCCCAACAAGGAGGCCAAGAAGGAGGTGAGGCTGCACCTGAGCCATGGATGAAAGCACACGCATGGCCTCAGAATGAACACAAATAACTAAATGTTTTCACTCTAAAGACGATGTTTTGGGATGTACGTTGTTACTTGTCGCTTTGTGCCAATATGCAACACTTCTAAAGCATTTGATCTCACTGCAAAGCGCGTATGAAACGCCACATTTCTTTGCTCCAGAATCTGCTGGAATTATATTAACTGTGTCATCGGTTGAATGTAAACACTGATGCTAAAGAAGCTATAATGCTAATTAGCTTTTTTCAGAATGATTGTCAGTAAACACAACTTCAGCTTCATATTTTTCAACTACAAAAAAACTCCCAATAGTTTAACTTTGAAAACAGGAAGCTTCACTGACGCTTTATTTTGAAGATTTGGTTACTTTTGGAGATATTCAGCTTTTCTCTTCGCTATAGACTTAAAATAAATGTTCTAATGTACAGTTTTGTGTGTGATTTCATATTGTTATTATTTGCAGATATTATATGGCCGGCAAATACTGTAGCTAAAAAAAACAAACAAAAAAATAATCCCAATCAACTTTTTTTCAGGTTTGCAATTAATTAGTTAAATTTTTTTATTCCATTCCCGAACCTAATTAAAATCCAACATTCTTCTGCATTTTAGAGCAATAAAGAAATCGTGCCTGAATTGTGTTTTCACTGCACTACATTAATAAAGATCTGGAATCAAAGCTTTTGAACGTCTCAAACAGGAGTCTGCAACCTTTCACAATAAAATAGCTATTTTGGCTCGTTTTCTACTGATCCAAACCTAGTAGGAGCTGCACAGTCTTATTTTGATACTGCTGTGCATTCATATCAATTTATTTTTGAGTAATAAATATGAATTGTGTTTATTTTCTCACATGAATAAAAACAGAAACATAAAAAGAAGCTAGCATTTTCTTAAAATGCGGAATTATTTTTTCACATTTGACAGAAGCTCGGAGGATTCCCTTTCAAAATAAAAGACCCCTTGTGCCAAATGGATGATCCCAGTGCAGCTCTGGACAGCATGAGATAATATGTGCTTTAAACTCACAAAAGATCAGACTTTGTAGCAAATATTTGAAATCTGTGAATGGAAAAATCTTTACATAGTTACTTCGAGGTACACCTCAGTTATGATTTTATAAACTTGAAAAATCAAAAAAAAAGAAGAAGAATATTATTATTTTATGTTTCTTTATCCAGAGAGCCACACAGGAGAGGTAAAAGAGCAGCAAGTGGTTCTGGAGTCTCAGGTTGTAGACCCCTGGTCTCAAATATTAGATCTCTAGAATCCAAGTACTCGGATACTCGTTACAGCCCTGCCCGTGTTTCTACATTTCTTATGTCTTTGAGCACATTTTTCAGTAGTAGAGTGGACTGTGTTCATCCCACTTCTGTCTGTTCCCTTCAGAACCAGGTGGAACCGCCCCCTCCGGGCTCCAAAGTGGCGTTGGGTCGTCGCGAGCACCAGACGCTGCAACATCGACACCACCAGCGCTCCCGCTGCCGCCCCCCAAAGGGCATGTACCTCACCCAGGAGGACGTGGTGGCCGTGTCCTGCAGCTCCTCCGCCGCCAACACGCTCCTCCGCCAGCTGGACATGGAGCTGGTGTCCCTCAAGAGACAGGTAGGGGGCGCTAAAACACAACTCCTCCAAATGCTCCTCAACAGATTACTGCCTCTTGTTTTGGATTGAAACCACAAAACCAAATATTTTGTCTTAAGCAAATGATTTTTTTTGTTAAGTTTTTCCCCAGAGAGTTTAGTTTGTTTTTATGAAACCTTTTGTTCTAATTCTGGAGCAGGAGAACGGATGAGTGAAGGGCAGCGGGTTAGATAGAGGACAGAGATGGAAATGTTGAGATGTTCTGTGATGGAAAGATGGATGGAGAACTCTGAAGAGCTGATGTAGAGGAGGATGCTGTAGAACAGGAAGTATCAAAGATCAGGAAGAAAGAAGGTGATGATGACGAGTGGAGACACGGTTGTTCCTGGACGTTTTTGGGTGAAGTAGCAGCAGAGTTTCTTCTGACTGGACTGTTTAATCAGATCTGGGAGGGTGAGGTGATGCCTGAGCATCTCAAAGAGAAATGTTCTGGTTCCATTATCAAGAAGAGTGACGTGCAGAGATCTGGAAAACATAAAAATATAAAACTGATGAGTCGCAATAAAGTTATAGAAAAGAGTCGTGGAATCTGGACTGAGGTCAGAGGTCAACATTTGTGAACAACAGTTTGGTTTCATGCAGAGAAAGAGAAGCTCAGATACAATATTTGCTTTGAAGAGGCTTCTGGAGGAGAACAGAGACGGTCAGATGGAGCTTGATTGTGTCTGTAGATCTAGAGAAGGTCTGACAGGATGCAGAGAGAGCAGCTGTGAAAGTCTGGATGTTTGAGTAGAGAGATGGATGACCGTGGAGAGATGTGATGTAGGAGGTGAAGGTGGAGGCGGGGCTGCACCAAGGATCAGCATAAGACTGTGGTGAGAGCAGTTGTTGGTTTAAAGCACATGTGTCAGAGTCGTGGCCCGGGGGCCGGATCCGGCCCTCCGGGTAATTCTATCCGGCCCTCCAGATCATTTTATTTTATTGTTATTAATGACCCGATGTCATCTTGTGCTTATGTCTAACTTGTATAGTTTTGAGAAAATATATTTTTCTGGAGAGTAAAATATTGAAAGTTATTTAAGGTTTAAGTTGATTGATTCTGGAATAATATTCCTGCCTTTTTATTATTCATAATTATGTTAAAACGTTTTAAAGTTTTAAAAATTGGTATTCTGCTAGCTTTTTGGTCTATTTTCGCATTTTACTAAGATTTTTTTATGGCTTTTATGGTGTTTAGCTAATATTTAGCTACATGCTAGCTTTTTTGGCTAACCTACGTCTTTTTTGTATTTTTTAGGCTAATTTAGAAGTTTAGCTAACATTTTATCAGGCTATCAGCTTCAGTGTTTTCAGCATCTTCAGTAGTCAAATTCAGATTCAGTTTACAGCATTCACACTAGCATTATCCCAGGCAATGCTATATATCTAGTTTATAATTATCTTAAAAAGTTACAATTTAAAGTTTTAAAAATGTAGTTTTAGAGTGTTCAATAAATGTTTATCCTGTTCGACCCGTGACCTAAGTTATTGTTTTGGATTTTGGCTCCTTGTGCGATTGAGTTTGAGATGTGGTTTAGAGACTTTGATGCAGAGACAGGAAGCAGAGCTGGAGGTGACAAAGATGAAGAAGTTGAGGTTCTCTTGATGAATCCATCAGAGAAACAGACCATGGTGGATGTTCTGGAGATGAATGCGGGGAAGCTGGTTTGGAACAGTGATGATGATGGAGATACGAGGAAAGAGGAGGAGGAGGACATGAGCGTGGTGGAGGTGAATGAGTAGGAAGTAGAAGAGAAGATTAGAAGAAAACAAATGTTTGACATTAGAGACGAACAGCTAAAAGTCAAAGACAATTAAAAATCATTGAACAGGCTCATTTTATCCTTTTATCCAACCCTTTCTGGAGTGTGGTTGATCTTCATCAGGTACATTATGAGGCATTATAGATATGTCTTTTCCAAAAGAAATCTTTTTTTTTTTGTTCCGAAATACTCTGAAAAATAACTTTAACTTCAACAAACACAATATGGACCCAGAGTGAAAAAAATAGATCAATCAAACTGAAGAGTTTGTTAAAGTTTTACCTCCAGACATAAATGAAGTCTTTCTGTTGTGGCTTCATGTTTTTTCAGGTCCAGAATGCCAAACAGATGAACAGTGGACTGAAACACGTGTTGGAGGCGGGAATCGATGACCTCAGACTGTCGGAGGTACGAGCAAACTGATGAAGAAGAAAAACTTCCCTGGTACTTTTCAACCGTTCACACGATAATTCCAGTAGATTGTGAAGGAGAATGAGCCGCTTTTCTCCTTCACAATCTACTGGAATTATCGTGTGAACGGTTGAAAAGTTACAGTAAATGTTAAAAATTTTGTGTTTAAGCGTCACCGGTGACACCTCAGGTGGTAAAGGGTTAATTCTTGAAAATATCATCAAAACCGTCTGTGTGCTGCCCCCTACAGGTTGAAACGAGTTATTACAGTTGCATTTCCCGATTGTTCAAGCATTTAAGTCCCACGTCATGATCTGCGGCTCCAGTAATCATAACAGTCCTGTTCCCCCAGCCCCGCCCCTCTGACCGGATTTTCACATTTCAGCTGTAGGCGGAGTCAGCCTTTAAAATCATTGACTGTATATTAGAACTGGATCGAGTCGGTTTGACAACATCCATAGAAATCGGTTTACTTACAGCTCCAACCAAATAAGTCAATTCAGTTGCCTTTTTTTTTTGCGATACTAGTCCTCATCGACTTGTCCGACTAGTCTGAGTCGGCGTTTCTATGGCAACCGCTCTCACATCCCTACTATATGAAACAGGCTGCTTGAATTCTGTCAAGTAAATATTTTGGACGTTGGACGTGGGGGACAGCAGGCTCCACCTACTTTTATTGAGCCATCTGATTGGCCAGTTTATAACTTGAGCCAAAGGTATCAGATCAAGAATAGTTAATCTGACAATAGAAGTCTAAGGGATTTTGGCTTCTTGGAGCCAACAGGTACTTCCTGTTTTGAACGCCAGGGGGCAGCAGTCACTCATTCCAGTACTCATATACAGCCAACGCTTAAGACCCATCCAGTGTTCCCTCAACAGCTTGTGTTTTCCATTGTAAGACGTAAAGCGACTTTCAATGTCCTGAAATACAAAGTAAAAATGAAGATAGTTGAACTTTTTGCCTTAAACCTGCTAGTTCTGTTGTGTACTTGCTCTGCACTGACTCCGCCTTTACTGTTGTAGTCTAACCAGAAGGTGAACGCACGCTGGACCACAGACGAGCAGCTCCTGGCTGTTCAAGGTGAGACAGAATCACATACTACCGTCTAAGGTCATTACAAGTAAAAGTGCTGGGAAACTATTTCTAACTAGGGTTGGGTTGATAAGATCGATTAATCGATTTGAATCGATATAAGCTCAATAGATCAATAATCGACTCTTAAAAATAGAAATCAATTTAGCTCATAAAGCTAAAGTCCGCCAGCTTGATGCTAACGTATAATGGGATTTCCCATAGGACGGCTAATGCTAACACTCGGTTGACCTAAACACACATTGCTGATTAAATGAACATCTTTATAAACGTACAGGTATGAACTTTACAAACTCTTTTAAGGAAATATTTTTAAAGTAGCCATTTGTGGCCTAAAACATTGTTTTTTGCTCATTCTTTGCTTATTCTTCTTGAAGTGTAATACTGTAGCGCGATCGCCACCTAGTGGCCAAACTGAAACGCCCTCCAGGAGAACAATTTTTATAATGTTAAATACCTGAAGATTTTTGTTAGAACTTCTCCTTTGGAGAATCCATGTAACACTGTATGATATTAACAATCTAATTATTTCACTGATACATAAATATATTCAAAACATATAGTAGATTATTATTTATTTCCAAACAAATGTGTCTAAATGTGTAAATTCAAAATTGAACTGTATCGAACTGAAATGAAGAATCGAAAGAATAAAAAATCACAATCGAATTGGTCTCGGCTCTTGTGAATCAAGTCGAATCGTTTCTGGAAATTATTATCGATACCCAGCCCTATTTTTAACCACTACTATCACCTGACTTGATGGGATTAACTACATTTTCAAGTGCAAATTTTTAATTTGAGGATTATTTCAAAAACAGATTTCAGTATCCAAACTATTATCAGTTCTTAGCAGTCGTTTGAGCATCGAGATGTAAACATTTAACAACCATTTTTGTTGATTCAATAACTACCAGTAGAACCATCAAACGTTGCATCGGCTCTCAGGAAACAGCAGAAACAGTCCTGTGTTCAGCGATAAGTGAATGTTTCTATTTCTAACCGCAGCTGGCTGTCGTTCTCAGAAAGGAAGCTCTAAAACCCTCAAGCTCGAGGTTTCAGCTAATTGCACTCCCGGAGGGTTCACACAGACAGACAGGGAGGTTTGCAGGGCAGCTGGCCTCGTCTTTGCACCCCAAACCCAGACATTTCCGCCGTTCTGGAGGCAGATGTCCGCTGATCTAATGCAGCTGAAGAAGCATCATAGAAATGCTGTTTTTTCCACTGCAGTTCCTCCATAAACTAAGACAAAATTTCAATTTTGGTTAAATTAAAGTGAGTTTAAATATCCTTGAGGCTCAATCTGTGTCATTGGAAATTGTAACTTGATGAAATTATTGAATAAACTGGTTTTAAGACAATTGTGTGGAGATTCTCACCACTTTTTAAAACATTAAGCTTTAAGTTTTGGCCTTCAAAATAAATTAATGAAATTGACTTGTTTTATCAGCCAGAGCAAAACCAGGCAGCCTCTTTTAACTAGACCAGGAAGATTTGAATCAAGAAATGAACTATCAGCTTGTCTGTTTTTGCTCCTCCTCCAAGAATAGTTCTATTTATCAGCAAAAACAATTAATTTTGTTTTTGAAATGAACGTAGTCATATTCACCCTGAGAACCTTCTCCACCGTCTTCCAGGGGTCCGAAAATACGGCAAAGACTTCCAGGCCATCGCCGACGTCATCGGCAACAAGACGGTGGGACAGGTGAAGAACTTCTTCGTGAACTACCGGCGGCGATTCAACCTGGAGGAGGTGCTGCAGGAGTGGGAGGCGGAGCAGGGCACCCCGGCTCCAAACGGCGACAGCATCATGTCTGGAGAGGAAGGCAAAAACAGCTCCACCACTCCGTCAGGAAAAAGCACCGACGAGGAGGACGAAGAGGCGAGACATTTAGCTGGAATACTTTTATTAAAAAAGAACATCTTCTAATTGATTTTATAAAAAACAGTTTTACTTCCTAAAATTTAGTACAAATTCATTTCAGTTAATTTTATGAAGATTTTATCTCTCCACTGGGGCTCGTTGGTCAAACATAAAATAAGTCATGGAGACTGCTGACCCAGACATGTCGACCGTCTGAGTCAGCAGCTCCTTAACCAAAACTACCTAAAGAAAACAAATAAACAAAGCCCAAAAACTAAGACTACCAACCTCAAACTAAAATAACAAAACCCAGCAGTGTAAGACTGCTGAGGAGAAAGAGGGGGAAAAGAACTAAAATAAATAAAATAGCATTTTCTAAAGTAAGGATTACTTAATTAGCATTTATTTAATTTAGATTAGTTATATTTATAAATTTATGTCTGAGGTTCACATAGATGATAAACTATGTAGGTTTTTACATCCTGTTGACCTGAAGACGTCTTGTTTGATCAACTCTACCTCCAGAATGAACAGATTTTATATGCAAAGCAAAACTTTGGAAAAAACTTTGATCTTTTCTGAGTTAAAAGCACATATTATCTTATGCTGCACAACATTGGTTACACAAAATCACATTTTGAGAGACACTAGGTTCTTTTTATATTTTTGCTTTTGTTTGTGCCAAAAAATAGACATAATTCATATTTGCTATTAAAAAACAGAAGGTCATGAATTCAAATCCAAATTTCTTAAAGAATAAAGGTTACAAAAATGTCGTAACGTAATGATGTCGTAATGATTTTAACATTTGTAGATGAAAATGCTGCACTTTTAAGCTTAAAAATCAAACAAATATTCTGAAAGATCTCTGCAGACTTCTATACCGCCTGGTTCACTGGGAACGCAGAAGCGCCGCGAAGCGGTGCAGAATGGAGGCCGCTTCCATGCGGCGCCCTTGTTAACCTTTGGTGTGGTTCACACAAGACGCAGAGCGCGGCGGTCCTCCGTAGAAGGGTCGCGTCGTGCAGCCGATCGTTTCGGCGTCTGCGCGAGATATCTGCGTCAATTCTGACAGGAAGTTACATCAAGGTACATGAGAAAATCAGATTTATTTTCAAAATATAAGCAATTTTTCACAATAAAACACAGCAAATGTCATCATATTTTTGTACCTAAATTGTAGAAATTAAAATAAACATATAATCAGAACACACGCAAAAAAACAGACACACAGATCAACATAGAGGGGGGCGGGGTTTGGGGTATAAAAAAACAACGAGAGAAAGGCAGAGAGGAGTTCTTCTTAGCAGAAACATGGAGTAATATTTTTAGGGTATTAACTTACCCATGATGGCAAAAACAAAACAAAAAAGCTCTAGCAGAAGCGCCTGACGACCGCTGCGGAAAAATGCGTGTCTGGTGTGAATTACATGAGAGAGTGGACGCCGCGTCCGGTGTAAACCTAGCGTAACTTTGGAAAAAAAACCCATAAAAGGAATTCTGGTGTTAACATAAAATACATCATTAAAAATAAACATCTTCTATTTTTTTCCTTCTGAATGCATGAAAAAATCATTTAAAAAAACTGAGCAGGTCATCAATCAGACGTTTCGTACGTTTTGATTAGAATCGCTCATGTGAGTAACGCCATGACCTTCTCCTCTCTGCAGGGCCAGGTCACCTCCTCCGGTGCGTCTCCTGCTGCCTCCTCCTCTTCAGCTCAGACTCCCGTCACCTCCAACGCCTTATCGTCCTCGCTCCACCAGCCCCCTCCTCTCCTGAGGCCGTCCCTGCCGGCGACGCCCTCCCTCCACCGCCAGCCCCCTCCCCTACAACAGCAGGCGCGCTTTTTACAGCCCCGCCCCACACTGCAGCAGCCCCCGCCTCTCATCCGGCCCTCCAACCCAATGCCGCCCCGCCTCAACCCGCGCCCCGCTCCGGTGACCCTCGGCAGCAGCCCTGGAGGGTCGGGGCCAAGCTCCGCCCAGCAGCCATCTGGCCTGGCCGCCCTGCAGTCGGACACATCTTCCTCCTCCTCCTCTTCCTCCCTGCACTGATCACAAACAACCCTAAAAGAAACGGGTGAAGTTTTCCAAAACACCCGATGATGAGATGAAAGACTCGGTTTTTAAGGGAGGATGAGATCTGGAGCAGAAAATGTGCAAATATTAAAGCTGAGTGTTGTGGTAGGCTCTTCAAACTCTCAGTTCCTGTTCTCCATTTGGCCCCTAGACTCCTAAACAGATGCTTGCATGCATTTGCAGTCCGTGGTGCTCGTGCCTTAAAGTGCAGAACTCCCGGCTGGTTCTGCACAAACATGGCTCCCGTTCTAACCTTGGAAGAGGAAAGGCTGGTTCACTCTCGAGGCTTCAGCTGCTTTTTAACGTCCGACTTCATTGTGTTTGCTTCGTTTTTTTGCAGCTTTCCTACCGTTTTGGTTTGTTAGCATGCAGTTGTTGAAGGTGTTTTATACGATCAGGAAAAAGTCTTACGCGTTTACCCTTCATAAATATTCTGTCTTGACCAACCGGCAGTTTCACACAAACTTTTGTCAGAACATTATAAATATTTTATATTGAGGCCTCAACGGCATGTGAAGAACATTAATTTGTTTCTTAAAGTTTTTTTTTGGCCACTTAAGCAGCAAACATCAGCTGGTTCTGTGTAAACAACAACGTTGCTTCCTCATGATGTACAAATATCACCAGTTTGACATTGAAAAGCTGCTTCAGCTGCAGTTATGGGCACAGCTCTAGTGACGCTGCTGCTCCGCATCACATCATGACAGCGTTTCCATGGCAACGCAGCCTCCCTCACAGGGATAATGATGTTTAAACCAAAGGCCGAACTCTGTACAGAACCATTCCTCCGCCTCCTTCCAGATGTCAGCATCATCTTTATCTGCTCCCCATTTAAAACACACCAAAGTTTTACCCGTTTCTATTTGTGGAATTTGTATAAACACATTTCAAATTTCACTGTTTTATTGTTAAAGCTCCTGATTTTTTTATTTTTATTTTTTTGCTTCATAAACAGAAGAGCCATGTGTCATTGTCCTTTGCTGTCAGTCTGTTATTTATTTCCTCATGGGTGCTACCAGTTTGGATTTGGTGTTAGATAAAGTATATTGTGAAAGTGCTCTTAATGCTTTTTCGGACAGACATATATCAGTGTTTAATGTAACTGGAGTCTTACATCTTGTCCTCGGAGTTTCAGTAAAACTTGTAAAAAATACTGACGTGAACCTGAAACTGCTGAAGTGTGTCGAAGGTTTTTGGCTGTTCTCATTAAAAACCACATTTGTACTAAAACGGATTTGATGTGAATGATTTCACTGAACATGCTGATACAAACGCTTTAGTGCATTCTCTTCTCTGCACAATATTAGAGTTTTAGGTCATTCATTCAAAGTACAAACACTGATTTGTGAATACATAGATGCACAATTTGCAAACAAAAAAGTAACAAATAATCAACAAATAATAAAGTTATTAAAACAAAACAATCATAGATTTAGGCATGCTTTTATTTCAAATCAAATTTTATTCATTTTTAAAAATGGCTTTTTTTGTTTTGAGTTTCTCAAAACTCTTTACATTAAACAAGAAAAAAAGGTGGCCACCAAAAATGAAATAAAAACCAACCCAATGACACATCACAGTGAATACAGCCATGAAAATACGGCTGTACCGATAAAAGAGAGAAAAAATGTATAAAAGTAATGAATAGTTTTTAGATACAGTAATAGAAAACAGGATGTAGATTTGTCTGATTCAATGTTTACAGAAAGAAAATGAGAGAAACATTCCCCGATGGATGAAAGCCATGCACACATATTCTTATTTAGTGTGTCAGTGATTGATCCTTGCAAAGTCGCATAGATCGCAGGTTCAGGTTGGTGGATTATTGAAAATCATTCTATGTTTGTCAATCACTTTTCAATGCCACACACACACAAATACTATAATTTAGCTCAATGAGAATTATCAAGACTGAATTTGATTACTATGATCTGGAATAAAGTAAATTGGATCAACTGTAACTAGTAATTCTTGGTTTGGTTCATCTGTGAACTGGCGGTACAAGAGGCCTAAACTGACTATTAAAGTTTTATTCATTGATGGATGTCTTGCAGGATCTCTGCAGTTCCTGTTGATGAAACCATCCATAACCCTACAGCCGTCCACTTCCAATCATTTCTTCCTCCACGAAAGACAAGATCTCCTCCAAGTCTTTGTGAACAGCTAGTACGTTAATAAAATGAACAGCTAGTACGTCAAAAAACAAAAAGCTAGTATTTTTAAAAAAATGAACAGCTTGTACGTCAAAAAACAAAAACAAACAGCTAGTACCTAGAAAAAGCGATCAGCTAGTACATCAAAAAATCAAACTAGTATGTAAAAATAAAAACGAATAGCAAGTATCTAAAAAAAGGAACAGCTAGTACGTCAAAAAATCAAACTAGTATGTAAGAAAAAAGCGAATAGCTAGTATGTAAAAAAAAAAAAAAAACGAACGGCTAGTATGTAAAAAAAGGAACAGCTAGTACGTCAAAAATACGAAGAGCTAGTATTTTTAAAAATAAACAGCTAGTGCGTCAAAAAATTGAACAACTAGTACGTCAAAAATATGAATAGCTAGTACGTAAAAAACAAAAAACAACCAGCTAGTACCTAGAAAAAGCGATCAGCTAGTACGCCAAAAAATCAAACTAGTATCTATTAAAAAAAAAAACAGCTAGTATGTAAAAAAAGGAGCAGCTAGTACGTCAAAAAACAAACAGCTAGTACGTAAAAAATTGAGCGACTAGTACGTGAAAAAAAAGCAAATAGTACATAAAAAAACGAAGAGCTAGTACGTAAAAAAATAAACAGCTACTACGTTAATAAAATGAAAAGCTAGTACTTTAAAAAAATGAACTGATAGTACGTCAAAAATACGAAAAGCTAGTATTTTTAAAAAATAAACAGCTAGTACGTCAAAAAAATTGAACAACTAGCACATCAAAAAACAATCAGCTAGTACGTCAAAAAATTGAACTAGTATGTAAAAAAAACGAACACCTAGTACCTAAAACAAATGAACTAGTCCGTCAAAAAAACAAACAGCTCGTACGTCAAAAAAATAAACAGCTGGTACGTTAGTAAAATTATAACAGCTAGTACGTCAAAAATACAGTACGAACAGCTAGTATGTCAAAACAGCTAGTACCCCCCAAAAATCGAACAACTAATACATACATGAAAAAAAAAAAAACGAATAGCTAGTACGTCAAAAAAATTAACAGGTAGTACGCCAAAAAATCAAACAACTAGTACGTAAAAAAAAAAACAATGAGTTGGGGAAACATAAACATCAAAAATTAATATGAAGAGGGCTCGAACCATACGTCCACATATGACTAGTTGGGAGTCAGAATGTGTAGGAAATACTACTTTGGTGCTTTTGAAGTTACATTTCTAATTTTTGTCTTTCCAATTTACAACTTTCTTTTGTAAATTTGCATGTTTTAAAGTCCCAGATTTGCAACTTTCATAGTCATAAATTTACCAATTTAAGCCAAAAGTCGTAAACTTAAAGAATAAATGTAAAAAAAAAATAAATGCAATATGTGATACATCACATGCTTAACTCTTTACAGTCATTGTAAGGTAAACTGTTATAATCTATTTGTGAATTGTTGTTGATTGTTTTCCACTGACAGTAAAAGTTAACGTGTGTGTTTTGTCTCGTGGGGAGTTCCATACTTGTGATCTGTGCTGCGTTCACGCACGCGGGCAGGAGCAGGTTGTTGATGTTATTCTACTTCCTGCACTTATTTCCTCCTTTTGCTGCTGCAGCGGATCCGTTACAATCAATGCCGATCGATCCGATCGATTGGCTCGGGTTAAGTGGTCCCGTGTCGGGATTTTTTTTTATTCTTCACGTTTTTCTTTTTCCTCCAGAGGGATTTCACTGACTGAGGTGAGAAAACGCGCCATCAAAAGAAGCGTCCCGTCTGTAGAATAAAAGGAAAGTGAAAGTAAAGCGGGGCGATCGCGTGTCCGCTGGCCCGTTAACGGCCGGTAAGCCGGGGCTTTGGGGGAGCGGGGGGCTGATAACGGGGCTTTTGAACGGTAAACAGACATGACATTAAGCGGAAAACAGGAGAGGCGGGAACTGCGGGGATTCCCCGCACAGACTGATCTTCAACAGCCTCCCGCTCCTGTCATAATCAACAGTTCCTCTTCATTTATTATATCTTCCATTAACTAGAATCCATGACGTCATAGAATCACGGTGTTAAACAGTCAATGGTGCGAGTTGTCACGCAGCCTGTCACCAGCAGCTGACAGCAGTGATCTCGGATCAGTGATCTCGGATCAGTGATCTCGGATCAGTGATCTCGGATCAGTGATCTCGGATCAGTGATCTCGGATCAGTGATCTCCAGCTCTGAAAAGAATTCTGAGTTTGTCCTGACTTGACTGAAAACTCCAGTTCTGAATCACTGAAGACTCAAACTCCATGTGCTCAAGAGTGGTCTTTTATTTTGAAAGTCTTGCATCTTTAAAGACCCACTCTGATGGACATTGTGTTTTTATTATGTTCTTTTAGTAATTTTCTGCCACATATATGTAGGCTATATATGAAAAGAAAATTAATCAAAATTGTATTTCTGAATATATATCTAATCAAATCGTTTTGATTTAGGAGCAGACAAAAATATCCATTTGAAAAAGAAGATAGTTGTCTCTTCCCATCAGGGGTTGCCACAGCCAATCAGCTTCCTGCATCTAACCCGACTTCTGCATCCTC
>NC_050512.1:29740317-29740562 GCF_002922805.2 Oryzias melastigma
ATATTTCAGCTACATGCTAGCTGTTTTGGGTAATTTAAGCTTTTTTTCAATTTTTTAGGCAAATTTGGAGCTTTATATTACATGTTTTGGCTAATTTACACATTTTTATTGTGGCTAACTTAGCATTTGCATAATATTTCAACCACATGGTGTTTTGGCTAATTTTGGAATTTTTATCATTTTTTAGGCTGCTTCGGGGTTTAACCATAGACTGTTTTAGCTGTTTTGGCTAAATTAGACATTTT
>NC_050512.1:29740723-29746587 GCF_002922805.2 Oryzias melastigma
TAATTTAAACTTTTTCTGTTTTTTAGGCTAATTTGGTGCTTAGCTAATATTTTACCTTTATGCTACATTTTTTTGCTAAATTACTAATACAATTTTTTTGGCTAACTTGGCATTTGGCTAATATTTCAATTACATGCTAGATTTTTTTTTTGGCTATTTTGGAGTTTAGCCTATATTTTAGCCCTACCCAAGCCGTTTTTTTCTAAATTAGACATCTTAACAGTTTTTCTTTCTTTCTTTATTTGTTTATTTATTTATTTATTTATTTTCTGGGGGGTGTAATATTTCAACTATGTTCAAGCTGTTTTGGCTAATTTAGAAAATTTTTCTTCCGTTTTTTTGTAGAATAATTTGGCATTTCGCTAAGATTTTAGCTAGCTATCAGCTTCAGAATCTTCAGTGGCCAAATTCAGCTTACAGCATTCACACTAGCGTTATTGCAGGTAATGCTATATATCAATTTTTTTTAATATTTCAGTATCATTTTTTTCTATAAAGATTAAAGAAATTAAATGTTTAAAATTTGGCTATGTGTGGCTTTTTGGAAAACCGTAAATGTTTACGTTTAGGCTGTGATTGTTACACTTTTTCTGTTTGTCTACAAACCGACACCGGCCCGACATCAGACAAGACAACAGTTATGTGGCCCTCTCAAGAAAACGTTTGGGAACCCCTGCTCTTCTCCAGGGATCTCAAACTGGCGGCCCGCGGGCCATTTGCAGCCACAAAGTCAATATTTTGTGGCCCCCGCCTTAATATAAAAGTTCAATGTCTACTAAGAAATTTATTCTGCGCGTCCACATTTCTTTGATGATTGCTTTGTATTTGCTTTGTGATGTTTCAGCTTTATGCTTAAAACTTTGCATACATTATCCTCAAACTAACCATTATTTTACCAGGAGTAAAGTTAGAGGAATATGTTTTCTCTTTTAAAATGCCGTCTGTCTGTCTGGTCCTCCTCAGACTCATGGCATCAGCAGAAATAGACGGTGGAAAATCTCAAGACTCCAGTTTTCTCTCCGGCGATGTGAGACGGTCTTTGGGGTCCTGGCTGGAGTCCTCGGAGTCCCAGATGAGATCGGCAGGTTCCGTGGCCTCCTGGGAATCAGAGCTCGCCTCCATCCAGCACTCCTTAAAGTTTGTGATGAAGCTGAAGGAAGAGTTCATCTGTCCCATCTGTAAAGGAGTCGTCCTCAATCCCCAGCAGAATTCCTGCGGACACATCTACTGCTTCCACTGTCTCCAGGGACTTCTGTAAGGCCCGCTTTACCGCACAGCACACCACGCCCGAATCTGAATTCTTCCTTTACAGCAGGGGGGTCAAACTCAATCGCACAAGAGGCCAAAATCCAAAACACATCTTAGGTCGCGGGCCGAACAGGATAAACTTTCATTGAACACACTAAAACTACATTTTTAAAACTTTAAACCATAACTTCTTAACATAACTATGAACTAGATATACAGCATTACCTGTGATAATAGTGTGAATGTCATAAGCTGAATTTGGTCACTGAAGATGCTAGTGCTGATAGCTGAAAACGCTAAAGCTGATAGCCAGCTAAAATATTGGTTTAAAAGCCAAATAATTAGCCTAAAACGCTAAAAACAAACAAACAAACCCTGGGTTAGCCATAACAGTTAGCACGTAGCTGAAAAAGTAGCTAAACTTCAAAATAGCCTAAAAAACAAAAAGCCTAAATTAGCTAAGACAGCTAGCATGTAGCTGAAATATTAACTAAACTCCAAAACAGCCTAAAAAATCTTAGTAAATGGCAAAATAGTCCAAAAAGCTAGCAGAATGCTAATTTTTAAAACTTTAAAACCGTAACTTTTAACATAAATATGAATAATAAAAAGGCAGGAATATTATTCCAGAATAAATCAACTGAAACCTTAAATAACTTTCAATATTTTACTCTACATAAAATATATATTGTCAAAATTATACAAGTTAGAAATGAACACATGATAACATCGGGTCATTAATAACAATAAATTAAAATGATCTGGAGGGCCGGATAGATTTACCCAGAGGGCCGGATCCGGCCCCCGGGCCTTGACTTTGACACGTGACCTACGGCTTTCCCTACCCCAACATTTAGCGCTCCATTATGGAGAAGGAGGATTTTCAAACTTGGACTGTACTAACCCTCACTGATGTCATTAATAGTCACCAGTCTGCTACGTTAGCAAGTAGCTGCCAGTGCTAATAAAATACAAAACGTCAGTTTTATAACTTTATAAAGTCATGCTAAAACAAAAAAATAATTACTTACTTTTTAATGTAACTTCTGTGCATCAGAGAACATCCACATAAAGAAAAGTGTTGCTCCTCTGAGGCACAGCCCTTCAGATCGCCGTACCAGTGAAACGCAGCCTTAAGTCCCTCCCCCTTACTCTTAGAAAAGCAAATTTGGACACTTCTAACGCTCCAAATGCTTCTATAATCGGAGGAGTATGGATAAGCCGCAGGGGTAGTGGAGGAATCTGGATTTTGCCCAAAATAGCTAAGTTCCATGATAAACAGATAAATAATTAGTTTAATTTCAATTTACCTTAAGCCTAAAAGTGTGATGGTAGCACAACGACCCAGAAGCAAAAAGGTCCTAATCCAAAGAAATAAAAACACATAAAATACTAAAATAAACAAATAAAAAACAAAACAAAACAAAACAATGAACCTAAATGTCTCTAATTATTGACAGTAAATTAGGTTTTTTTTTTGTTTTTTGTTTTTTTTAACAAAGTGACTTACCTTTTCTGTCCTTCTAAAGAGAGAACTCTTCACTGTCCAGTCCTGTTTGTCCGGTGGAAAAAGCTGCCATCACCCCGTCAGAGGTCAGTCCAAGCAGCTCTGCCGTCTCAACGTTCAGCTTTTGGCTCCATAGTAGCAACTAACAAACAAAAATTCAAAGAAATTCTGAAACCGTCTTTTTTTTAATGCAGGTATTCCAGGATAACTGCTGTAAACGTGAAATCTCCAGCCTGGAGGTCTACTGCACCAACTCGCCGCTCTGCACGTCTGTCCTCACTTTGAACCAACTGCAGGTGAGAAAACTTTTTTCTATAATCTCTCATTTGTCTTTTATCCACAAGCTTGAATCCTTTCTTCTAATTATGACCAAAGATAAGAGGGGTGTAAAATCTATAAATAAATAAAATAATTCAATAAAAAAGAAAAAAACTCTGAGGATGTCGATGACATTTGAAAGAAGAAACAAAAATAAACATCATAAATGCAAACTATTACAGGAATATATAGTGTATCAATTTTGTTTCTAAATAGAAAGTAAGTAAATCATTATTTATATTGCACTTTTCTTAGAGGGCAATTCACAAAGATAAAATCTGAGATACAACTCAAAACGGCACATCGTAAAAGCAGGTAAAACTTCATAAAACACACTCAAGCATACAAGTAAAACAAAAGTGAACGCAGGTGAAGTCAGCTTAAAGCTCTTCTAAATAAAAGCGTCTTAATTGGAGCTTTAAATCATTTAAACAGTTTCAAATAATGAATAGCTCTATGCGAATTCTGCTTGATAAAGAAGGAAGAGAACAGAAAAACGTTTTTGAGATACAAAATTATGTACATTTTTGTAATAAACGTGAATAAATTGTAAAAACAAATATAGTAAAATGATCCAAAAATAACATTTAGGGGAAATTTGTTTTTAGTGTAAAATGATTTTAAAGTAAATAAAAAAAAATGGTCAGATTATTTTTTCTTGGTTTAAGTCTGTGGCTCTTTTATCACCTTATTGAGCCTCTTTAGTCCTAAAATGCAAATTATTTAAATAAATAATCAATTAGTTATTTCAGTTTTAACATTTTTGTTTTAGTTTTTTTTTTAAATATGTCAAACTACAGAGCAAAATGATGCCATAGAAATTCTGTAGAAATATTCTTTAAATTTGTGTTTTTGTTGTAACATCAGTCAAATAAAAGTTTCCACAATTCTTATATTTTAGTAAATTACTCTAAAGGGGTTAAAGATTTGAACAAATGCAGTTTAAATCAGTTAAGAATGATTTAGAATTGTGTGTTTTGTGCCTCACATCTTAAAAAACGAAAATAAAAAGTTCTGTTTATTTTTAATGTTTTCTGTTTGTTTGTTTGTTTTTTAATAATTGGAATTAACTTCAATGTTGTTTTATATTTGAAAGTAAAAGGATAAAAATGATGGTGGTGTAACAAAATTCTAATGACAAAAAGCAAAATTTCTGACTATCTTGGATCTTATTTTGAAACTACTCTGCTGTAGCTGCAGGATCTTAATTGGTGGTGTATTTTATTTTGAAAATAACTTGTTCAGTTAGAGAAACATTTAGACGTTGTTGTAATTCAATATTGTAATATTTCAAATCGACATTTCATAAATGATTTTTAATGATCTCAAAAACATAAATATTGTGTATTTGTCTAAACAAAAACGTGGGTCTTTCCGGCTTCACTGGATTTTGATCTGTAAGAAACTGGACCAAATGGCTCGTTTTTTTTACATCACACTTATATATTTTTGTTTCATGGTTCAATACAGAAACTATATGTTTAAATTTATTCTGACAGGAAAAAATCTGATGAAATATGTGAAATAGTCATATCTAAAGTGATTTTCTCCGTCCTCAGGAGCATCTGAAGTCATGTCAGTTCGAGCAGCTGCAGTGCAGTAACCCCGGCTGCTCGGAGCTTCTTCAGAGGAGGTTCCTGCAGGAACACCTGAGCAGCACCTGTCCTCACCGCAGGGAGTCCTGCCCCCACTGCCTGCAGCTGTTCCAGCTCAGCGTCATCCAGGTAAAAACCCTCTTTTTCCTGAATACACAGAACTTCCTGTTGCTTTTCATGGCGGCAGACTACAATCAAAGGACGGTTTTATACCTCCGAAAACAGATTAATATTCTAAAACACGGTTGTGTAGTTAAGGAAATAGATTTTGTTTTTTATGTACTCTTAGGATCACGTTCAGAGCTCCTGTCCAGAGGTGAAGGTGATTTGTCCTGACGGCTGCACCTCTCTGGTCCCCAGAAACAAAGTGAGCTCCAAATCGAGACCTGTAACCATGGAAACAGGACTTTCCACATTTTTTTGTGTGTAAAAAAATGTTTGTGTCTTCCAGCTGACGGAGCATCGAGAGTCTTGTCCGGAGGTTCACACCGACTGCTCCTTCAAGACGTTTGGCTGCTCTGTGAAGGTGAGTTTGTGTGACAGAACAAAGAGGACTCACCTGAACAGTTGGGATAAAGGGATCGTTGTCACCCTGCAGGGCAAAAGGAGGAAAGTGAAGCTGCACGAAGACGCTGCTGTTTGTCATCACGTGCTGCTCGTCCTGAAGAGCAACGCTCACCTGGAACAACAGGTCTGACCGACAGCCGGCTTCAGTCCACGATCTGCTGCCTTTACAATAACAGCAGATAGGAAACAACAAAAATAATTTTGCATTTGCAAACGTTTTTTTTTTTGCTTTCAAAAATTAGTTTACAACAAAAACATTAATGTGGCAGAAATATTTTTCAAAGCATTAAAAGTTTGCAAATGGAAAAATAGTTTTTTAAAGAAAAAAAAATTGGAAATGCGAAAATATATTTTGAAAAAGCAAGCAAAAATTTGCAAATGCAACAATGTTTTTTGGAAGCAAAAAATGTTTGTAAATGCAATTAAAATTTGAAAGGAAAAAAAGTTTGCAAACGCAAAAATATTTTGTGAAAGCAAACATTTTTTGCAAACGCTAAAAAATTTTTGGAAGCAAAAAAAAGTTTGCAAATTCAAAAATATTTTTTTACTGCAAAACAAGTTTGCAAATGCAAACATATATTTTGAAAGCAAGCAAAAATTAGCAAATGCAAAAATATTTTTGGAAGCAA
>NC_050512.1:29746679-29757543 GCF_002922805.2 Oryzias melastigma
TGTAAAAGCAAAAATATTTTTTGATTGCAAAAAAAAAAGAAAAACGTTTGCAAACGCCAAAGTATTTTTGAAAGCAAAAAGTAAAGTTTGGAAATGCATAAATATTTTTTGAAGGCAAGCATTTTTTGCAAACAGAAAAATATTTTTTAAAAAGAAAAAAATAAAGTTTGCAAATGCTAAAATATTTTGAAAGCAAAAAACAAAAAAGTTTTTGAAAGCAAATGTAAAATATTTCATCTGCAAATTATCAAGTTTTATTCTTAACATTTTACATTTTATTTGTAATTTAGAAAACTTTGATCCCAAAACTGACTTTTGCTTTCAATACGGTGGCACAATAATCACTCCATACTCCATCCCTTCATCCTGTTCCTGCTCAGGTGGTGTTTGTCCAGAAGGAGGCGCTGTTGAGGCAGCAGGGGGTTCAGACGAACACTTTGCTGCTGAGTGACCTGCAGGAGCAGCTGGGATCTGTGCTGCAGCAGAACCGAAGTCACGAACACGTCGTTTCCGCGGCTCAGGTTTTAAAACTTCAGCAATATTTACTTCCAGACTGAAAAACTTTTATCGCCTCATTTTTTAAAAAAATCGTAAATATTTAGAGAGAAAAATGTGTTTGAACTTTAAAGAAGAGTCTGAGGACAAAGCGATGTTTCAATTTGAACAAGATATTATGGAAGAGCAAAGACGACAAATTGAAATAAATGAACGCAGCATTAATTCATGACATAAATCTGGATTCTGACACGCCCGCCATACTGTCATTTATCAAGGAAAGTGAAATGAGTCAGTAGTGTCAGGGCAGCATTATGATCGTATGTGTCTGTGTGCGATCAGAGGACTGTGAGCAGGCAGGAGGACGCTCTGGCGTCTGTCCAGCTGGACCTCCAGCAGGTGTCCCGTGGGCTGGGTTCTGGTCTGGACGAGCTGAAGCAGTTCAAGAAGTCTGTGGACGGAGTCATGCAGGAGCTGCTGGCAGCCGAGAGCCTCAGAGAGCACTTAGGTAACCAGAGTCAAAACTCACGTCGGCATCTTTACCGTGAATCACTTTGTTTAAGCTTTGGGTTTCCTCAATCTGCCCCACATTCAGCGATCTCACCTGAGTTGGTGAGTTCTGGTCATGTGACAGGTCATCTCCACAGACTTTTGGAGATTTCTGACCTGCTTTGGGCAGATCGTCTCCAGCTTCACCTTGTGGATTCATAAGTTAACGTTAAAGCTGGTGTCGGACACGTGGAGTTTGCTCCGCCCACTTTAACTATGTTCCAAACAGGAAATTGGACGGGAGGAAGTGAAACGGGAATCTTGTTGAGTCCGTCCATGATTCCACCACCTACAATATAAAACAATATAAAGAAAGACATTCAATGATGCACAGATGGGAATTTTTTTTTTTTACAAAATAAAAGCATGAACATAAAAATAACCTGATTTTATTTCAATTTAAAGCTAAACTTTTGGCATGGGACTCAATGGAAATTTTCTTTTTTTTATGCTAGATCTAAATATTTTACCCCAACTGGAGGGTTTAGAGTTCTGCCTTTGAGTTAGAGAAAAAGTCAGATGGTTGGAGAAGACTTTTCTGATATTTAGATTCTTTGTCCTTTTAGACAAATTACAAATGAGGAAAAATCAAATGGAAAATTAGTTTATGGAAGATATATAAAAACTGATAGTTATATAAACCGTTTTACTATTTCAGTGCATTGAGGTTGATTATAATCGTGTGAATGCTCTACAGCACATGTCAAAGTCAAGGCCCGGGGGCCGGATCCGGCCCTCCAGATCATTTTATTTTATTGTTATTAATGACCCGATTTTATATTGCACTTATTTCTAACTTGTATAATTTTGAAAAAATACAATTTTTTGAGAGTTAAATATTGAAAGTTATTTAAGGTTTAAGTTGATTTATTCTGGAATAATATTCCTGTCTTTTTATTATTCATAATTATGTTAAAAAGTTGCCTTTTAAAAATTTGACATTCTGCTACCTTTTTGGACTATTTTAGCATTTACTAAGATTTCTTAGACCATTTTGAAGTTTAGCGAATATTTCAGCTACATGCTAGCGTTTTTGTCTAATTTAGGCTTTTCTTTTTAGGCTAATCTTTACATGCTAGCTGTTTTGGATAATTTAAGCTTTTTTTTCATTTTTTTCGGATATTTTGAAGTTTAGCTAAATTTTTTTCAGCTACATGCTAGCTGTTTTGGCTAACCAAAGTTGTTTTTTATTTGTAAGTTTTTATGATAATTTGGCATTTAGCTAATATGTTAGCTGGCTATCAGCTTCAGCATTTTTAGCTATCATTTCACCTTTTTCAGCTATTAGCACTAGCTTTTTCAGTGGCCAAATTCAGCTTACAGCATTATCTCAGCTAATGCTATATATCTAGTTCATAATTATGTCAAAAAGTTTCGGTTTTAAAGTTTTAAAAATGTAGTTTTAGAGTGTTTAATAAATGTTTATACTGTTCAGCGCGAGACCTCAGGTGTGTTTTTGGCCTCTTGTGCGATTGAGTTTAACACCCCTGATTTAGACAAATCACAAATTAGGAAAAATCTAATGGAAAATTAGTATATTGAATATTTATAAAAACTGATATTTATATAGAAGGTTTTCCTATTTAGGTTGATTAAAGTTATTAATTGGTAGAACGTTTCCTCAAACATTGTTGACTTTTTCTCCACTCAGCGTCTCTGGAGGAGAATCTGAAGCGTCACTCGGGTCTCCTGGAGCTCCACGTCGCTCAGCTCGCTCTCAACAAGCAGCATCTGCAGGAGCTGGAGCTGACGTCCTTTGACGGCAGACTCATCTGGAAGATCAAAGATTTCCAGAAACAGCGGGAAGCCGAAGCCTCCGGTCAGACTCCGTGCCTGAGCAGCGTGCCCTTCCACACCGGCCGCTGCGGCTACAAGATGGCCATGAAGGCGTACCTCAACGGAGACGGCGAGGGGCGAGGGACTCACCTGTCCCTCTACGTGGTCCTGATGCCTGGAGACTTCGACGCTCTCCTGCCGTGGCCTTTCAAACAGACCGTGTCTCTGTCTGTTCTGGACCAAAGCGGTGCCAGGAACCACCAGAGTCTCAACTTTCGGCCCGACCCGACAAACAAATGCTTCCATCAGCCGGCCGCAGAGTCCGTGAGCAACGTGGCTGTCGGGTTCCCGTGCTTCATTTCTCTGGACGCGCTGGAAGCTCCAGGGAACGCCGTGTACGTCAAAGACGACACGCTGTTCGTCAAAGTCAAGGTGGACACGACGGGCTTGGAGCAGCTCTGAGAACTTTTCAATCGTATTTCAGGTTTTACTTTCATGGAACTGAATGTTTTTGCTGTTAAAACAATTTTACAAAAATGTATTTTTGTCCAAGAACTTGAAGTACCTTCAAAGGTGTGAAACAAATAGTTTGAGAAATAATCAAACATTTGTGTCAGTCCTTGTCTGACGATCTTGACATTTCATGCTGATATTCCACTGCTCACTGCACTGTCATTTTTTAAAGATTATATTGTGTTAATTATGAGTAATTTATGCTAAAATAAATAATTGCCTAAATTACTTTTTTTTAAATTAAAGTTTTATAAAGTGTACAGAAATGAGTCTAATTTTATTGAATAAGACGACCAGTCATCAGCTAAGAGTTGATGTTGTCTTAGGTCTTTGTAGGAGTTTGTATCGGTATGAAGACATTTATTGATTCATCACATTTTGCTGCCTTGATCACCATCAATCTTCAAAGATCCAGCTTCTTTTAAATAAAACAAAAACAAGATCATATTTTATATTGTATTCTTTTGTATGGAAGAAGATTAAGGCCATGAGGAAAAAAAGAGCATGGAAAATTTTTACCGTAAACTCAGAATTCTGACTTAAATTCTTTAAATTCTTTCTATGGCCTTTTTTTATTACATGACCCTAATCCTCTTCCATACTGCTGTGTATTATTTTTCTGATAAACAAAGTTTTATAGAAGTCCAAAAATCCCAATTTGTTCAAGAAAAATAGAAACTCCTGGTAATGTTGGGCTGCAGCACCTCCTACTGGCACTGGTGTAGAACTGCGAGATGAAGGACTCACTAATATGAAAATCAAGGTTCAAGGTTCAAGGTCTTTTAGTTTAGTTTAGAGTAGTTTAGAGATTACGAAATATTTACATCAATAGGATGATAAAAAATTACAAAGAGTATAAAAAATAGAATGATAAAAGTACAAAAAAGAGCCATTTGAAGAGTCTAAAATATTGCACATTGACCATTTCGAGAAGGCACATTTCACATAAATGTCTTAGTGAGGTAGTTTTTTTTTTTTTTGGTTACATTTTCAGTTATCGTTTTTTTTTTGCCATCAGTCAGACTGTAGCAGGTAAGAAAATGTAGTTGTTTTTAACATGTTGATGTGGAATTTTTCTGATGATGGACGTCATACGTATAAAGAAGTTTACGCTCAAAATTGAATTCATGAGCCGCACAACTCAGAAGTGAATTTCGAATGAATGAGCGCCACTCTGCAAAAACTATGTCAGAAAATGACAAAGATTTTTTTTTTATTTAGGCTAAAAATTGCTAAATTATAATTAAAGGACAACTGGAAGCACTTCAAAAACAGATCAAAAGATGATCAGATTGAGTCTTTAAATCTCAAATCTTTTGTTTTACCTCAAATACATTTTATAGAACAAAAAATGTCTTAAATTTTGGGCGATAAAACCTCAAGATGGAAAAAAAACAACAGTCTCTCCCTAAACTTGCCTTTTGACCCCCTGAACATCAAAGAAAGCTTTCACCAAATTTCCCAACAAAAACATTCTGATTTTTTTTTTCTCCATCTCGTTGGTGAATTCACAAAAGAGAGATCTGTAGTCCTCAAACTACCGTCTGTGTTTGTGTTTCACAACAGTAAGAAATGTGCAACAAGTCCATAACTTTTCTTTTGAAACAGATTTGCTTCAGGTGCAGAAGTTTGAAATTTGATGCGACATTCAGGTTTTTTTAAGTGTATATTGTTCATTTTTTTAACATTGTATCAACAGTTTTCAGGGATTTCTCATTTTAACACACAGTAAATTCGACATTCGGGTGTCAAAAACAGGAATGGGATTTCTGACCAGCTGTGTATTTTTGGCGTCAACGTACAGACGATGGCGTACAGTCGGAGGCGGAGCCAAACCCAGCAGTTTTATGCTATAAAAAGCCTGACATTGTTTGGGCTGTAACCGGACCCCTGCAGGCTGCTGCAGGAATCACTCAGGACTATTCTTAGACCTTTTGTTGCCCCGTCTGCAGACCGGATCAAGCTGACGACATGTGGAAGGTCAAACGTGAGTGTCCCATCGTTTTCACTGCATGCCTCTGTCGCTTTTTTGTTTTACTGTTTTTTGCTTTAGATTTTGACATATTTGATTCCTTTTGAAATGTTTCATCAGTGGGATCAGAAATACAGAAAGATGCTAACAGCCCCTTTACTTGTCTACAAACGTCCATTGATTCTTTTTCTAAAGTTTTTTCCAAGAAGAATGACTTAAAGTGTGTAACAATTGATCATTTAAAAACATTTTTTTCTTGATTTTTTTTCTGTGATGGTTTATGAAGCTCCTGTTGCGTTTCCCATGGAGACGAGGTACCGGCCCATCTTGGAGGTAACTATCTCTGTCATTTATGCTTTTAACATTTCAATGTTCATGCTGAGAACCTGCATCCAGGTTTCTTATGGATGAGGTCAGTCCAACAAAATCAAGGCCTAAATGGTTCAACCGGTTGACTGGAGGAAAAACTACATCACCTCTAGACCTGCTTACATCTTTACAACCAATATTAGAGTGAATCATTTTGGGATTTGGAACACAAATGTTTGTTAGAATGCTGAATGATGCTGCTCACCGATTTTCTTTGTGGTCAACCAACTATTTCAAGCTTTGTTTTTAAAAACTCAAGACATTTTCACAGGTTTGAAGCTGCTTTAGCTTCTCTTCTCATTTTCAAGTTTTTCTAAAAATCAGCAAAGTTGACAGTTTTTTGTCTCTATAAGAGCTAAATCTTAAACTAAGGAAGCTACGACTGAAATTTAAGGTTTAAAAAAACTAAATTGTTTGGCTTCCGTCAGAGAATGTTATTTTAAAGTTCAGTAAATGTCAGATTGGCATTCATTGTTCTTACTGTGTAAACCAAAACTTAGATTCATGCTCCAAGAATAGTTTTAGTTTTATATTTCATGAGGATTCATTAAGATAGACCAACTTGTACAAAGATCATGATCTCATTGGGCTGCATAAAGTTCCATTTCATGTAAATGGAACAGTTTGCTTCATAAACTATTTTCCCTTTTTGAATGCTTAAGGCGGAAATCCATGTTTTTACTTTTTTACATATTAAATACAATTTCTTGTAAAGTAAAAAAAATGCTGCATGAACAGATCATTTCAGTACTCTGGTGAATTTTTTTCACTTAGATTACTGTTTGTTTGCTTGTTGGTTTGTGGATTTTTTGGTTTGTTTGGTGGTTTGTTTGTTTTATTATTTGCTTGATGTTTTTTGTGCTTGTTTGATGATTGGTTTATTTGACAGTTTGTTTCTTTGTTTGATTGTTTGTTTGATTAGTTATTAGTTTGGTTGTTTGATTGACAGTTGATAATATTGTTTATTTGATTGATGGTTTGATTTAAGACAAAAAAGGTTAATCAAACTCTTCACAGAAATAATGGAATCCAATGATTAAAAAAAACAAAGACACTCTTACATCACAGTTGATTCATTAAATATAGTGATTATTGACTAGAGTTGAGTAGAGTTTGATTGATTTCTTTGTTTTATGTTATCTCTTTTTGAAGTCTAAAAATGTGTTTAAATGACTTCTAACATCTATAAAATGTTGTGTCCTTTTTTAGAAAAAAAAAGTTTTTTGATTGATTGTTGGTACAAAAATGTATGTGTTTTGTCTTCTAACAAAAAAAAAAAACTTGTGCTCAGAACTTGGTTCCTCCCGACCCCATGTCCCGATTCCACCTGAGGAGGGGCTCCCCAGAGGAAGAGTTTCCCTACCTGTGCAGGAACTTCACCTGCATGGGACAGATCCTCACGCCCGCCATGTACCGCCGACAGTTCAACCGCTGCACCCACAGCGGAGTCATGTTTGATGATGTCATCCGTCCCGGCATCGAGGAACCAGGTACTGTCACTGACACTGGAAAATCATTAGGAACAAACGAAAAGTTGGGGATGCAAAAGTATTCCAATAGGAGCAGAAATTCCCAAATAAAAAACATCAGCAGCAGTTTGGTTGACTTGAGCTCTTTCTTTGGGTAAACCAATCCTTCATCTCCTCCATGTCCAACAGCTTCAGGTGATGCCCCACCCACCCTCACTGAGCCCGAGAGGCTTCTGATTGGTTAGCGTTACACCTATGACAAAAAGGAGATCCTTGTATAAATCCACATCCACATTTCTATCTGAGAAAAATAAACTGCATCCACTGCTGTGGTATGAACATTCTTAGATTTTCATACAGAGTTTGTTTATTACAGCCTTTTTTCAAGTTGATAAATCTAAGAAGGGGCTGCACGGTGGCGCAGTGGTTAGCGCTCTCGCCTCACAGCGAGAAGGCCCCGGTTCGAATCCCGGCTGGGACCTTTCTGTGTGGAGTTTGCATGTTCTCCCCGTGCATGCGTGGGTTTTCACCGGGGACTCCGGCTTCCTCCCACCGTCCAAAAACATGCTTCATAGGTTCATTGGTGACTCTAAATTGCCCCTAGGTGTGAATGTGAGAGTGAATGGGTGTGTGATTGAGGCCCTGCGACAGACTGGCGACCTGTCCAGGGTGTACCCTGCCTTCGCCCTTCAGTAGCCGGGATAGGCTCCGGCACCCCGCGACCCCGAAAGGGAAGAAGCGGTCAAGAAAATGGATGGATGGATAAATCTAAGAAGTCACTGCAGTTCAGTTAATTGACTCCATATAAACACAATAATCCATTTGCTGTGTGCTATACTGCCCCCTGGAGTCTGTTTGACTTACTGCAGCCCAAACTGTACTGACAGAGAAACCGTCAAGAAAAAGTGTCAAATTAAAACAAGAGCATTTTGAGGAAACAATGCAAATTAGAATTTTCCATTCAAGACATTGTTTAATACATATACAGCGATTTAAGATGTTGAAATCATGATTGGACCTACACGTTTGTTTTGTGAAGGGGAGTGGTCCGGCCCCGTGACCGTTGGGTGTCTGGCCGGCGACGCCCAGTCCTACATCCTGTTCTGTGACTTCTTTGATCGAGTCATTGAGGCGTATCATGGGCATAAAGTCACCAGCAAGACTCCAGAGAACGACTTCAACTATGACAACTTGAAGGTAACAACCCCCCAAAAAACAACTGTTTTATTTTAGGCATGTCCAAAGTCTGGTCCCGGAGCCAAATGTGGCCTCCATTCAAATCTCCACTAAAGCTTCTGACATCAAATCAATGATGTGTGGTCCCCAGCATTTTCCAAAAACTGTAAGATTTCTCAATTGTGATTGGCTAAATTATAAACTTTTGTAATATGTGGCAGCACCGTCGATACACCTTTCTGTGACTGTATTCTTTATTTCTAAACTGTAAAATAAAAAAAAGAAAGTTGCCAGCAAGAGTCGCCAGAACAAGTGAAAACTGGAGATTTTTTTAGTGAATACAATTGTTAGTGGTTGTTACTCCGGAATAAGATAACAGTTCAATTCGTGATCAGATGATTTAAATTTAGAAGTTTATAGTGAACATTTAATAGTGAATAAGACTTCATGTGAACCCATATCCAATGTTAACATGTGTTTCTTTTCTGACCGACTTCTAAATTCATTTTATTTCCTTGTCTTTTTATATGAAATTCATAGTATTTTTGCTCAAAATGCATTGAGACATATTTCAGTTCTATGTGATTTGAATATATTTTACATATAACTTAATTAAAAACTGAAGGTATTATTTTATAAAATGATAAAAGAAATAAAAGACCTTCAAAACATTTTTTCACTGGAAATTGCTCCCTTTTGAAACCAATCTCTGGTGGTCATGAAAGGAACTGCACTTTTTAAAATTATTATTATTATTTCTCAGAGTGTCAGATTTTCTGGTAACATCTTCAGTGATCGTAAAGTCTGAACCTCTGAAGGACTCGTGTGTATTTTCAGGGAGGTGATGATCTAGACAGATCCTACGCGCTCCACTGTGAGGTCAGCGTCATACGAGCGATTGAAGACTTCAGCTTCCCCACACACTGCAGCCGGGGAGAGCGCAGACACCTCCTCTCGCTGGCAAGGAGAGGTACTGCACGCTTAAGGATTGACCTCATCTCTGCTGCTGTCTCTGCAGCCTCCACACAAACACTTGAATGCTTTCTAAAGATTAACGCATCAGGACTGCAGGGATCATCAATGTGTCTCAGCTCTGCAGAAACTGGAGCCTGAACTTCCAGGAGAACTCTGGTTACTGGAGGATCTGAACCAGCAGCAGCAGGTGGAGATGAAGGTGACCTCTCCGACCTCCTTGCAGCTCCGCTGTGGCGTGGCGCGGGACTGGCCCGACGCCAGGGCGGTCTGGTCAGTCTCATTCCGAACTGAGGAAGAAGCAGAAAATGCTGCAGAGCCTTCTGTGTGTTTGAGGACGTGTGTCGAACCTTCATGCAGGCTGAGTGAAGACGGCACTTTGGTGATCTGGGTCAACGTGGACGATCATCTCAGACTGGTGTCGCCTCGGGACGACGCCAACGTGGCGGAGGCTTTCAAAAGCATTTCCATTAACCTGCAGAAGGTCAGCAAATGCTCGGATCCTCACAGACATTTCTGTTCTCTGTTGACACATTCAGTTTGGAGGATTTCTGGGGGCAGGAAAGATGGTCATTCGTGAGATTTGGAAGAAGTCTGTGGTTATTTTAGCTCATATTACCATTAGATGTGTTGTAAATTAAACTTCTTAAGATTGCTACCTAACTGAACCAAACCTTTTAATTCTATAGATCACATGTGTCAGAGTCAAGGCCCGGGGGCCGGATCCGGCCATCTGGGAAATTCTATCCGGCCCTTCAGATCATTTTATTTTATTGATATTAATGACCCGATGTTATTTCTAACTTGTATAATTTTGACAAAATATATTTTTATGGAGAGTAAAATATTGAAAGTTGTTTAAAGTTTGAGTTGAATTATTCTGGAATAATATTCCTGCCTTTTACTATTATGTTAAAAAGTTACGGTTTTAAAGTTTTAAAAATGTAGTTTTAGTGAGTTCAATAAATCTCTATCTTGTTCGGCCCGGGATCTAAGGTGTGTTTTGGATTTTGGCCCCTTGTGTGATTGAGTTTGAAACCCCTCCCATAGAGCAGAATCTATTTTTTAGATAGATGATGATGATGATGCAAAAAGAATAGCATTAAAACTTCTAAAATAAAATAATACAAATGGAAACAATCTTTAGTTGAAGCCTTCAATTCTGATTTTAACCTGGGCTGCAGACCATAAACTAAAACTAAGAGTATAACTTTGGTACCATCTGTCCTCTCTGTACCCAGCTGGAGGAGAGCTACAGAGCGCTGAAGCATCCGTTCATCTGGAAGCAGCAGCTGGGATGGGTCACCAGCTCCCCGGCGGACGTAGGAACCGGTCTGAAGGTCAGCATCCATCTAAAGCTGCAGCTTCTGCCCAAACACAAACGTCTCCCCGACGTCCTGAAGAGACTGAAGATCTCCATGGAGAAAACAGGTGCAAACAGCCGAATGCACGCATGACACTGCATCCATCCATCCATCCATCCATCCATTCATCCATCCATCCATCCATCCGTCCATCCACCCACCCAACCATCCATCCATCCATCCGTCCATCCATCCATCCACCCATCCAC
>NC_050512.1:29757567-29773623 GCF_002922805.2 Oryzias melastigma
CAATCCCAGCTACTACCAGGTAAGCGTGAGGTACACCCTGAACAGGACGCCAGTTATATGAGACAAATGGGGAAAAAACAAACAAAAAAAAATTTCTTCATTAAATTATTCATTTTTAAAATGTCTGAATATAAACATTTTTTATTTATTTTTTTAGTAAATCCTCATTTGTTGAAGTATTCCTTCACTACATAAGTTACTTCTCTGATAGTATATCTGGTAAAAACTTAAAGGTTTGAAGATTTTAATAGTATTTTTCCTCATTCATCATACGGTTTTTGAATTTTTTTATTGATTATCTTTTAGCAAAAAAAAAAAAAGATTTTGGTCACCTTGTAAATGACTCACAATTAGATGAATAAAGATGTTTTTTTTTTTTTTGCGTTATAGATGTTTATTTAGAGTGAACGGTAAAGCAGGATTTTAGCATAGATCATTAAAAAAACAATTCAAACTTTTTTCTGTCTCTTTTCTAAAAAGAATCCCCAGAGGTTTACAGAGTGACAAACTCCAGGACCTTCGGGCAGACTGAGGTGGAGCTGACCCAGCTGGTGGTGGACGGGGTCAAGCTGCTCATCGCCATGGAGAAGCGGCTGCAGGCCTGCGCAGACATCCACGAGCTCCTGCCCTCACACAAGTAGATCTGGAGGAGAAATGAGCCACTCTGGAAGAAGGACGGACATTTGGAAATAGAGTTCTTCATTCTTTTTGTTGTTAGAGAATCAAACGGATAATCAACTCCACTGATATACATTTTGATTAGAAATGTTACAAATAAAAACCACAATAGTGACAGTCTGCATCCTTTTTCATCAGTGTTTGATGGACAACGTTTGTGTAACATTTCGTTTTCCTCGTTGAATAAAGCAGTTTTTACACTTTTAAATGTTTATTGAATCAATTTGAAGTATAATGAGATCCAGCTGTTTTTTGTCAACCTAAAATGTTTTAAGATTAAATCATGTTTAGGCCATTTCTGTCGCAGGTCTCCAGACCAGTTGGTTTTCTTTTTTTGGTGAAAAAATAAATTTATTTCAATTTTATTTTGAGAGTTTGAAGCTTTCCAAACATTTCATTTTGTGTGATTGTGTTCCTTTTAACATTTGTTCTACCTGTCCAGGTGTTGGACAGCATTCAGATGCATTGTTAAAAATATGTATTTTTCAGTTTTAAAGCTGTTTTTTTTCTTCCTAAACTAAACAAAAGTTTTATGAAGTTTTACCTGAGAAAGTGTTGAAAAAAGGGCTTCAAACTTTAGAAAGATATTCTAGAAAAGGTGTGCTAAAACCTTTAAAATAAAGATGCCATTTTATTGAAGAATGTAAAACTAATTTGAGTGATTGATCAGTTTGATCAGTTTATTCCATTCTATGAACACCTCTTTATGGAATTAAACAATTAATTTTCATTAGATAGACAACATATTTTGAATACTAAGTTACAGCTGTGCTACAGAGGAAGAGCGGTCAACCTCCAACCAGAATACTGCAGGTTCAATTCCCTCCCATGTGTCAAAATGTTCTTGGGCAAGACACTGAACCTGGAGGTTTAATGTTGGTGCCATATTTGGATGTGTGTGCACGGGTCACATGTCCACTTTAGGCTTTAATAACAGTAGAAAACAGTGTATTTGGGATTCTTCACGTTATTATAGTAAAGAACATAAATTATTGCACACATCCAAAAAAAAAAAAGAAAAAATGGACCTTCGACTTGGCGGCCATTTAGTGGCAAATTGTGCAATTTGGCAATTTTTATATTTTTCTTCAATATCAGAAAAGAAAACAAAAGTTGTGTTTCCCTGTTGCTTGCCACATTTGTACAAAATTCAATAAATACGTTTTTGGCTCAAGCTAAACATAAAAATATAACTTACAAAACGACCATATTAGGAATGTGGGCATGGCTAACAAAAAGCCTCAGTTGCCAAGGAAATGCAAAAATTTACTTCCCCTAATTCCTCTAAAAGTGACACCGATCCGTTCGTCAGCCCCAGGCGACCAAAAAATACAATGGTTGCTATGGAGATAAACGAGGTACTACATTTTTGGAATTAAAACAATAACATGCAGCTCTGACCAGGGTGACGGGGCGGGGGGGGGGAGGGGCGTGTAGCAGCTGCTCAGCCAATCAGGGCGAGTCAAGAGGGGCGCCTACGGGTCATAGAACGCTGCACACGGCTTTTACATTGTTTTTACTTTTAGAGTTCTATATTTTGATTTAATCTTTGTTTTTTCATTTTTAATATTTTGATGTTGTGATGATAAAGGTTTATTAAATAAAACATGGTTTGAACATTATGATTTGTTGCTTTTCTTTGTTCTTACCTGCTGATTTTAAGCATCCTGGATGAATTTGTTGTTGTTTTGATAAATGAATCTTCACGTTTTGATATGACCTGTTGCTGTCTGGACTCCTGAGAACGTCGACGACCTGCTAATAAAACGCTTAAACCACAAAAATCACACATAAACCCAACAAATAACTCATGCTTTCGAATGTTTCCCACTGCTCCTTTTTATTCCAAATGAATCCATAACAGCTTCACTTCTGCTACAGTCCTGCTGCTGACGGTCCGTCAGTCACCTGCAGGTTCATCTACAACTGAGGTGAACGCTACGTTAAAGTTAGAGGCTCAGAGTTACAGTTGGACAGTGCCAAACATAGTGATGATTACATATCCGGACAAACACGTCTTTGTTCCCGTCCACATTCTAGGTGAAGAAGCACAACACCACGAGCATCTTCTGGAGAGGCACCGCACAACGAACCGCTACAGAGGCAACAGCTGGCTGTTGCACAATCCGTGAGCACATCAGCCAGACGAACGTCAACGACAAACAGAAAACGGACAACTTCAGAAGTTATAGTGCAAATGAACGTGAGACGTGTGGAGGGGTCACAGCAGTGCAGGAAAAAAGCTGGAAAAACAAATTTAGCACCTTTAGCGTTTTAAATGAACTCAACAAGTGCATCAGTGTCATCGTGTTCGTTAGAGAGCTACAACACAATCAAACACAATCCACGTCCTCTGTCCCGTCACAACATCATCTACTGTCTTATTAGAAGACCTGAGAGTTGTGGGTTCAGATCTGCTCATGGGACACATCGATGCCAACAAAAGCAATGAAGACGCAACGTAAGTGTCTCAGTGCTTTATGATGATCTGACTGAAGGGACTTCTGTTTTAAAAGCTCGGCTGACGCTTTTATCTGAGTTTGAACGAGCAAACATGAGTTTCTCTGAAGCTACGTTCACACCGGGGACAATGCCGGCTTTAGTTTATACTTGTGTTCACGATGGCTCGTTTAGCGAGCGGCGTCTGGTCACACGCAACATGGAGACAGAAACAATCTCTAGCCGGAGGGGTGATTTTTGGAACTTTAGCCGGTTGCGTAAGAGGACATTTTAAGAAACCCTTTAAAAAAATGACATTTTTAACCTTTTCAGAACTATCAGCTTTTAAGCTTTTAAATGTGAATAAACTGTAACTGTTTAACAGTTTAGCCTGAAAGATGAGCTTCAAATGGAACAGAGAATTCTAATCGTTTTATTTCTGTAAAGTCAAAATTAACAAGTGTTCAAATTTTTCATAACTACACCGTTCACCTCGGGTGAAAAGCTGCTTTTTCTCTGTGAATCACATAAGCAGTTACAGTATGTCAAAGGGGAAAAAAGCTTAAACCGGAGTTTGGGCGTAAATGATGTCTTATGGCGGCCGGCTCCGGCAGGAAGAGGGACTTCCTGCTATTCATGTTCGAGCGCCATATTTTTTCTCTGTGGCCAGATTCTCTTGCGTTTAGCACCTTCTTGAGCATAGCCCACAATGTTCACAATGGACAAGCCAGGAGGGGCTTCTTCTGTTTCTTCTTCTACTGTTTATTTGAGCACATCTGCCACCTACAGTTGGAGGAGATTTGGTGTGAGATGTCGAAGCGGTGCAAATCTCACAAATCTCGTTCCAGGCTTTTTCTTTGACAATTCTTATATAAATGAATACATTTTAGATGAGTAATTATGAATTTATCTTTTGGAAAAGAACGAAGTTTATCTTCTGTGACCTAAAAAGGAACATCACTACTAAATCTAAGTCCCTGATTGGTTAAAGTTCAAACTCTCAAAGCATGTTCCAGTGGACACCAGGTTTGTACGTAGATCTCAAAAATGTTCGTTCGCAAAAACATGAGAACACAGTTTACTTATACTTTTTGTTAGAAGTTACATGTTGCCGAGGGCGATGTGAACGCAGCTTCAGAAGTAGTATGAACAGATGAAAGAAGAAGAAAGAATAAAAAACTTCAACAAATCTGATTTTTGACTAAAAAATGTTTTGGAAATATTCTCTCAGAAATGCATTCAGTTTTAGAGCAAAAGTGAGAATGAGATGAACATTTCACAAATGAAAAGAAGAAAAAACCTAAAAACATAAATAAATGTAAAAAACTTTCCATCAAGAATCAGTTGCAGCTGAACGTTTGAAGCCTCTAATCCAGATCTAACGTCAGTTTTTATCATGAAGGCTCTGCAAATAATAGTCTCTGGATTTAGTTATAGATCGATTCTGAATCAAATCAACATTTGTTTGAAATTAAATCAGTAAATAATAATAAAAAATGTGTGGATTTAAGCAGTAACTCATATAAGACATTTTTTGGGGGAAATTTCGAAATTGTTCTTTCAGTTTCAAACATGAATTGTTTTTGTTCAGAATGTTATTAAACTCTATTTCATGTTTTGGAGCTGCAACAGTTTCCTGCTTTAATCTTTTTTTTAATCAAATCCAAAAATCAAAGAAATCACTTATTTAGAAGTGTTTTTGTTTTCTCCCCACATGAAACCAAACTACGGAAGCCTGGACATGCCATAATCGTGTGTGGGAAGCTTATTCTTGATGCAGGATTGAATCCTCCTGTTTCTGCAGAATAAGTAAAGGTTGCTGTGAAGTGATGGTTGTTTTTCAAGGATTTGAACATGTTCTTTTGTAATATATTTACTGACTTTCCTGATCTGATTTTGTTCCATACATTTTGTTAACAATTAATATTTTGAGTAATTTCTGACAGAAAACAAATAATAAATAAATAACATTAAAAAAAACTTGAAACAGACCGATTGATCCACCAATAAAAAAAAGAGTGAGTCATTGCTGGACGGAGATGAAAAATATCCTCGTGCACGTTCCCATATTAAGTCTGTCTTTAACACACATCCTTTTGATTCATTTCTGAACGCAGAATATTTATTCAATCACGTCTGTTTGCATTTGTGATGCTAAATTTTACTGTCTTTTGGTTGTTTTTAAGCAAAGAAAGTAAAAGTTTGAGTAAATGACTGTCATAAACATTGACATTTATGGATTATTGTCACAAGCAAATGTTTGTGTGGATTTAGAATAATTTTATTGTAACTCTTTCTGCAGGTTTTGAACCTGAATGTGAAGCTGCTGCTATTTTAAGAGAATCAAAGTGAAACAATTTTGGCTGAACTGGTCTTTGGTTGACTAACTCTGTCTAATAAAAGCTTTAGTCTCTGATTAGCAGATGACTTGGATGGTTCTCCAACTGGTTTTTGGCTGAAGGAAGAAGCTTTGGAGTGTCAGAAAGCTGTGAGCAGATGGGTTCAGTTTAGTTCACATGCTGGACGGCTGCACAGACTCATGTTTCCATCCAGACCTCAGGATGCAATCAGGCGATGGGCTGAAGAACGCGATGACATGCAGATGAGCAGAGATGGAACCCAGATTTCCCCTCAAGGTTTAAAGACCCACTCCGAGGAAAACGGTGTTTTTAACATGTCGTTTGGGCGTATTTATGAGAATGGAGGACATATTTGAAGTAAAGTAAGATTTCTGAGATTATATTTATTCGAATTATTGTGAATCAGGAGCAGATGAAAAAAATACAGTTTGAAAAAGATTGTATTTGTTATGTAGAGAATATTCTGGGCGAGCTACAAATTCCCTCCTCATCTACACATTTGTTTTCCTCGTTTGAAATGGAGTTTGGGTCAAAACTTTACGCCCGGATAGATGAGAAGCTCTAACCTAGATAGGAGACCATGTGAACAATCTCAGTAACGAGGAGAAAAGAGGGGGCGGGGTTGCTCTGCACTAACGGTCTACTACTCAGAGGCAAATTTCTAATAAACCAATGCTATTCTGCAGAAACTGTCTTAGAAAATGCATTTTTTTTCCTTTTTTGGCTTAAAACGGACTCATCCTAATTAAAAGACCTCTGCTTGAAAACAGATCAAAAGAGGATCGGAGTGGGTCTTTAAACTCTAATTCTTTTAGGAGCAGGTGAAGGTGAAGAACGTCCATGAGGTTTTGCTCGGGAACACTGAGGCACAGCTTCCACGTCGTCACTACAGAGTTTGTTCTGGTTCTGAGGAGTTCTAAAGTATCAGCTGCATATCTGTGCAACATTCTGATTTGGTTTCTGCTGCATCAACATGAAAGAAACAAAGATTGTTGAGAATAAGAGGCTACAGTTTCTTTGAGTCAACAGTTCCTTCCGTCAAACCACATCAAGAACCTCCTCCGTCGCGTCAGAGTCTGAGCTCGTTGGCTACTTTAGAGGCAATATTTTTGAAGGCTATAGACGTTCCGGAAATTCTCTTAAAACGCACGCCGTTGAGTGAAAGGCGGGGCAGTTTGCACACCTCCATTTCCCATTGGACCAGACTGTCCTGGCGAGCGTCTCCGTGCACGCAGAACAGCAAATAGCGCTCGCGCTGCTCGTAGTCGCAGTTGTTGGCGTCCAGAACCCTTCGGATCTCCTTCATCATGTCCCCCGCCTCCTTGGAGGACGTGGTCTTCATGCTCCAGGTGAAGCGCAGAGAGCGAGGTTTGGACTCCCGGCCCTCCTCTTTGGGCTCGCCCGAGAAACTCCTGCAGGAGGAAACTCCCACAGCGTTAGCAAGAGGCGTGCTGACGCCGTCACTTACACGATTAGTCGACTAATCGACTATTAAAACAGTCGATTAGTCGTCACTTTATATTATATGAAGTCATTGTGTAGTAAAGTTGAAATGTATACTGGCATTATGCTATCTTTTTGGACTATTTTGGATTTATTAATCTATTGTGGTAATCTATTAAGATTTTTTAGGCTATTTTGGAGTTTAGCTAATATTTCAGCAGCATGCTAGCTATTTCAGCTAATTTAGGACTAGTCAACTATTAAAATAATCGTTTGTGGTAGCACTAACTTACATCAATATGTTCTTTCGCTGAGCTTTTAACCCTTTAAACACCCGAGATCCAGTGTTTATGTTTGATTTACTGCAACTGTTCAACCGTTAACATAATAATTCCAGTAGATTTTGAAGGAGAAAAGCGGCACGAGCCGCTTATCTCCTTCAAAATCTACTGGAATTATTATGTTAACAGTCGAAAAGTTACAGTAAGTTAAAGATTTTGTGTTTGAGCATCACCAAAAATACAAAATAAATGATTATTTATAAAACAGTTTAACTGATTTAGGGGAAAAAAAATCATAAAATGAAAATGTACAGTGAATAAATGAAGTCCGTTCAATTTAAAAAAATAAATTTCATAATAATCAGTTTACATTACACACACACACAAAAGGTAATGTTGGTTCTTTTTTAGAACATTTTTAGAGTATTTTTTTTCCTTTTTTTTGGTATAGTGAAAAAAGTGTATAAATGTGAATAATTGTTCAGACTGTAGTTAAAAGGGCACTCTAAAAGATAAAGCAAAACTAGTTTAATTGTGAATAGAAACAAGTAGTTTTTAAAATAAAAGCTATTTAAGTAAGGGATAATGCCCGTCAAAGTGTGCATTATTAGAAATTAAAGCAATTCACATCAGACGGTTGAGGCTTCCACGGCGTGTGTTAATTTATGATAATGCACACTTTGTTTAGCATTATCCTGCTATAGTCACAAAAGAACGATTTAATCGATTTTTAGTACTTTATTTTTGTTATTAACCATTTTAAGCACTGGAGATGTCTCTGGCAACACTTACATAACACACATTCTTTGATTTACCGTAACTCTTCAACTGTTTAAACAATCTACATGAATCAGCTGTTTATGCAATATGTTGTATTTTAGCTTAAAGCTGCCTTTCTCCGCTTCAGAGTCAGTAGGAATTACGTTTTTTGTGTAAGCAGTTATAGATTTACGGTAGTCAAAAGATTATAAATATTGGAACTAAAGCTCTGGTGTTAAAAGGTTAAACAACTGCTTTATTTTAGGTGTTGAGAGTCATTAAAATCACAGTTCCAACTCTGCAGTTTCCTTACTGAACCACCAAATGCAATTCGTGCATAAGTGGTGTCTAGTTTCGTATTCATGAAGTGATCGTGGGTGGAGCCAAAAACCAACATGGAGGACAATCTGATCGTTTTCCAGATTTGCATTAAAACAATAATAAAAAGATTCTTTAGTTTAATTCTTAAGTTTATTTTTTCCCTCCTCTGACTAATGTGGGACAGTAGGTCCTCAAACTAGGTCACAGTGAGATGGAAGTACCGCTGAGAGCGGCCGTCATTCAGTTGCAGCTACTGTAGCAGATGGTGAAGCTAACTGTAGCTCTGAATGATCTCATGAACCCAGACATGGAGACGTGATTACTGACGCTTTTGTAGAACTCTGCAAATAAATTCACATTAAAGTATCAAAGCTTTACGGTAGTCATAGAAGTGTTTGGTATTTAGGCGTCACCGGCGACATCTCGGGTGTTAAAGCGATACACACAGACTTCTACCAGGTGCCCACGTTGGAGCTCAGATGTTTCTCAGCTGTTACTGACCTTCGTACAAACTTTGAGGTGAACTTGCCGATGATGGAGGAGGAGTTACCGCGATGCGGCATGGCCATCGAAGCAGTGGTGTGCTGTAGCATGCTGGGCGAGGCCGGCGGGCCGTTGTAGGTGGCAGGCCGACGCTCTCTGAGCTGGGCTCCGTGGAAGGTGGAGCGACTGGAGGAGCCACGGGAGAAGCGTCCGCGGTCCGGCGTTGTGCTGCTGCTACTGGTGACGCTGAAGGCTGAGGGTGAAGATGGAGCCGGGTGTTGGGAGCTGGGTGTAACAGGAGAGCGTTTTGTTACCATAGCGACAGAAAAGAACTGGTGTGGCACTAGCAGTGAGCCCGGTTACCTCTGATACTCGGCGTTGTCGTCAATAGGAGGCAGGCTGGACTTTATGGGATGTCCAGATGCTGACATGGACTTGACGTGTCGAGGGCGTATGGAGGAGACGGTTGCCCCCGGCGATGGAACAGGGGATGCAGCAGGTACTTCAGGTAGACTAAAAGACATCCAGAAAATGAAGAGACTGTCTACAATTAGGAAACAGAAATTCCCAGAATGCATCTCACCTGTTGTCCTTCACACTTGGTATAACAGCTGAGTGTCGATCGGTGCTGTTCCTCTCATAAACGTATGTATTTCTCCGAATTATGCTCTGAAATATAGAAAGCAGAAGTTGGCATCGCCCCCTATAGGCTGCACTGCTCAAAGCATCCATCGGGTCGCGGGGGCAGCAGTCTAAGCAGAGATGTCCAGACTTCCCTCTCCCCTCCAGACACTTCCTCCAGCTCCTCTGAGGGGGACCCCGAGGGGTTGCCAGGCCAGCAGAAGCAGAGGGATGCAGTCTCTCCAGAGTGTCCTGGGTCTTCCCCGGGGCTTCCATACCCAGAACACCTCTCCAGGGAGGCGTCCAGGAGGCATCCGGACAAGATGCTCAAACTACTTTAACTGGCTGCTCTCGATATGGAGGCGCAGCAATTATGTTGTGGTTTTGGTCATGTTTTGTTTTGAATCGTCGATCCACAACTGTCTTCATTTCAGTTCATTTCCCTCATTAATTCCATCGGTCTGACTTTCAGTCCATCCTTGTCAGGTCATGTGCTGTGTTACCTTTTCATTTTGTCATGCGGTTTTGTCTTGATCCATTTGATAAAATTAAATCTTTGAGTCTCCGCCACCAAGCCAAATCTCTTGCGCTTTGGGACTTAACACCACCGGTTCCCTACAGTACAACTTGACAATGAAGAACTAAAAACCAGACACTTGAACAGACTGAGGGTGATCAACGTGTTTCCATTAAGTTTTCCAAGTTTTGAGAAACGAGCAAAAAGATTTCAGCAGGTTTGGTTATATGAGGTTTTCTGGTTTTGTGACTTTCACCCCTCAAACGGCTCATCAGACCGTCTCACCCCTGAGGCTGTGGCTGACTTCCTGCGGTCCTGAGCTCCCATTGGTGACGCCGGTTCGTCCTTCTTCTCGCTGTCCACACTGTTGGCATGAGAGCGCTTGGTGTGCGATACGGGCGGGGGGATGGAGGGCGCCACTGAGCGAAACAAGATGAAATAAAAGTTTAGAAAAAACGTAAGGGATGTGTGTGTGAGCGTTAAACGTCAGCTCGTTTGTCACCGTGGTCGCTGAAACGGCGCTGTTTCTGAGTGGTCGCCACAATGCGGGGGTGTGCAGGCGAGCGGCTGGAGCCGTTAAAGTCGCTGACGGGCCGGGTCCTCTGGATGTTACAGGGAGGCTCAGCGGAGACTTCAAACTTTTAGTGAGACACAAAAACAGAATCAGGATCAGTTTATCACAGATTTGATTTTCAATTTTAGCCGATTTTTTTCTCCATCCCTTTAATTTCTTAGACATAAATTTCAAATCAGAGAACATGTTTAACAAAAAAATAAGGATAAGACTTGAGTATTAAATCACATAATACATTTAATAACATTTATATAGCTTTTAGTCAAATTTATTTAGTATTTTTCCCTTTTTTTATGCTTCTTAAAATGTCACTTTGTTGTTTACCAAGAATCTCTGGATTCTTTTAGTTTCAATGCTATTGCATCTGTGGACAAGTCACCAGATCCTCCCTCAAATGGGATATGATTCCAAGCCCCGCCCCCCCTTTTCACAATAAAAAAAAGCGATTGACAAATGTGATCATGTTTTTGTATCTAAAAAGATTGTAGAGATGAAAATAAACATACAATCACAACACACACACACTTCCCTCCGTGTGTCTCAACAACAGATAAATGAAAGAAGAGTAGACCTACTAACTACTTGCTTCTTCTTAGCAGAACATGGGACAATATCTTTTGGTTATTAATTTACCCCTGATGGCAAAAAACAAAAAAAAAGCTCTAGCGCCTGTCAGAATAAGCGCGTCTGGTGTGACTTAAGGACGCCGCTCACACTCTGCTCCGCGGCACTTCCAGTGTGAACCTAGAGTAAAAACGTTACTTCCGTCTGTCTGTGTTCCAGTTTGAAGAATTTCTGTCCTGTGTTAACCAAAGAAATAAACTCGCTACAGCGACACCCGCGGCAGTTCTCCGTCTACCCGAGGGCCAGCAGAGGAAGCTCTGCTGCCCAGCAGACGGTAAAAAGCTAACTAGCTCTGCTGCTAGCTGCTACGCTTTCCAATAGGTGGCTAGCTAGCGTAGCGAACTCGATTGCTCCAATTTCATGGGGTCTGTGACAGACTAGTGACGTGTCCAAGGCAGATCTCGCCTTCACTCAACAGTAGCCGGGACAATTTCCATCAACTCCACTACCGCAGCAGATTAAGAAAATGGATGGAAGATCAGGATGAAAATCTTCGCATAGAGCAGCCATATTGGATACTTTTTCCTACCTGTTGACAATGTTTTAATTTAGGCTAAATCAGGGGAAAAAATCATAATGTTTTTTGCATATTATTTGCCATACTATGTCATTGGATAGTATTTGTCATCATGGACCAATCAAGCAGTGTTCACGCTGGTTTTGAACCAACCTGTTGAAAAGATCAAAACAACAAACATCAAAAACCTCTGAAGATTTCATCCCCAGCAGCAGATACGTTGCAGTCGCCTCGTTGTATTTCTGACCATCCAGCGCCTTCTTCACCTCATTCGAGGAGAAGCCCATGGCCTCCATCAGCTCTAAAAGCACACAGACACTCAGCTATGTTTGACAAAACACAACAGCAGATCACAATCTCTACAACACAGTTTTAGATGGAAAATAGTGAAGATTTTTTAGATTCATAAAGAATTAATTGAAGCTATTGTTTTTTTTTGTTGTTGTTGTTTTAAATCGAGTGTCTAAAAGGAGGTTAAATGAGGAAAAACAGCCTAAAATAAAGTGATCTAGTGAGTTTGAGTCTGGGGTTACACAGCCACACACAGTGGGAACAATAATATAAGAGGAAAAAAAAACTGTAAATGTTTGACTGGATCTTAGTTATCAATATATTTTGATGTGAAATCTATATTTTTTCATATATTAGTTTTAAATGTTTTTTACAAAAAAGTTGCAAGAATAAAATAAAATAAATTTAATGGGAAGTAATTTCTTTGTTTAGTATTTTACAGATATGTATGTTTATGCCGACTATACATCAACTATCTTGATTTAATAAGAATTACAAACATTTTTACACTTTTGACAAACTTGTACTTAAAACTAATACTAGTGATAAATTCCTGATAAAGTACAAATTTTTGAAAAAGTTTGAATAAATTTTTTTCCTTTTTTGTTGCAAAACAGTGATATGTTCTTGTTATAAAAGTACAGTTAAGTTCAGAAATATACTGAAAATATGAAAAAAATAAAATTAACTCAATTAAAGTCTTAAAAGACCAAAATGCATTTATCCTATAAGAAGGTAGTGTCTGACCGATGCGCTTCAGGTCACTGAAGTCTTGTTCTGGTTCAGAGAACGGCTTCATCTCCGCCTCCTCGTGCCCCGCATTCATCCACCGATCCTTCATGATTTGCTGAGAAGAAAAACAAACACAGATGCGACTAGATTTATAGCATTACCTGCGATAATGCAAGTGTGAATGTTGTAAGCTGAATGTGGCTGCTGGAGATGGCAGAGCAGATTGCTGAACATGCTGAAACTGATGGCTAAAAGTGTGCAAGCTGATAGCTGAAAGCTTGCCAAAATATTAGTTAAAAGCCAAATTAGCCGAAAACTGGAAAAATCTCAAATTTTGCCAAAACAGCTAGCATAGTGCTCAAATATTAGCTAAACTCAAAATTAGTCAAAACAATGGAAAAAAGTATTTTTTTGACAAATAGCATAATGCTAACATTTTAGCTAAACTCTAAAATAGCCACAAAAAAATGAAAAAGTCTAATTTTGACAGATGCTAAAATATTAGTAAAACTCCAAATTTGCTTACATAACTTTAAAAAAGTCTAATTTTGACAAAACATCTGGGGTAATGCTAAAATATTAGCAAAACTCAAAATTAGCCACAAACAAAAAATGAAAAAAAAAAATCAAATTTTGAGAAAAGAGATAGCATAATGCTAATATATTAGCTAAACTCAAAATTAGCTATGAAAAACTGGAAAGGATTAAATTAGCCAAAAACAGCTAGCATGTCGCTAAAATAAAAAGCTAAATTCCAAGTCGTTGCTGAACATTTTAAATCTGAACGGTGCCTCCAGCTGAAAGTTTGCAGAAGTTTATAAGTTTCAAAGTGCAAAGTTTTTGAAGGATTTCATTTCTCAATAATTTCCTATGGGGCACATTTTTTTCAATATTTCAAAAACTATAAAGTTTATAAATTCTAAAAACACAAGCTGAATGAGCTGAACGTTTTGATACCAAGAATGTTGAAATCGCCGAAAGTGTGATTGAGTTTTTTTGTGCTGATAAACGAACAGAAATTTGCAGAAAAATCACTGTTGTGTGAATGCTATATAAAGTTACACAATTATTAATTTAACAAACTTACTACCTTTACTGTTAAAACAATTGATTTTATTAAATCTATTTGTGCAAAAGCAACTTTTTAAACGGAGTAAAGAGAATGAACTTTGCAGACTTCTACTCCTTTGAGAGTTTTACCGGCATGCTGCCCCGTTTCCCCGGGTTTAGAACCAGCAGCTTCTTCAGCAGATTTTCACAGTCGGTCGACATGTAGAAGGGGATTCGGTACTTTCCTCGGAGAACCCGCTCCCTCAGTTCCTGCAAACAAACATGGATACACGTCTTTGTTTGGGGAAATGTTTGACCGAGCTGGAGGACAATAGAAGTTTGAATGCTGCTTTTATGACACAAAAGTCCCTTAAAAATACTTTAGTCATAAAAAGCATAAAAAACTGAGATTTGTTTGTTCAAACCTTGAGGTTCTGTCCATCGAAGGGCAGCGAGCCACTGACCAGCGTGTAGAGAATCACTCCCAAACTCCAGATGTCCACCTCTGGCCCGTCATATTTTTTACCCTGCAGAAGTACAGAACTACATTACCCAGAGGCCCACTCTATCAGTGACTTGCAGACTTCTTTGCTCCATTTCTACTTAATAATTGATGTTCCTAGCATTTAAAACGACTGTAGAGAAGTAAAAGCATCCTCTTGTCTCATGAAACACATCAGAGTACAGACCTGACAAAAACTAGGAAACAAAAATTAGATGAAGGGCCAAGAAATGTGGGTTTTTAAGATGTGAACCCCACTTGTACGGAGAGAAAATAGACTCACTGGATTTGTGTGTGCGTAATTCTTGATTTGTAACTCAAACAACGCATTTTGTGTGTACCTGTGTGTACTTGTAATTGTGTATTCACATGTGCAAAAATAGCAAAATAAAATTTAGCCACGCCCAACTTCAAATTACACTAGTTTAAAGCTTATTACACACACAAATCTATAAAAAAGTACACACCAATCGCCTGATACAAACACACAAAACTGCAGAAAAATCAAATGTGAGACTCTTTCTATGTGTCCAGTTTTGTATGTAAGAGATGCGTTTAAATACTGCTAGAATGCTGGGTCATACGAGTTTTCTTAGATGTATATATTTATATATATTGTTTTTTGTATTAATTTTCATCATATATAAGTTTTTCCAAATAATGTAACTGCTGATAAGAAAACTCTGATGACCCAGCATTCTAGGAGCATTAAAACGCATCATTTACGCATGAAACCTGAAGACGTGAATAGAGAAATATGATTTCTGCCTAGATGTGGTTTTGTGTGTGCGTATCTGGCGATTGGTGTGTACTTTTTTAAAGATTTGATCATATATGCACACACAAATCCAAGGTTACAAACAAACAAGTAGACACATGTTACCAATCAAGAATTACACACAGAAAAATCCAGTGAGTCCATTTTCTCTCCATACACTTTCATTTTCAGCTCCCTTTTAGAATTTTTTTCTTGTTTTTTGCTAATGCATTGATATGAAAGAAGTTTGTTTTTATCCTCATAAGATTTTTGGACTAATTTCAAAATGTCCTTTGTGGCTGAAATAGTTAAGCTGGTCTACACAGAGACGTGGAGGTGTTTGAGGAAACAGAGTGTTGCTATGGAGATCAGGAGGTGAAAGCTCACCTGGAAGAGCTCAGGTGCAGCGTAAGGAGGAGAGCCGCAGAACGTGTCCAGCTTACTGCCCAGCGTGAACTCGTTACTGAAGCCAAAGTCCGCGATTTTGATGTTCATGTCGGCATCCAGCAGGAGGTTCTCTGCCTGAGAGCGAACGTTGTTAAAAATACAAAATTAACGTTTCAGAGAAACAGACTAAACAACAAGAAAACTTACAGTTTTGTCAATTTTTTTTCTCTGAAAGAACAACACAAATCTCATTATTTTAAGAATTCCTATAAAAAAATAATCTACAAATGTACATGATATTCTGGTTTAAAATATCTATAAATAATTTGATTTTTTTTTTTACAAACAACATATTTTGTTGGTGTTCATTTTTAGTGTAAAGTCACTTTTTTCACAAAACAAACAAAAAAAAAAATCACCAAATTAGAGAAACCTCGTTAACATTAAAAGTGTTTAAGAAAAATCACCAGTTACATAACAATAAAGTTCAGGAGGAGAAAATTCAGAACTATTTGGCTGCCATCAAAGTTACAAAAAAACGTGTTAAATATTATATTTATTTTGAGTTTGTGGACACATATATACTCGCCTACAACCATACAAAATACACATTAAAATCTTATATTCAGAGTGTTAATGTGCACATATACGTTTTAACACTTGTATGTTGGGATAACAATGTTTTTGTTTGTTTACACATACATTATAATTCAGCTCGAA
>NC_050512.1:29773785-29794657 GCF_002922805.2 Oryzias melastigma
ATTATTTTACAAATAGAACACCAGAATGGAGATTTTGTTTTACCTTCAGATCCCGGTGAACGATCCTCTTCTGGTGACAGTATTCCACTGCAGACACAATCTGAAAAACACAGAGAAGAATCGTCATGAAGATCATGAATGAATGAATGAATGAATGAAATGGTTTATTTTGAGCAATCAGGTCACAATACATACATAACATATCACTTAGTGAATCACAAGTAGATCTCTTGAAAGGGAGTGGAAGGAAGCAAACTTATATAATCCCACCCCGACTCGACCATTTTCTCTACATGAATTATCAATATCCGGTTCAGGACTAAAAATCAAATATTAATAAAATCAGGATCAGCAAATCGAGCAGAAACAGTGCTACATCACAGTTTAGGAGCAAGTTTAAAGCCACGTTATGGTTCTTCATTGTTATGAATTATCAAGCAAAATATGAAATAATCATGTGATTAATGTAAAATCACATGATTAAAATGTGAATAATCATGAAAACCAAATTTAGAGACTTTGTATGGAGAGAAAATAGACTCACTCTGACTTGTGTGTAATTCTTGATTTGTGCATACATAATTTAGGATTTGTGGATTTTCTGGATTTGTGCACTCTTTTCTGGAAAAAAGGTCTTATTTTTGAAGGGACAAGTGTTTTAAAACACTTATATAGACTTTTTTATAATAATTCTTGGTAATATCTTTTTAAGAAAATGGGAAAATGTCAAGTTTTACTGGATATTTTTCACAATCGAAGTTTAAAACGACTGATAAGAAGACTATGAATAACAAGCGTTCTAGTACTATGTAAACGCATCACTCATGAGACGTGAAAAGAGTCTCACGATAGATTTGTGCGTAACTGATGTGTTATGTGCGTAAGAGGTGATTTGTGTATAATTTTTAAAGATTTGCATGTGTAATTTGTTTCAAGCTGTTTTAATTTTAATTTATGCATGTGTAATTTGTATTTTCTTTTTTACTTATGCACAAAACGTCTTATATGAATTACAAATCAAGAATTATGCACGCACAAATCAGAGTGAGTCTATTTTCTTTCCATACTTGTTCATCTAAACCACAGGTGTCGAACTCCAGGCCTCAAGGCCCGGTGTCCTACATGTTTTCCAACCAACCTGCCTTTGAAGCTCCTTATTGGCCAAACACACCTGATCCAGGTAATCAGCAGCAGATGAGGCAGGATTTCTGGAAAACCAGTAGGACGTCGGCCCTCGAGGACTTGAGTTTGACACCCCTGATCTAAACCCTCTTTGATTCAAAACTGTATTAAACTATTTTGGCTCCAAAATAACCTTAAATGTACCCAAATCTACACAAAAGTAAAAAACACAAGTGAATTTTTTTAGCTTGTTATGGCTGACGCGCTGCATCCTTTACCTGCCTTGTTGTTCTGATCACCTGGCAGGTGGGGACCAATCAGTCATCCCGATTAACACCTGCTGGGTATTTAAACTAGAGCAGACCCTCAACCAGGCAGCCGGAGCAGGAGGAGGTTTTTGAGTTCAACTTGTGTTTGTTTCTTTTCTGTCCTCTGCAGTCTTACACTGCTGGGTTTTGTTATTTTAGGTTGGGGTTGGACCCTGGCAGTCTTTTGTTCCCCCCACGACTGAAGCCGGTGTGCCTATTGGGACCGTAACAGAGCTGGAAATAAATTGCTGTGTTTAGCCAAAATAAAAAACCGTTCTGGCTTTTTAGGACATAGTTTCTGCAGAGTAGCCGTTCATCTGAAATATACCACTGGTTTACGGGTGGGACTGTTGGCGTGAAATCCCATCATCCTTTAGTTTACATGCTCTCCCGCTAGCTCACAGCCCCTCACACCCCCAACCTAGCATTAGCGGTGCAACAAAAGCACGAAGCAACGTTGGAGCTAGCCAGTCGTATAGATTTGATTCAGATTCCAGCTCAGATTAAAAAAACAAAAAAGTTCATGGATTTATTTGTCTACAAGTGGATGAATCAGAATGGAGTGGAGCAGGGAGATGTGGCCCCGCCCAGTGAATTTGTGACATCACAAGGAGACCCTTTTTCAAACAGCATTCTTTAACTACTCCGGATTCACGATTTAACTAAATAAATATTTCGAAATGTCATATTAAGCTTAATTTTTAATATATTATTAACGTTATTGAGATACAAACAATGTTTATTAACCCTTTAACACCCGAGGCGTTGCCGGTGACGCTTGAACACAAATTTTTAACATACTGTAATTTTTTTTTATCAACGTGGTCAATGTCATTCCAGTAGATTGTGAAGGAGAAAAGCGGCTCGTCGAGCCGCTTTTCTCCTTCACAATCTACTGGAATGACATTGATCAAGTTAACTATTACAACATTTACGGTAAATCAAATAACATAAACATTGGAGCTCCGGTGTTAAAGGGTTAACGCTTTAACTGAAAGTTTTCCTTGAGTGGAATTGTGGGGATGAATGAGGACTTGACTCTAAACTATAATGTTTCAGCGACAGATCATGTGACAATTAAACAAAGAACATTCAGTGTTTTAAGAGTTTACATTTTTGGATTGAGTAAACTGTATTTACTTGAATTCTTCTCTGAGAAGGTATTTTGTCTAAAAATAAGCTAATGCAAACCAGCCTGCCTGTTTAGATTCTGTTGTTTTTTACCAACGGAGGAGAACTTCCAAACGGTTTAAATTTTAATGGTTTTATTGACCTTTTCATTTGTGGTTCCAGTGAAAGCGTCTGAGTCATCCTGTGGGGACAGGCTGTGGTCTGCTGTGAGTGCCGTGGTTTCTGACCTGCTTCCAGACGTATTCAGGCCTGATCGCATCCAAACGGAAAACTGCCTCCAGTTCAGCCGATTGTATTTATAGTTTCTGATGCTATAAGTTTCATAAATCATGAGAGCAATTAAACAAATATGACAAAAGTGGGAGGAAATGCATCAAATCAAATCAGAAGATGTTTGTTTCCTGTTTAATGAGAATTTAGAGATTTGTTTTTTGCTTTACAATACATCTTTTATTGAATTTAAAGAAAAAAAAATGAAAATGACGACAAACGGTGATTATGATGGATGACTCTGGATAATTGAAAAGCTTTAATTTGGTAAATTCATAAATTAAAAATTGATCACAAAAGAGAACAGTATTTTTTTTTTTTTAAAATGCTTTTTAGACTTCCTCTCATTTTGTGTTGGATAAGCCAATAAACTCAAACATTTCAGTGAAATAAATCGGCTCAAGTTTTTTACAAATTAAACGAAAGATCAAAAAATTGCTTTAAATTTTAAAATAACTTCTTGTTTATATACCTAAAAAGTACCACAGAGTATTAGGGACAGTTACCCTAGAACACTTTCACTAAATAAAAAGTTACACCATCACTTTTGTCGGGTAGTTTTTACCCAATATGATATACCCAATAAAAAAAAAAAAAAATGATGATAAATTAGAGTATTTTTCTTTTATTTTCAACTGTGGTTCATGTAACAAATGGAAAATAAAACTTAGGAACATCCTAAAAATATGGTTGGAAACGACTGAAAAATTCGGAATTTGAGAAGAAAAAATTCATGAAAAAAAAAATTGATCTGGAGACTTGGTCTTTGGTCCACCCATTCCTGGGACATGTATGACTTTACCCAGAGACTCATGACACTCAGAAAAATATAATATATTGGAAATCATATAAATATTTTAGTCCGAGTTAAAATCACCCACCGATAATGCTCTGGGGTTAATTACGACTTTAAATCTTGTAAATTTACGAGACATAAAAAGTCATTGGTTAAATTGATTGTTATTTTCTCTTAAATTTACAAGAATAAAAGTTGCAAATTTACAAGATTTAAATGTGTAAATCTACAAGATTTAAAGTCTTGTAAAAACTTTTTTGTGGAGCTAATACTCCATCATTAAAAAGAGAAGTATGCAAAGTTAAGGTAAAAAAAAATGAAATTTCAAAAACATTGTATTACCTATAAAAGCTGCCAAGTTTAGCATTAATTGACTAACTAAAAAAATATGTAGAATAAAACGAATTAATAACATGAACTTCACGCGTGTGGATTATTGTCATGCTGATGATAAAGGTAAAAAAAAAAAGTAAATAGAAAAAGGACAGCAACGTGTAAGATATTTAAAAGTTGGAAAAACATCTGAAGTTGCAAAAGAAATACATTGATTTTAGGTTAATTAGCTTAAAGAGCAACTCCCATCATCTTTTAATCTATTTTCAAAACTTTCCGCTCTGCAATTACAATATTTTTAGGCCAAATGGGAAAACAACTTCTGTCATTTTATAGGACATAGTTTCTGCAGAACAGCACTACTGACTTCCCTGAGCTGTGCATTCCCAAGCTCTGCCTCTAGCTTACAGCCCCTCACCCCCAACCTCATGCACCTGTGTAACAAAAATGGTGAGCAATATTAGAACTATCCAGCTGTACGGATCAGATCCAGATTCCAGCTCAGACGAGGAAAACAAAGACGTTCATGGACCTACTTGTCTGTAAGTAGATGCATCAGAATGGAGCAGAGAAGAAGTTTGTGACTCATCCAAAGTATTTTCTATGTCACAAATAAGATCTTTTTCAAACTGCATTTTTATGTCTGCTCCTGATTCACAACAATTTCAATAAAGAAAAATTCAAAAATGCAATTTGAAGCTTCATTTTCTCTTGTATTTGTCCTCCATCATCAGAAAAAAGCCACAAGAAAAACAGCATTTTCATTAGAATGGGTCTTAATGATGAAATCTGATTGGTAAAGATTTCAAATGATCTTCTTTGTCTCTCCTGAAAGTATCCTAAAGTTCATAGAACTCAAAGTGGGCGATTTTAAGCATATAACATTTATTTTTCCCTTATTAGACCAAAATAAACAAAATCAAAAATCCAAGTGCCTTATTTAATCAGTTCACTGATCAATAATCGAGACTTAACCGTTTTGAATCAAAATGGTTAAAAACACAGTTGATTATTAAAGTGCTGAAAAACATCAAAAGCAGAAGCCATCAAAGGTTTAAAATGCTTTTTCAGCAGCAGCATAACGGAGCTCAGAACTCACCTGGCGGAACTTAGCACGAGCTTCCTTCTCCTTCATTCGCCCGTGAGCCACCAGGTAGTCAAAAACTTCACCTGAGAAATAAACAGACAGGTGAGTCCATCACAGGTAATCAACTGGTAATCAAATGATCAACTGAAATCTTATTCATTGATCAGTTTTTGGTAATTTAACTCTCAAAACAAACTCCTTTACATGGTAAAAACATCAGGTTTCCTTCACCTTTGCATCCTGCAAACTCCCCTCAGGCGGCCACACCAACATTCAGTATGTCTCTCTCAGCATGGTAGATCTTTTGACAAGTATCTCAAGTGTTTGAGGTTTAAATATTTCTGTTGTTCATTTCCAAGCAATTAAATGCAAATAAAACAGACAAACGTCTGCTTTGAGTCTATGTTTTCCTCCTCTTCCTTTGTTTTTGACCTTAAATCTGTCCCTGAGGGACTTTTTCATTCTTAAAGTTTTAAAGAAAAACTAACAGATTACACCACCACCACCACCTAGCTTTGTCATGGTTTTAATTAATTGTTACCTTTTAAAACATGCTTACACAAAGTGAGTGGTGTCCTAAATTGTAAAAGAAAAAAAAAAATACATTGCAATTTGGAGATCCCTCCAAAAGATAGTGCCCTAGGCGACCGCCTAGGTCGCCTATGCTCAAGGCCAGCCCTGCCAAGGATCATACACTTATTATGTGAACAGCACTAATGGACACTTTATCCTAGTTTCCATTGAGCGGTTTGTTTCTACAGTGCATGTGTGGTGTAGACCGCTAGCATGTCATCACGTCATTGTAGTGCGACGACTAGAAAAGCAGGTCATCCAGCCGCTCGTCTTTTTCTTACTTTACTTTTGTACATCTTGTATAACAGGAATTTAATGTAGTTTGAAAGATGATTGTGAGCGGCTAAGAAGAATACCACCATAAAACGCTTACAAACGGTTGGAAACGCTAGCTTACATGAGCCCTATGTTGGGGCTTTCAGCCAATCAACTTGTATCTACAGTGGGTCCGCCCCAACCTTCCCGTTCTACTTTTCTATGGACCTACAACGGATGGGGGTCTCAAAGAGGCACAGTTTGGTACTGTTTAATAGGCTAATTTTACAGTGAAAACGTTCAAAACAAAGGACCGAACTGCTCAGTGGAAACGAGGCTTTTGTCCAGTCTTTAGGATTTGAGGAAACTGAAAGAATGAAAAGTCTGTACGACATGTAGAGTCTCACCCACTTACCCGGATTTATGTTTGTACAGGTGCAGCATGCCCATAGACAAAAAATGGGCATGAACATTTTCTCCTGACAAATTCATTAATGCCTCGTTTCCACTGACTGTATAATACAGTATGGACCAGGGCAGTATTGTGAGCATATTTTGAGTATTTCTAACATTTCTATTATAAAATGGACTCATTAAGCCAGTCCAAACTGTATCAGTTTTGGACCCCCGTTGGTCCATAGAAGGTTAACACAGAGTATCCACCCATATCGACCCGGAAGGCAGTTTTGACTAAATGGCGGTAATTTAAAACAAATGCAAAAAAAATACATTTCTGCAAAAATGTCTGAGGTCATGATGGTTCCTGGTTTTGCTCCTACGTTAAAAACTAGACAAAAATAGAAAAAGGCAGCGCCGAAGAAGATTAAAAAAACCTACAAAGAGCCCTTCTAATAAGCTGTCAGTTTGATTCCTAAGGAGCAAACATCTCCACCCTGGTGTCAACATGACGTTTGACTGCAGAGAAAAAGCCAATAAAGAGGATTCATGAAAAAATGTATTAGTGAAGATGTGCATGAGCTGCACTTTGTAAAACATGGACGGGGTCGGAAGGCCGGGAGCAGATCCCTCCATTATTTATGAAGCTGGAGTCTCTTACCTCCGCTGGCGTACTCCATCACCAGGTACAGAGTCTTCTCGGTCTCAATCACCTCAAACAGCTTCACTGAAAGGAGCAGCAGAGGTTAAAGCAGCTGAATCCTCGAGTAAACTGCTGATCCGAGCTCCCCGCTGGGGCGAGAACTCACCGATGTTTGGGTGATTCAGCATCTTCATCACACTGACTTCACGGAAGAGCTAACAAGACAAGATGAATTATAAACATCCACTCTGCCGACTTCAGAAACTACTGAGCCGCTTTTATTTGCATAAAGTCTCTCTCAAATACTGAGAAACTAATATGTATCCAAAAAATGCAACAGATTTGTACATTTTGTATTTCTATGATATTTCTATGATATTCTGCGGTTTTGCTGTTTCCTGAGCAAACTTTGTTCATGAAGCTCCACAAGATGTTTACATCATCTGGACTAAAGTTTATAGGAATAAAAGGAGGAATGTATGAGGGTTAGATGTTTACCTTCTGCATGCTGGTGGGATTCAGCTGAGTTTTGTCAATAATTTTGATCGCAACCTGGAAGAGAAAACAAACAGAGAAAAACAGGTCAAGCCGGGAGCTGAAAGTCTCTATAGTTCCAGAAAGATTTAAAAATAATAATGATAAATTTATGATTGGACAGCCAGATCATCTTAATAAACAACTGGTAAACTGTTTATGCCATAAAGTTGTGGAGAATTAAAATCACTTTTTCTTTTAGATGTTAGTTTGGCAGTTTTTAATAAATCCTCCAACCAAGACTTAGCTTTAGTAAATCAGATCTTTGAGTTGTGTGTTCACTGATTAAATAATCAAGTATAAACAGATGTGTGTCTCAAATGTGGGCACATTTTAACCGAGGAGCTCGCATGGAGGACGTCTTTCTTTTTCTTTTGAGCACAGATAATATCATTTTATACAATGGGTGGGATTATATAAGTTCGTTTCCTCCCACGTCCTTTCAAGCATCTATAATTTGATGTCTAGTTATCCTATGTCTAAGATATCTTTGTATGGATGTAAACCTTCTGATTCCATTACACATGCATTATCCTTGATTTGATTGATTGCTTAAAATAAATCATTTCGAGTCGAGTCGAGTTTAGTCCAGTCTGCCCAAGTCGGGTTTAGTCCAGTCTACTCAAGTCTAGCCGAGTCAAGTCGAGTCTAGATAAGTCGAGTCGAGTTCAGTCCAATCTAGCAGAGTCTCACTGAGTTGAATCTAGCCAAGTTGAATTTAGTCCAGTCTAGCCGAGTCGAGTCGAGTTTAGTCCAATCAAGCAGAGTCGAATTTAGTCCAGTCTAGCCAAGTCAAATTTAGTCCAGTCTAGCTGAGTCAAGTCGAGTTTAGTTCAATCTAGCAGAGACTAGCTGAGTTGAATCTAGCCGATTCAAGTCAAGTTTAGTCCAGTCTAGCCGAGTCGAGTTTAGTGCACTCTAGCCGAGTTGAGTTTAGTCTAGTCTAGTCTAGTCGAGTCGAGTCAAGCTTAGTCCAGTCGAGTCTAGCCAAGTCAAGTCAAGTTTGGTCAATTCTAGCCGAGGCGAGTCGAGTCTAGCTAAGTCGAGTCGAGTTTAGTCCAATCTAGCTGAGTCTAGCTGAGTCAAATCTAGCCGAGTAGAGTCAAGTTTAGTCCAGTCGAGTCTAGTCTAGTCTAGTTGAGCCTAGTCGACTCCAGTCGAGTCTAGCCGAGTCAAGTCTAGGTGAGTCGAGTAGAGTTCAGTCAAATCCAGTCAAGTCCAGTCAAGTCCAGTTGAGTCTAGTCAAGTCGAGTCCAGTCTAATTTAATAATGAATAGATTCTCTTCTCATAGTTTTTGAAAAATGAAATTATTTAAAGTCCAATCATCCAGTGTTCAAATAGTTTTAAGAAAATTGGGAAAAAGATGTAACAACAAAAGGCAAGAAACAAAAAAAAAAAGATTGTCTCAGTCCTACAGACATCAGTTGGAAAATATTATTTAAAAAAAATCCCCAAAATAACTCACACCAACTGTCAAGCACGGAAGTGGAGTGTTTATGATTAGGTTCTTGTTTGGTGAGAGCATCATGTAGTTACAGGCAGAAATCCTTCAAAGACACAATTGTGTTTTTTTGTTTTTAATGTTCTTGTTGGATTTTCTCATGACACAGAATACAATAATTAGGCCTAAAAATGGATTCTCTGAGTATTTTTTAATGACATTTTTGTGAATCAGGACCAGATGAAAAATCTTTGTTGAGAAAAGCTGGTAGCCGTCACATCGGTGAGCCACAAGCTCTCGTTTTAATGGATCCACTTGAGATTCTTTTGTCGTTTGTTGACATCTGGATCAAAGCTGTACAGCTGGATAACTCTGAGGACGCTCGCCATTTTTGTTGCACTGGTAATGAGAGCAAGTACGCAGATGGATGATGGGAAATGGGGGCGGGCTTACTCCATCCTAACATTTCTGTCTACTACTCATTTCTGCCGCTCTGCAGAAACTGTATCCTAGAAAATGACACAAGTTCTTTGATTTTGTCTAAAAATAACATAATCATAATGAAAAGAACACTGGGAACGCTTTGAAAGTAGATCAAACCAAAATGTGAACTCTGATTTAGAGAAGATCCAGGAGGAAGAAGAAATGTTTCACGGCAGCCTGATAAACACGTTTCTGCTTCTCATAAAACCTGAAAGTAACAAAACAGGTTTAGAAAATGTATTCATGAATCATAAAACCCGACGAACTGAAGCATCAGCAGGGAGGCAGATCCCCCCACAGCGCCATGATGACTGTCTAAGTGCTCCTTCTGTTTAGTGTTTTCCTTCTCTCAGTTCAAGTGTGTCATCTTCAGAGAGGAGCAGAGCAGCCGATTGGACAAACGCGACGCCTCCACGCGGATATGGACCTTAAAATAAGCGCAGAGAAGGAGAACGTCACACACGCTCACCCTGTGACGCTCTGACCAACCGGCGTTGAGCTGCTGACGTCGACGGCGTGAATAATTGATCCAACAACTTCAGCTTCAGCAAAACACTGAGTATGAACTGAAGCAGAGCAGAGCGGACCCTTTGTTTAGTTTTACCGTCAATCATCTTTGGAAATCTGACCAGAAATAACATTTACAATGTATTTGTTTATTTTTTTGGATCTTTTTGGAGTTAAACGAGTAAAGAACAGACACAAACTCTGCATTCTGACCTCTCTGCCAGTCAAGGTGTGTTTGGCCAGTTTGACTTTGGCAAAGTTCCCCTTGCCAATGGTCTTCAGCAGCCGGTAGTTTCCCACGTGCGGCTGCTCGTCCGTGATGGCCGCCACAGAGCTGCGGCATGGCACCAAGCTGTGGCAGCTTGAAGACTTGACGGGCGGAGCTGGAGGTTCTGGAAGACCCTCGGAAGATTTGGGCTAGAAGAGAAATCGAGAGAAATTAGACACGTAGTTCTGAAACCCGAGAGTCACCCATAACAAAAGTCTCAAAATGGCAGCTGAGAAACCTTAAACTTTATTTGAAACATAAAGAAATGCAACAGATCAATCCGTCAATGTGTTCTAAAAACTACTAGATTACAACTTTAAGATCCTTTTAGGCCAATCGCTCATTTTGATTCATCAAAGTGTGCCAACCTTCAGCGATAGAGGATGATGTTTACTGACTGTTTTTATAAGAGAACCTCATGTTGAAACACATTTTAATTGAATTATCCTTTGATGGTTCCAGGAAAACAATCTGTCAGCAACATGAGGCTGAATCTCAACAGCAGCAGCCCATGTGCTCAGAATGGTCCTGATTATTTTAGGTAGTAACAGTTCTAACAACCCGATTTTCATGAGGAGCCTGCAGACATGATGGAGATGTGTAGCAATTTGTCAATAAACGTGCATCCATGTGCAGCATTAGACTGATTGACTGTATATGAGAACTGGAATGAGTGGCGCCTCCCTTTTGGTCAGGGGTGTCAAACTCAATCACACTGGGCCAAAACCCAAAACACACCTTAGGCTGAACAGGATAAACATGTATCGAACACTCTAAAACTACATTTTTAAAACTTTAAACCCGTAATTATGAACATTACCTGTGATAATACTCGTGTGAATGCTGTAAGCTGAATTTGGCTGCTAAAGATACTAGTGCTGAAATCTGAAGATGAAGATATTGATGGCTAAAAACGCTGAAGTTAGCCAGCTAAAATGTTACCTAAATGCCAAATTAGCCTATAAAACTTAGGTTAGCCAAAACAGGAAGCACGAAGCTGATAAAAATAGATAAACTTTAAAATAGCCTAAAAAAAAAAAGAAAAAGAAAAAGAAAAAATTAGCCAAAAGAGCTAGGATGTAACTAAAATATTAGCTAAAAATAGCCTAAAATATCCTAATAAATGCCAAAATTGACCAAAAATCTAGCAGAATGCCAATTGTCGAAACTTTAAAAAACATAACTTTTTAAACATAATAAAATGAATAATAAAAAGGCAGGAATATTATTCCAGAATAAATCAACTTAAACCTTAAATAATTCCAAACAGGGAGTGGCTTCTAGAAGCGAAAATCCCATTGACTTCTATAGAGAAATAAACAGTTATGACTTAGTTATTCTATTGATAATCCTTATTTTGCTCCACACTGTATTTTTTCTGAAGTTCAAGTTATAAACCGACCAATCAGATGTCTCAATAAAAGTAGGTGGTGCCAACCAACCCTACATCGAAAATCAAAACGTTTGATAGGGGTGTGGCCTTCCAACAAGCGCCGTCCTGATTGGCAAGAGTGGTTGCCATAGAAACAATGAGTCAGACTCAACGTCTGGCTCCAACATGGCGGCTGAATTGACTTCATTTGGGTGGAGTCGGAAGATAACCTTTTTCTATAGATGACGTCACATGGTCATTGGCTGAAACGAACCAAGATTAAAAATTAGGACAGCAAAAAGTTAAATGAACTAACAGAGTCAAGGGTCATGGTTGTCATAACGACAGTCGCTCGAGCTGGACATGAAAAGACACCCCCAATACATTTTTAACAACATCTAACAACTCATTAAAGATTTAAAGGAAAGAGACATCGGGAGGTCAGACTGCAGGGCATGATGGGAACACTCCGTGTGAACTTCACCTCATCAGCGTCGATGCACTTTTCAGTGACTTCCTGTCTCATTCACTGGAGAGGTGGGGGGTGGGGGGGTCCATTCAGAACGGGTGATTCCATTGTAAACACGGGTTGCCATGGTGACGAGAGACCCTCAGCAGCTGATTTAACAGCTCAGCAAAACCAAAGGGACAAAAGGGATGCGATGAATCACGCTACGTCTGTTTAGGATCTGATCCGAGTGTGGAGCAGCAAAGGCTCATGGGATGGAAGCAAACGGACTTATGGACTCCTAAAACAGTGAACAGAGGGAATAGACGCTATTAAACCTCACAGAAGGGTTGCGTCTGGTGGATTTTTTTGATGTCTAAGTTTTTAATTTGAAAAAAATTGCACCAAATTATACCAAAGCCTTTAAAGTTAAGACTAGCACATTAACTCGGCTGTAGAAACTTTAAGTCAATCAAATAAACAGTAAAATAAGAGGTAAAATAAAATGTCATTTCTCCAAATCCACAATAACCTGGTTTCTGGGGAAGTCCAGGAAGGTTCTGGAGTGACTACATCCGTCATCTGACGTGAACCAACAACCAAAAAACACATTTTGAAACGTTTACAGATGGAGTTACAGAGTTTTAGACTGTGACTTTCAGAGAGTACTGACACTAATACACACCCGCCGTAGAGCTCCTTGCAGCTCTGCAGTGTATTTCCAGAGAAATCGATAGTAAACAGACAGGAGGAGCCAGCTGTAGCTGCTGTCTGCCTGACAGATGCAAAATGTCATCAAAACTGCTGAGAATCTGGAAACTGTTGGAGTGAAAACATTTTCATTTCTTTTTGTGTTTTTCTCCTCTGAAATGAAAACATCCCAGCAGATCTTTGACCCTCAGACTCAACCATTTGTTCATGTTTTAGCCACAACTTTTTTCAGTTTTCGGCTCAAACATTTTCCATGGCAACACATTGAGAGGCAGGTTTATGAAGTAGAATGTAGAGATCGTCGGAGTGTGGAGTGCAGTCCCACAGAAGAGCGGCTCAATGAGAGTATCCCCACATTAGCATGACAATGCATTTGCCCCGAATTCCTTCAGGGTCCAGGAGCCTGGAGCACGTCCAAAAACCCAAACGACGCTCACGACGGGGGTAGGAAAGCACAAACACAACATCACCTGCGATTCCTCAGAGCAACAAAAGACACACAACCTGCAGCACAACAAACAAACTGGAGCGGTTCTTCATTTGAGTGAGCAGTCTGACATCGATGCCTCAAACCACCAACATGTCAAAAAACAGCAGCAATGACTGTATATGAGAACTGGACTGAGTGAGTGTGACATCATCACAAATGGTTTACTTCCAGTCAATTCAGTCGCCATCCTTTTGCTGTACGGACGCCGCCACGTAGGACCCATCATCAGTGAGCAGTGATTGGTCTGAGTCAGCGTTTCTATGGCAACCACTCTCACCTATCAAATGTCTTCACTTTCTCTAATGGTAAATACTTGTTCCTACCTTCCTTGTCTACAATTTCTTGGTATTTTTGAAGATCGATTTGATTATCGATTTATCTCATTTTGAAAAAAGATAGATCGATCAGGTTGGATCGTAGGAATATAAATTGATTAATCAATTAATCGTCACGCCCCTAATAATGAAGGAAGTTTCTTGACTCAAACTTGCTCTGATCTTGACAGTCAAAGTGAATCTTTCCTCCAAATGTGGCATACATTTGTTTTAAGCAGAAAAAAATGTTTGATTTAAAAAAATGCTTTAAAAACAAATTAAGTATTTTTATTTCCTGCAGTTTGTGTTTTTTTTTTCCTCTTCAGTTTAATTTTTGTGTTTATAGTTTAGATTTAAACTGCAGATTGAACCTGTACCCGGAAAAAGGTTCTTTTCCTTTTTTTTTTCAGAACAAGAACAACAAAAAAACAAATAAAAAGAAACAACGCAAATGATCCAGAATCAGTTGCAGAAGAAGCACGTCCTGCACTGTCTCTACGACGTCTTTCTAGCTAAAATTATTATGAAAATCATTAGAATCGACTGAAACATGAAGTTTCTTAGCCTGTAGTCCATGAGCTGCTGGAGGTTTTTGTGTTAACTTGTTGTTCATCCTGTTTGCTGATCTGGGATGACAGGAGAACTGCAAAAACTAAAACACAATAGAACGATGAAGCAGTGGTTCTGCATGTCACTCATGAGACTTACAAACACTCACTGCTGTGTTTGGTTCTGCAGCTGTTCCTTCAATATTATGGATAAAAAAACAAACAAAGAAAAGCATCACAACAAAAGAATCTGTGGATTTATTTCCCGTGGTGACGCTGAGACCAGTTTTAAAAAAGCAAAGTCTCCACCATGAACGGATCCAACATGGAAAGTTTAAAACCGTCTTTGTTCTGTTAAATCAGAGAAAAAATACAAAAGAGTATTTCATTATAAAAATAAAACGCATCATCCACTCCGCAATTAGTCGACTAATCGACTATTAAAATAGTCGACGACTTATTTAATAGTCGATTAGTCGTTACTTTATATTATATGGAGTCAGATTGTATTAAAGTTGAAAGTTCTGATGGAATTCTGCTATCTTTTAGGACTATTTTGGAATTTATTAAGGTTTTTTTTAAGCTAATTTGGAGTTTAGCTAATATTTCAGCTGGATGCTAGCTATTTTAGCTAAATTGGGATATTTTCAGTTTTTTAGGCCAATTTGGAGCTTAGCTATTTCAGCTTCATGCTAGTTATTTTGGCTAATTTAGGCTTTTTTAAAGGTTTTAAGGCTAATTTTGGGAGTTTAGCTAATATTTTAGCTGCATGCTAGCTGTTTTGGCTAACTTAGGCTTTTTTCAGTTTTTTAGGCTAATTTTAGATGTAACTAATATTTTAGCTGGCTATCAGCTTCAGCATCTTGAAATTCAGCTTACAGCATTTACATCCAGTTTGCTCATGACCTGATTAGTCGACAAATCGGAAACAATAATCGATGATTAGTCGACTATCAAAATAATTGTTTGTGGCAGCACTATCATCCACTGTGCTTCATATTTTCAAACCTAAAACTAACAAAAAAAAGATTTTGAAGGTCTGAAAGACGATAAAGCTGAGAAATATGCTGTAGATCAGCAAAACAAGGTGTCCCTGTTTCTAAGTTTACTAACAACTTGCACTTCAAGTTTAGATTGGATCAACTCAAACAGGTCAAGAATGTTAGAAAAAAGGAAGTTTGTCACAGTAAAGCAGGACTACGGAGTTCCAAAAGCACACACGAGTGGAAAAAAAAATGTCTTCTGACTTATCTGCTGGGAACTGAAATGTCTGGAAGTGGACATTTATAGGATCTACTGGAGTCTGCACAGAAAATCTGAATCCTAAAGTGAGACGAGAACACTGATTTGAGTTCCTCCACCCGACTCATCGACGTTCTGAAGAGCAGCATAAAGGCAGGACAAAGTAAAAACTGAAGATCTATGATGTTCATCTAATGCAGAACCAACCTGCCCATCAAAAACCTCTAAACTGAGCTCTAAAAAATTCAAAAGAGCAGAATTAAAATAAAAAAAAACACAAATAAATAAAGTAATAAATGTAAAAATATGTATATTCTGAGGCCAGAATGTTCATTGTTTATAAGAAGGGCTAGTATTTGGAAAATAATTAGCTCCAAAATGATATTTATTGTGATAACATTGAAGTTACAATGAGGATTTTAACCTCCAGGTACTAAAAACATTGCAAATGTGGTTTCAGACGACACACAGCGTGTTGTGCTAACACATGCAGACACAGACAGAGGAGGTCACCTCAGATAAAAGCCCTTCAATCACCAGAAAAGAACAACAACTCACTGAGTTTTTTGTATTTTATGTTTTAATTCAAGAGGCTGGAACTGAAAGAAAGCTGCAGATGTGCAGCATGTTTGTATTCACCTCCATAGCTGATGCAGACTGAAGGATTATGGGAACTCTGAGGCCACAGAGATGAGGCTGACCTTGTAAACTTATTTTTAGCTCTTTGACCTGCACCAACACTTTTATACACCGTCACCTTTCAGTTCTGCTGCATGGAAAAACATCCACACAGTTGTTAAGAACATCGCTCTGTTGGGAACAGAAGACGCAGCGATCACCAGAATAAATAACAAAAACAACGAGGGAAAAAAATGAACCACCAATTAATATCAGAAATTATTGGTGAAATTGGAGCTATCCAGCCGTACAGCTTAGATCCAGATTCCAGCTCAAAGGATACAAACAAAGACGTTCATGGATCTGTTCGTCTGTGAGTGGATGATCGGAATGGAGCAGATCAGGAAGCTTATTATCTATGTAACAAAAAAGCTATTTTTTAAATTAATTACTGTTTTGTTTTTCTACTTTTTTTTCTGAATTATAGTTTCTATATTTCATGAATTTGCTGTCCTGTTTTTCTATTGACATCTCCATCTGTTGTTTCTGCTGTTGTCTGACTTCTGTCATCATTTCTATTAAACTTTTCCTTTTACTGGAAACCATCAACCTTTTCTACAGGGACTAAAATAGAAATTAGCCTAAAAGGCTATAATCTTATTTATTTGCATTTTTAAATGTTTTATTTATATATGCTTTCCCTGTCTTAAATGGTCAATTTTCCAAACTGCTTTTTTTTTTTCTGCTCCTCATTCAAAACAATTTGGATAAAGAAATACATAATATATAATATTTTTCTTGTAAATGTCCTCCATCCAACACGCTAAAACACAACTTAGATCGGAGAGGGACTTGAAGCTTTGCAGACTAAACATAGCAAAGTCATAAAAAACAAAAAAAAAGATGAAAATTTAAACTACTATGCAAAAATAAATGCAATGAATTATTTCAGCTGGTGACAAAAGCCCAGAGTCAGACACACAAGTGGCTCGCGGGATCAACAGCTTCATTACAGCTGCAGCTGAGAAAGAATTAATAAATGTCTCCATCTCTGACTTAATGAGGAAAGAATTACGAGAACATCAAGAAAAGTTCATCATCTATTAGCCTGAGGTCATTTCAGTGGATGAATACTAATTATAGACACTTTTTTAAGAGGCCCAAATCATGAAAAATCAACTTTTTAAAAACTTTCAAGTATATAATAATGTTTATTTTTTCATTTAAAAATAAAAACCACCCCCAAAGAGGTCATTTGAATCATTCACTCATTCCTCTGAAATGAGCACCAGCCCCCACCCAACCCACAAAAACCAGACTCACAGACTCAGTCTCACCTGCACAGACTCAGACTCAGGTCCACAGACACAGTCTCACCTGCACAGACTCACCTGCTCAGACTCGCTGACCGGGGTCAGCGGCGTCCTGCCCGACATCCTTCTCTCTCCCTGGCCGGCTTTCCTCTGCCTTCAGTCCGGGACCAGCATCCTCTGCGCCGGGCGGCTCTACAGCATCTCTCCCGGATGCAGGCCGCCTCGGCGGGGATCAGCTGCTGAGACTCACCGGCTGATGGGAGAGGAGGGGAGGGCGGGGGGGAGACCGGGGCGGCGGCTCGGGAAGGGCCGGGCGTCTGCGCGTCTGAGGCGGAAGGAAAGACGCGGCGGAACAAAGACGGAGAGGAGCGATGAAGAGGAGGAGGAAGAGGAGGAGGTGGAGGGGAGAGGGAGGGAAAAGTCCCGCTCCTCGCGGCTTCCAGCCGGTGATCGGGTCAGACAGCAGCACACTGCGGAGTTCAGGAGGAAGAGATAACGTCAGAGCTCCTCCTCCTCATCATCATCTTCATCTGACGGAGCGTCATCCTCCACATTTCCCAGCATCCTCAGCTGCTGCCGTTTAGACAAACACTGAGCTGAAAATAATGAACTTTGAACAAATAAAATAATAAACATTAATTCATTTCATTTGTGTTTTTAGCTTTTCATTTGAATTTATGAGTAAAATGAGCCTCATTTTAAATGTCTAACCTTTAAACTACCAGAAGAACAAACAAACAAAAACAAATAAAGTATCTTTGCCTTCGTACGGAGCCCCTAAAGGGACATTAAAGTAAAAAAATAAATAAATTAAAATAAATTAAAGATTTTTTTCCCCTTCCCTAAAAACACTGAGGGGTGCCGTAAAGCAAACAAATGAAGTAATGAGCTATATCTTTAAAAAATAATCTCAAAATAAGATAAATTGATTACATTGATACTAGAAAACAGCATGTGAGTGTGGTAGAATGTTCTACTAATGATCCTTTTTAAGTATTTTGATGTGAAAACAACAGTGGGCTGAACTTTATCAAGCTAAAATTTGACTTCAATTCTTCTTTACTTGTTTGTTTAAACACATATTAAAATTACACTTGATTATCTTGCAAGAATTCCAAGAAATCTGGAAAACTTCACCAGCACGGTACAGTCTCACTGGTTGATGTTTTGGACAAAAATGTCCTGATTCATTTTAATGAATCGTTCAAAATGAACCAAAATCGACTATGAATTGCATTGCAAACCACAAATTAGGAAATAAATTATATTGTTCAAATAAATCGCTAAACCCATAAATAGAAACATTGTACATACAATACACTTAAATATTAAGACGGAACATTTTTTTATAAATATACATACCTAATATGGATGTCACATTTTGTCCTCCAAACTAAACTTTTTCTCCTACTTCCTAATATTAATTACAAAAAAGTTGTTTTTTTTGGTTTCAGGAATAACATTTTACACCACAAAAAGGTGGATCCTGCATCTCCACGAGTCAATTTAATATTTGAGATATATTTATTGTCAACAGAAGTAGACATAATTGTGAAAATAGTTTAAATGTCACGTGTTTGTAGGTCTGTGCTCTCATTCTTGAATTTTTGAAAAGATGCAGTTTTACTGCCACCTGGTGGTTTCACCGCGTTCCTGCAGGCGTACCTCTAATAGGTGAAGTTGCAGAAAATGTTCGAGTTTTTATGTCAAAGGGGTTTTTTTACACAAGAGCTTTTACATTTTTTGAAGTCCAATTTATTTTTTAGTTAATTCTTTTTTTTTTACAACAGAGTAATAAACTTGTAACTTTTTTTTCTCCGAAATTTACGAGTCAAAAAGTCATAAATTTAGCCTTTGCCTTTAAAAGTTATACATATACTATGTTATTCTCATAATTTAACAGTTAAAACTTTTTTTTTTCAGTAAATTTAAAGTTGTAATTAAAAAAAAGGTAAAGTGCCCCAATACTCCGTCGTACTTGTTGATTATTGTGCTTAAGAAACGACCGATTTCTCACTGGTAAGTTTACCCTTCCAGAAGACGCGGTAGAAACGGCATGTGCAAATAAATAATGATAACCAATGCTCCATCTTTCATTGAGTTTCTTTAATATTATATTGAAAATAAATTAATGAAAATAACTTTAAAATGCAACAGGAGGAAGAAAAAAAACTGATTATAAACATTCTTTGCCAGCAGAAGGTGTAACAGCAGTGTTTATGTAAGATTAAATTTACAAATATATATATATAAATATATATATGCTTTAAAAAGAAAAAGAAAAAAAAAGATCTGACATATGCACAAAGTCACAAAAGCATTCCTTCACTGAATCTGGTCTGCAAACCAACTGGTCTTCCAGCTACAAAAAGGTCTAGAAAAGTGTATATTTATATATGTATAGTTTTCATACACATGCCCTACGTGTGGATGAGGCGGTAAAAAGAAACAAAGAGCACATAGTGGTGATGTGGATGGAATGATGACACAAAGGAGGGGAATGATTGGGTTACCTGTACAGCTATGACCCTCCATGAATTCACTCTGCAGTGATTGGATGAGTGACGCCACGACAGAAACCACAGCAAGAACACGTCCGTTTAATAGTCTTGGTGTTTACGAGACACTTTCTAGTGCGATTAAAAACAGGAATTATTTTTTTTGCAAGATCTAAGTCATCTACACCTGAGGTGAGCTGGATTTATATATATATATATATGAACAGTAACACTGAGTTTATGGTAGAGATCTTTAAAAAACAGATTTTAAAACCAAAAATGACCTTTTTGAATGACAACTTCACAGCAGAAGTACATTTTCTCTATAAAAACAGCCTCCTGGTCACATTTCATTCCAGCTGTTTGTAGTTAAGACTGTTGAACCCTAAAGAAACTTTAGTTTTCATGACAAAAAAGTCGTAAAATTCACCAACTTCACTGTTTAGAGGAAAGGAAGCGTGGTAAACAATGAGGTGTATCAAAATAAGCGAGCTCTGGTTTACTGGCATCAATTAAGACTCAATAAAAATTGTTGGCTGATCGTTTTCAGATAAATAACTTTCTCTTTCAAGTGTATTCTCCTTATACTGAATCTGGAAAATTCCCGAAAGCTACGGATTCATTTGGCCTCTCCTGTTCCTCGTCACGTTTCAGAAAAAATTGTGTTTGTTCAATTCACGATCAACCTACAGAAATCATGCAAAGACTAAACTTTAAAACTCCTCAGTGACACAAAAAGTCACAATCAAAATATTTAGATAACAAAAGGGGATTTTAAAAGTTTGGATTCGGTGAGTTTGTCAGGTTGTTGCAGAACAAGACCACAAAAATCTGTGCAAACGTTTAAGTGCTACCTTCCCGTCTGTACGATGTAAACTTAGTGGAATGCAAGAAAAAAAGAGGAAAGAAAAGTTTGAAATGGTGATCACATCACTCTATGTCAGGGGTCTCAAGCTCAAATCAGCCGGGGGCCGCTGGAGGCGGAGTCTAGTTGAGGCCGGGCCGCATCAGGATTTTCATAAGAAAATCGCTGAGAAAACATTCCAATGTTCTTAAATATCTTTATTTCTAACACAAAATAATGAATAAATAAGGACGACATGTATAGATCTTTGTCCGTGTTGATTTATATATATATATATATATATATATAAAATAAGTTTTTAAATA
>NC_050512.1:29794683-29813303 GCF_002922805.2 Oryzias melastigma
CCTTGCGGGCCACACGAACAGTAATCTTTCATATGAAGACGCGGGCCGCAAATCATCATCCTGCGGGCCGCAAATCGCCCGCGGGCCGCGAGTTTGAGACCCCTGCTCTATGTCCAAGAGTTTGAATCCTAGATCAAATTCAACAGTTTGATTTCAAGTTGCAGCTTCTGTTCTAAAGCATAAAAAGAAAAAAGGCATCAGATAATTTTAAAACCCCAGAAAAAACAAAAAACAAAAACACCCAAAAAAATCCTTCATGAGTCAAACGTCCGTTAAAACTTTCCTCCTCGTCCTCCTGGAGAGCGAGCGTCTACGAGTAAAGCTGTAAACTTTGGCTGCGGCTCCTCATCATCACCAGAGGAAGGGGAGGAGCCATGGGGGGTCAGAGGTCATGCACTCATTTGTACATTCACATGAATGGGCATCGATGTGACATCGTCCGGCGGATGATCACATCTGGAATGACAGTGGCAGACTAAAGTCTCTTTAATAAATAGCAGAACCGGTGAGAAACGATGAAGTTACATCAAAGCGCTACGTCTGGATCTGGATCCGTTTTCTCCCTCCGACCGACGAGGAGCCGATATCTACAGTCGACAGGAGAACCGCGTCTCTCAGAGAGCTTCAAAACTCATCAGAAGGTGAAGAGGAAACGAGGGAGGAGCGGAGGCGGCGCTCCGCTAGTTTTTCTTCTTGACGTTGTTGTTGGAGGCGAGGCGGGGGCGCGGTACCGGAATCAGGCTGCCCAGCGGGACTCGACTCCGAGCCACCTCGAAGAGTTTGGAGAAAACCTGGAAGAAGAAAGAAGTCAAGGTGAATGGTGACGAAGAACAGGAACTACAGGGAGAAAACGTTGTAAAAGATGGAGTCAAAGACGTTTTGATACCATGACCACAGACTCTACGCCCTTTAAAAAGACCCCCACCCATGAAAACGCCGTTTTCAACATCTTCTTGTGGAATTTCTCCAACGATGGAGGAAATGTATAAAGAAATGAGAGTAAAACTGAGTATTTCTATACTGCACCACCATGTAGCTCTGACTGAAAATGATGTAATTTAGATGGAAACTTAACCCAAACAAATAAAATAACTGACTGGATCAGGAAATCCTAGGATCACATTTCTATTGTCACTTCATCCGATTCCTCCCAGTTTACTGATACAAACAGACACACTGTCCAAGCAAAGTGGATACAAATATAAAAAAAGTTTTTGGCTTTTCAAAACTTCTTTAAGATGTTGAGGGTCTCAGTTTGGGGTCATGCTCACCTTTCGTGGAGTCCTCTGAAAGCATTTAATGAAAAGTAGAAAACATTAGAGACGCCATGTTAATCAATGGAGCAGCTGATAGGGCAGCAAAGAGAATCTGAATGAAATACTTAATCAAGTATGAGTATATGTGATGTTAGAGATCGCCGATTAATGTATTTAGTAAAAAAAACAGTTTCAATCAAAGCATTTATAGCTCAAAATTGTATAATAATTAAAGTCATAAAGTCAACTAAGTAACTACTGTTTTTAGTTGAAAAAAATTGGCTGTAAAAAACGTAAAAATAAATATATAGTCATCTATTTTAATAAAAAATAGAATAAATAGGAAATTAAAAATATTTCTAAAATCTTGTAATCAATTATGTGACATCATGTGACCGTCTGCTAGCATGGAGGAGAGTCTGTACCGGAACACGTCTGTAAAATGTTCATTTAAATTTTATGGAGTTTTTTTTTTTTTTTTTTTTTTTCACTAAAGATGAAAGAAGTCAGTTTGTGAAACAGGATTTCTGTTAGAAACTGTCAGTTTGTCTTCATTTAGTCAAGTCAGCTAAACTTAAACAAATAAAAACTATGGAGAACACTTTCAGGATTTGTTGTTAAATGATTTAAAACATCAGTGAAGTTTGTTTGTTTATTGCTTGATTTAACCAGGAAATTGACAGAAAAACTTTTTATCGAGAAAATCTTAAAGTTTTCATCTGTAATGATTTGGTGATTCTGATCTTCTGTTTTAAATCAACGTATGAATGAAGGTGATCAAATATGTATTTCAAATTTTGCACATTCAATAAAAAGTAGAGCCGGGAATTGATACAGAAAATTAACTAATTAATCACAATAAATTAATTGCAATAACATTTATTTTTTTTAGTTACAGTATTTTTCGACCAGTTACCTGTGAATGATCACTATAAGAAATGTACAAACATTTATTTTTAATTAAGGCTGTAAACCGACTAAAATTAAAAAAAAAAAAAAAGTTTACATGATTAAAATCACTATTAATCACAATGTTTTATGAGGCACATTTAATAAAAAATATGCTGTGTTACCATGACAACACGCCAGACCAGGGATCGAATAATCCGCTTTTTGTGAAAAAAATGATCTAAACCGAAATAACAAACAAGATTAAAGGACTAAAATCCAATTACATTTTATTTATTTCTGTCTTAAAGCACCGTGGAAGCCTAATTCGGTGAGGCAAAGTCAATCACTGCTTCTCCATGAGGTGCAATTAAGTAGACTTAATTAATATTAACTCGTTAATTCGAGTTGGTTAATCGATAATTGTTAAAAGACAAACTTATAGCAACCGTTCAAATATATTAAATAGTAAGAATTAAGGTTTAAACTGCGAATCGTTGTTTCGTGAATGGAATCACCGCCTAAGCAACAAACCACAGCCCACACAAACTGACTGAAGAGTTAAACTGCTTGAATACTTTTCAAATAAAGAGGAATGTTCAAGTGCTGAACTGAGTTCACAAAGATCTAAGATTTCGTCTCCATCTCACCTGTTCCCAGAGCGTTTCAGCCACGATGTCGATGACTCTTCCAACGTCTCGAAACTTCCCGGAGTATTTGACGTACGCCCAGATGCAGAGGGCCGTCAGAGCCACGCCCATCACCAGGTTACACAGCACGGCCACGTAACTGATGCCCACGAAGCCAGTGACCAGCGACGCCACGTACATGACGAACATGACGGCGAAGAGCATGGCCGGCGTCCGTGCGGCAAAGAAGATGTTTTTGCCGTCGTTGTGCTTCGTGAAGTTGGTGTAGCACTCGTCGAGCTCCGCCTCCAGCTGCTCCTGGTAGCGCCGGCAGAAATCCTCGCCGCCCATCTTTTTGACGGAGCGGAAATGTCGCACGGATGTTTGCCGCAACTCGGCGTGTCGGCGCTCCAGCTCTGCTGGAGAGATGTAGGGTTTGTCTCCGCCACAGACCTGAGGAAAGGGATTCAAACACGTTTGAAAACGTTTTAGGAAAAGTCTGGAGGTCAGGTGGAGCCGCTCTTACCTGCTCCATGCTTTTGTTGTATAAATCTTTGGCTCCTGCGACAGCTGCAAGGTTATTGGCTTCAGCTGTCGCCTTAAAAAACACAAAAAAACAACCAAAATTCAGTAGACTTAAAGAAAAAAAAAAAAGTAACAAAATAAATCCTCAATTTGTGCTACCTTTTCACCTTTTTTCTGAAGGAGATGGTGGAACCATTGACTGTACAAGAGAACTGGAGTGAGTGAGTGTGACATCACCCACAGAACTTTGATTACTTCAGGTTTTAACCAAATGAAGTCAATTCAGACGCCACCGTGTTGGAACTGGACAACATCAGTAAGCAGTGATTGGTCACAGTTGGTTTCAGTCGATGTTTCTATGGCAACCACTCTGGCCAATCAGGAGTGAGCTTTAGAAATTTACATCAACACCACTTAAAAGTGGCTACAAGAAATCCGTCAACAAATGCTTCAAATGTTGGATATGGGAGCCAGCAGGCTCCACCCACTTTTATTAAGGAATCTGATTGGTCAGTTTATAACTTGAATAACTTGCACTACAGAAAAAAAGAGACAATTTAAGAGCTTTATTAGGAACATTTGAACATTTTTAGGTATCAAGCAAGAAAATTCTGACCAATAGAATGACTGAGTAACAGCAGTTTATTTCTCTATCACAGTCTATGGGGTTTTGGCTTCTTTGAATTAGTGGGTACTTCCTGTTTGGAACAACAGATGGAAAGGGTCACTCAGTCCAGTTTTTATTTACAGTCAATGGATGAAAGTGATTCTATTCTCCGCTCTCCTTTGATGTTTTCTGATAAACTGAGTTTACTGTCAAAGTAAAGCCTGTTAGGAATTGATTGGATTTATCGTGTGAGGTTTGGATGTGAGATGCGAGCATGAACCAGCGTAATGAGAATTTTTCTTTTTATTTTTTTAAGGTTAACTAGCTTTGAATAAAATTTATTTTTGTTATTACTGTGCTGGGTTAAAGGAGAGGAACATTAGATTTGTATCAGTAAAAAAAGCCAATTAGGATTTATGAGTCTTTCAATATTAATTTTAATTTTAAACAATAGGCCAAAAAAAAACAGCATTTAAGACTTAAGCTACAAACTAGTTGTTTGAATCTGTTGATTGTGTTTTCAAATGGTAAAAGCAACAATTTCCATTGTTATTTGTTAAAAACGTAAACATTTGATGTACATCTTCAAATTAAGACAGAAAAGCTCGAAACCACTTTCTCAAAAAGAACTGCAAGTCATCGAGAATCAACACATGACTTTTTGCGGTTTTAAATACAACAAACAATGGCAGAAACTTTACACTGTGACATATTTTAAAAAGTTTACATTTTTACAAAACCCTCACAGATTAATATACATTCATTATTATACGTTGAGAGATTATAAATCTATACACAACAGAAAACATTTAGGGACTCACTGATGCAGAACACAGTATTGACATAACATGAATAATAATACAACAAACTGTATAAAATTTGCAGTAAGAGGGCAGAGGCTGCACATTGTATGGCTTTCACTGCACAAAGTGTTGATAAATTACAGAATGGAAGTTAATATTCTGAAGGGAAATCATCAAAACACTGAAAACCCTGCAGACACGACTGAATGAGCGTGTGTGAGCTCATTCGAATTTCACAATCTTTTCAGACCAATAATCTGACTCAGCATTGAAGTTTAATCATCATTTGTATATGCCTGTACATAAACGGTAATGTAAAATCTATTTAAAGGTATTCTTCGTGTTCTGGTTCAAACGTGTTTCATCAACTCCGAGTTCAATAAGGAAGTGATGTGAACCGACCTGCAGCATTGACTTGGGGTGAGGAAGTTCCTCTCCCTGGTAGATCTTCATGTAGGCCTGGAGATGAGCAAATAGTGATTGATGTTCATTTTTACCAAGAAAAACAAAGACAAAAAGGCTCAAAGAAAAGCCTAGAAAGAAAGAACAGAATTTTCTCAGACAAATTTACAACTAAGAAGCACTTAATACCATTTTACTTCTCAATCTTCTTCCTATAGGAGCGTATAAACCAGATTTCCTACCACCGCTTATCAAAAGCAGATTCTTGTAGATAAAACGTTCAAAAACATGATGAAAGTGCATTTCAGATTCAGATTTTGAACTTTGTGAACAAACTGGACTTCCACTAGATACTAGCGCATCAGATGTCTGTCATCAACAGTTAGAAGAGATTTGGTGCAGAACGTCAAACAGTGCAAATTCCCTGAATCTTGATCCAGGCTTTTTTTTTCACAGCTCTATTCCAATCTATGAAAGACACATTCACTCCCTACCTCTACGGCTCCTCCCTAATGCTCCAGTTGGAGGGGTGTTTGGAGCTTTAACAGGCTCTGATTTTCTTATTTTTAGTGTGTTGAGGCTCTCCCTCCGTCGGGAAGGTGGGGGGATAAGTGTGGGGGTAGGAGAAGCCGTAGGGGTAGAGGAGGAAATCTGATTCAGACTTTGTGCCACATAATTCCAGCCCACAAACCGCAATTATTAATTTTCTAACAGTTAAATTAAAAAGGGACTCTTTTCAAACGTCACTACCAAATCTGAGTCTCCGATTGGTCAAAGTTCAACCTGATTTAGTCGTCAATGCGCGCTCAACAAACATGTTTTGCACGTAGAGTCCAAAGATGATCAAATCTTTCATAGCGACTTGAGAACCCGAGAGTTTTGAGCACCGAGACGAGGATTTATGCACATTTACATAGACTTCCCAATGAAACTTAACACTTTGACGTGCATTGCCAATGCTAGTGTGAACGAAGCTTTGGACTTCTTCAAATAAATAAATATTGGCCAATTTTATTAAAAATAAAAAAAAGACAAATTATTTCATCTAAAATGTGTAAACTGATCGGTAAGATATTCTTGTTGTTTTATTTCTAAGAAGTAAAATCCATATCATCAACAATCTGTTTCATTTGAAGTTGTTGGGAAAATGTCACATCTAAAGTAAAACTGTACCTTTAAAAACAACATATTTTCTATGCAAATACTCCCAGAAAAATGAAGAAAATTGAAATATTTTTTCTCCAACTTAGTTTTTTCCTCCACTCTGTGTTTTTACACACGACTTTTCTGATGATCAAAATATCAGATTTGAATTCAACTCTGTTAGCATGATAGCAGTATAAAGTACTTCCTCCTGATAGAGAAATAAACCAGAACTCACCTTGAAGTAGTGCAGCAAGTCTCTGCATGTGATTTTGACTCCTCCGATTTCCTTTTCCACCAGGTTCTCAGGAGACAGCAGAGCCGGGATGAGATTCTGCAGCTCCGTCTTAAAATCCTCATCAATGTCTGTGATGAAGTCAATGCGTCAGAAGAAGCAGCGTCTTTCAACTCCTGCGGTTTCTCTCAAAATGTGTTTTAAATCTAAAGCTTATAGTTGTTTTGAGCATTGTATTAGCAGCTCCATTAAATGGTTTATTAGCTGAGGTTTTGTTGAGTTTTAACGAAGGTTTTACCTCGGAGCCGGCCGTCGAAGTGAGGGTTGGTGGCCACCTTGAGGCCCGGATGTGGGAGCAAGAAGCAGCTGATGTTGGAGAAGCAGGAGTGGATGTGTTTACGGACATTTTGAAGCTCCTCGTGTTGATTCTGTTTCACCTGATCGCATCAGTGCAAAAAGAGCCTCGTTAGTGTTCGATTTACTGAAGATTTACCTTTTATATGAATATTTGGACGGGGACGTTTCTGCCAGAAACTCACCTGCAGCCGTTTCTCCAAGAAACTCTGGCCTCCCTCCAGACCGTACTGGTGCTCGTAGGGGTAACACCAGTCCCGGATCAGAAACATCAGAGTCTGAAAGGAGAAAAAGAAACTTTACGTTTCATCTTTTGCAGAACAGTTTTAGATTTCTTTACAGTGAAAATGGAGATTATAATGGCGAGAAAAAAACGGATTTTTCAGTCAGTTATGCAAACTGGCCGTTAAATGTCCCAGTTTGAGAGTAACTGAATGATCTGAAGTGACTGAGTGCGCTGCAGACCTGGAAGGGTTTCTCGTAGACTTCCTCCATGGCGAGCCGTCCATACTCGGTGAAGAGCTGCAGGACAGAGAGACTTCTAAGTGCACAATAATGAATAGCGGTTCTATTTTTACAGTCAAAGTTTGCCTAAATCAGATCAAGGAGGAAAGATCTCCATGCAGATTTGCTTGTAATAAGACTGCAGTGTGGGCGCTCCACTAATACTGGAGGATTGCTGCGTTTCAGTTTCTTGAATTTTGAATAAACTGAAAATTCTTACAACTGAAATGTCACCATTACAGCCTTTTTTCTACTAAACAGGTGCCTGTTGGGTTGAGTTTGGGAGCCAACCCTAAACAGAACAAATCACACATCCGTTTCAGAGAAACTCACAGCAGACGATCGAACATTATTACAAAATTATCCACCAAAAAAAGCATAAAAATGTGCTCTAAAAACACTAAAACGATTGTCACGTTTCAGTTATTAGTGCAGAAATATAAATCCCTTAACAGTGTGGAACTTAATTTTTTTTTTCTAAATGTGGTTCACAAACCCAACAGAACTCTTCAGATCTGCTGGAAGCTTCAGCGAGTAGAACCAAGTCAGAACCGAACCTGATGAAGCTGCAGCTTCTATGAACTCAGATGTTCATCAAGTGAATTCAAGCAAAAACATTCATTTTCTCTGCTGCCTCTGTTTAAAATCAGTCAATTCCCACTCCATTTTAAACAATAATTGAAATTGGTTTCATAATCATGTTAAATGTACAAATATGTACAAATAAATACATAAGTATAAATATGTTTATGGCTAATTATAATGTCAAGACAGAATTATCTTCATTTATTTTACAATGTATGAATTAATATCTTAAAAAACTAGATCCTTTTGTCTTTCATGAACAACAGCTTGAAGAGTAAAATCTGAGATTTTTTTTTATTATTATCCTTCTTCTTTGTTAATTAAATGTGCGTAAAAGCATCAGCTGACCTGGAGGTGCTGCAGATCGTCTTCTTGCACATTCTGGGAGAGGTTGTACACCTGGGAAAAAAACAAACCTGTCAGCTCATCATCAGTACACCTAAAAAAAAAACAACAAACTGATTTATAACATGCAAGAAAAGTTATATTTGGCTAAATTCAGTGTCACAACTCTTAATTAATGAAAAAGAGTGAATTATTCTGTATTTGTAACTACAGTAAAACAAAAATACTCCACAACTTACAATATCTTGAATTATGCAAAGAGTATAAATGCACAGAAAGTAGTCAGAAGAACTGTTTTAACATCATTTTTCTTTAGATAAAGAAGAAACATAAACAGGATTTCTTCACAAGAACACAGAAGAGAACAAGCAAAAGCTTCAACTTTTTGCCTTTCAGAGCAGTGATCTAACAGATCACGGCTGATCTGATCACGGCTGATCTGTGATCTGTACGGATCAGTGAACTAGCCACGCTGCAGCACAACGTGTGCGGCAGATTTTTCAAGATGCAATGAGCTAGAATGCATTTTGTTCATAAGGATATCTTGAGGAGGTTTTATAAATAGGAAAATCTCGAGTTCAAAAATGTCATTGATGTCATTAAAGATGTTTTTTTAAATAGGTCTCAAATGTTTTGATGTGGCATATTATATACATGTTTTTGTTAATAGATGTTTTAAGCATTTCTTTTTTTTGTTATTACATTTTTATTTGGAATGGACAGCAGAAAAACGAGGCAAAAAACACATTTCGGCGAAGTTATTCAATATAAACAGAAACCCATCCGTATTTAAGTTTAGTCTGACGTTTGTTAATAAATCTTGCATAGTCTGGGCAGTACAAAAACAAATTCTTGGAAAGAAAAGTAAAAAAAAAAAAGGAGGTTTTTAAGCTTTTCTAAAAAATAAATTGTAGAATTGACTAAACATTTCCTTTATTCTAAATAATGACAGAACAAATCTCATCAGATATGGGTGCAGGATTCATTTGTTTTATAATTACATAAATAATTACAAGTGTGAATCTTTAGGCAGCTCACAATTTGATTAGAAATGAAACTAATATCAATACATCTTGAATCTGATTCTGACTTTTAAGGAGGTTACTTTTTCACACCAAAGGTCATTTTTCTTCAATTTAAGAACATCATTGTGATATAAAAAAATGTGATAATCAAAAATATTTTCAATTGTTTCTAAGAAGTTTTTCCCTTGAATTCAACAACATTAAATAAATGATTTAGCTGGGTTTTCCTAAATACTTAATTTTGGGACAACAAAACTAAAATGCAGCATAACTTTGACCGTCAAACTTGAAAAACCCAAAATGCTTCCAAACATTAACTTTAAGGAACGCTGGAAACAGTCGGATCATCTCGACCTTCTCATGGATCGTCCCTCATTAAGACAGAGTCTGTTCTTCCTCTGAAACGTCTCACCTGAACAGAGCTGGTCATGGTGCTCAGGGCAAACAGCGTGGCACAGTCTTTGATGGTAGACTGGCTGTCAAACGCCCCCTGTGTGTCAATTAGTAAAACTGCAACCTGCAAAAAAAAGTTTATTATTTATTTCAAAAGACATAACAATGCTGAAAATCTTAAATTAATGTGAGGAGATATTCTGAACAATGGCTGTTCAGGAGCTCCAACCTTGTGGCCGTCTGGTTTCTCCACCACGAACACCTCGCTCCAGGCCAGGATGCCCGTGGTTTCCCTCTCACAGCCGCCTCGCCAGGTGAAGCCAGTCAGGGGGTCGTTCTCCCCCCCGATCCACCAGTTCTCCGACTAGAATACAGAGAAGACAGATTTCTTACTTTTACGCATCACCCTTTAAGATTAACAAAAGATAAAAGTTAGTGAACAAACTTGACAGCAAAGGAGTTCCATGATTGATCCAGGAAAGATTACAAACATCTGGATGATATCTCCTCTCATTTTGAACCCAACAGTCAATCAGATCAGTGGTCGTCAATCTCCAGTAGACCTGTATCGGTTTGTGGGACACTTGGTACCAGTCCGCAGAGGAAAAAAAGCACAAACTCTAAAAAATATCTGTTCTTCTATATAATGTTAGCTACTAGAGAGGATTTTTACCAATTATTGCAGTATCTGGACATTATCGATATCGTGAGCCATGTATCGCGTATCGCATTGTATCGTGAGGTACCCAGTGATTCCCAGCCCTACTGACAAATACATTGAAACCTCCAAGCTAGCAAAGTTAACAAAAAAAAATATTTTTGGAAAGTTCTTGTGTCAGAAAAGAAGAAGAGCCTTCAACTTTAAAAATAAAAGAAAGCTGCATTTAAAAGGGAAAACAACTAAAAGCCAAATACAGCGTGCCCTGCCCAAGATAATAACTTGTTATAACAAGAAAATGAAATTCGTTTTCTCAAGAAAATTAAGTTTATTTTTATTTCCCTAAAACCTCAGAACAAACAGGTCGATTGACAGATCATAGGGCCGACGAGCGTCATGGTGCGTTCACAGAACTCCCGACATCAGCAGACCCAAACAGCCACTCGGCCCAACTCAGTCCGCTACTATGATGTTGTCATTTTAATACAATCAAAGGCAAAAAAAGCAGTTTTCAGAAAAAAATGTGATCACTGTTAAATCAGGAAATCATAAATGGATCAGGTCAACGTTTTCTCTGATAAACTGCTTTGTTTTGCTGCGGATGTCCAGAGTTCAGTGAACGAAAGGCTCAGAAAGGCTCGGCAGCCCCGGTTCTGTCAATCAACCTGTTTGTTCGGGGGGGTTGGGGAAATAAAGGGAGAGAGTTGGTGGATGAGACAGAATTAAGACGTTTAAAGAACATAGATCCACTTGAAAATAAAAAATAGAAGAAAAAACAACGTTTAGGGAGTGTTTTCTTCTGCTGTTTTTGTTTTTAACCACAAACTAAAGAGACTTAAATCAGGTAAAGTCTCTGCATCTCCACGCGGGAAAGGGAGAGAAGTTCTCCATTACCTCGTTATAATGAGAAAATTAACTCTGTTTTCTCGTTATAACAAGATAGTGGATCTCGTTATAACGAGAAAAACAAAAAATAGGACAGGCCGTTTTTGGTTTCCGTACGAAACCAAGAGTTGATGATTGTAAATAAGCGGAGGCTTGCTTCTATGCCAACAATTCAAAGGCTAGTTTCTGATAAACTCTTGCCACTCTGCAGAAACTATGTCGTAGANNNNAAAAAAAAAAAAAAAAAAAAAAGGTATATTTGCAATTAAAAGACCACTGAGAATGCTTTGAAAATAGATCAAAAGGTGATCGGAGTGGGACTTTAAAATGTCCTGTTTTAGTGGCTTAAATATGTTAAACAACACGTTCACAGCAAGTACAGAGCAGATCAAATATCTCTTGTTCATTCAGTTAGTCTTGTTAAGTCAGAGCCAGCTTTCAGGAAACACTGGTTTAAAAAAAACAGATTCAACAAACTAAAACCTGCGTTTTATTTCCTGCTCTTTTTTGGTTTGACGAAAGACTGAAAAAAACAAAAATGAATGTGTGACCGCACCTAATATGTGACACTTCTCTGCCAAAAATAAAGCCGGGTGAGATAACCACATGAACATGACAGCTGGTCTCCTGAACGCATCGTTTCTATTACAAGGATCAACACGGAGAGACCAACTGTCATGAGCAAACACAGCAGAGATGAATCTTTAGACAAATAGCTCCAATGGAATAAAATCCATTTATATTGTTAGTTCGGAAAAGGAAATATCGGTAACGCAGTTGGTTTTTTTGATCAGATCTGCGGCGGTTGAGTTAACAGCAACCTTAGCATGACCTGGCAGGCTCTGACCAGGCCTTTTCTCTGCACAAAGATAGCTTTTATGTGTGGGATAAGCAGGAGAGAGCTTCGGAGGCCCAGCTACACAGCCAGCATTGTGCCAGAGTGAAATCCTCTTTAAAGCCTGATGAAACCCTCCAGATTGTTCCTCAGTGCTTGTTGGACATTAACATGGTTAAAGGCTGTTCCACACGACTCTTCCCTCTACAGCTGATAATAAGATCTGACAGAGAGCTAAACGGAACAATGATCCAGTCCATTCAGCAGCAGGGAACAGATTTTCTGTAGTTTTTAATCAGGTGCACAGATGGTGGTGCTGTCCTCACAGACAGAGCACCAAAGGGAAGGAAACAGAAGATGTTTTTTTTGTTTTTTTTTTAAATAAAGTGCAACAATATGAACAACAATATAAATATGTCTAGTGAAAAAGTGATAACACTAAAATCTGAAAACTAAAAAAAGACTAAAAGAGGGAGCAAATACATCATTGTATTTGACTGATATAAGAGCCATGTTTTCAGCTTCACTATCCTAACTCAACCTGAAATCACTGAACCTTAAAGAAAATAAATAGCAGGAAAACAAACGTAATTGTTGTAAAATGCCCAGGAAAGCCGATCCTGATTCACTTACGAACCTTCAATCAAAAGACAATGCTTCTGTTTCACATGTTGACCACAAATACAGAATTAAAAATTATAAAGTTGATAAAAATCTATCAATCAAAACAGATTTTAAATCCCACTATGGAAAATACAGACGTTCATTATAGTAGTAAATTTAAATCACTTTATACCTGAGTATAAAATGATCTGTCTCCAGTTAGTTAACTTGCAGCTATATTATTATTATTTATTGTTTTATTCCATCAAACCACACTGAGTGTGAAACAACTGAAGGACTTTTCTTCATTATTATTTGCTCATTAGCAAATTTAAAAGAATAAATTCTCAGAATTTTTTTATTTTTTGTTTTGCAATACATGTCAACTATGGAACTGAAACAAAACTGTAACCCAATAATCAAAGTTTCACCCAAATTGTTGGGAAAGTGAATCAATGCATAACTGATACTTTTTTCTTTGTACCATGTTTTGTTTGTAAAGATCATGAATCAGGAGGTCATAAATATTCATACTTAATTTCTATGGGATAAAAATTCCAAGTATTCAAATATTGGTTGCAGTCCTAAAATGTAATTTCCTTATGTTACCACTTTCTAAATCCCACAGTAGTGGTTTTTTAATGTATGTATATAACAAATTATTTGTTTCTTTCTTTTGTACCAGTTAGAGGAATAGTATTTAAATTCAAAAACAGATCACCAGTAATGACAAATAAAAGAACACCATAGAAAAGTACAGCTGCATCTCTTCACTTGAGCTGTACCTTTTTGTACATGTAGCGCAGCATGAAGTCCAGCAGGAAGGACTTGCCCTTCCGGAACGCTCCGGCCACCGAGACCACGACCACGTGGAGGTCCTGCACCTCCTTCTGCAGCAGCAGCTGCTCCAGCGCCGCCTCCTGCAGAGAGAAGGAGTGCTCCTCCTCGTCCGCCACCACAATCTGCAGCGGCCGGGCTATGCCCACATCCTCCTCCTCTTCCTCATCTAGGAGATCATCCTCATCCTCTTTGTGTCTTAGGTGGGACTTGTCCAGTTTGAATCCATCGTCACCTGCAACAACAACAAAAAATAATTTATATGTGAAAATAGATGAAAAGGTATTCATATTTCTTTTAAACTGAGGAGTTTTTATTGAATCAACATCAGAACTTGTGATTTGTTTAAATCTTCTCTAAAGATCTGATATATTTTTCAAAAGTCACATGACTTGAAAGACAGAACATTGACTGTCATGGGAAAATATCCTTCCTCTTATGCTGGCAATAAATATGCGACAAACAGTAAAAAACATAAATGTGTTTAGGGCTTTTCTAGATTGATTTAAGGCTAAAAGCTCTTTATGATCCCAGTCCAATTCACCTATATCAGTTACTATATATGAGAACTGGACTGAGTGACTCCTCCCCCTTAGATTACAAACAGGAAGTCCCTGAAGCGACTGATTTGACTTCAGTTCGATGTGTTTTCTATGGGTGAGGTGGTTTGTCCATATGTATATACCGTCAATGGTGCCAACCTATAACCACCAGGACCAATTGAGGCTTGTCTAAAGAAACTTTGACACAAATATACGTCATTTACCATTTATTGCAAAGCAAGAACCGAACCTTCAACCTCCTGATGGCAGGTTAACCCCTTATCCTCTGCACCAACTAAAAAAAGATTTTTGATAACTTTCAAGTGCATTAAAATAAGAGCAGCAGATAGTGACATTTACAAACAGATTCAGTTCCTTTAGGTTTGATCAGAGAGTAGAACATGTGGTGAAGACAACACTGGATGTATTACTGGAAGTGAAAATGATGAAAGACGGAGAGCAGCAAACCTCGGTAACAGCTGCCTTTCAACGCTAATGGAGGAGAGTAGTTCACGGAGAACAATCTTCATTCATCTCTCAGTGATGGTAAAAGCTGGAGGCAGCCAAGAGAGGCTGATGCCATGAATGAAAATAATTTTAACCGTGTGCACAAACCATGACAGAGATAATAAAGCTTAAAGTGGATCGTTTTGGGGTTTAGTTTCTAAATGTTAGATTGTTCAAAATGGACCAAATCAACTATGAATCAGATCAGAAGTTTGTGATTGGGTGTCTTTTTGTTTAAATCATGTACACATAAAACGCATACAACAGTAGAGAGCATAACAGGAAGAGGAAATGACAAAGTTTGCTAGAAACTGATAATTAACCTTTTAATAATCTTGTTCATGTCTGTTGGTTTTAATCAATACTGCTGATACTCTCGGTGGTAGAATGATTTTTTTTTAAAAGTATCCAACTTTTACATCCCTAGTTTATAGGTATGAACACCAGCTGCTGAGAAAACATAAAAAGACCATTTCTAAAGCCATTGTTCAGACCTACTTCATGTATTTTATGTAGGTCAGTGACAAACGTGTCATTTGCTGGAGCAGCACACTGTTCTTAGCTCCCTTACTCTTACAGACTGTATATGTAAGACTATGATTACCTCCAACACATCCTCACTCCTAACTTGTCACATATCAACGTCTGGTTAAGGATTCCTCCACGTCACTTTTTGATGGTTTGGGAGTCCCCAACTTGTCGTTTTTCAACGTGCCGACTGCTCCATTAAATCATGGATCCTCAACTAGAATCGGTCCAGTACCGCGACGTACAGAGCACCAGAACCCAAAGCTAAGGGTGTGCAAAAATACCAATAATGCAATATATCACAATATTTAGTCCTGCAATTGATTCTCGTTGGGTTCTCACCAAACATTGATCTTTTATTTTCGTTTGAAGAGGCTGTAAAACGTTATATTTGTCATCCTTTGGTGAAACGTTCCTTTGAGGCGCGTGTTTCCAGACTGGCTGTCGTGAACACCAATGTGTCTGGCAGCTACTTGAATTATTTCATTTTTGTTTTGTTGTTTACAACAATTTTGCACTAAGTAGTGGAACTGATGTTCATGTTTACTATTGTTAAAACTGAATTTTACAGATAATTAAAATTCTATTGGTGCCAATGCTTGTCAAAGACAGTATTACTGATTTCAGCAATGATGCACTAAAGTGTCCATTATTTGTTGCAGAAAATAAGACACAAGTTGTTTATCATGATTGTGTTCAAGCTAAAAAAAAAAGTCGGGATATATTTTCCCAAAAAACATGTGTTCTTCTATGTAATGTGAGTTATTAGAGACGTTTTTTTTTTTTTTTTTTTCACAAATTATCGCAGTATCGTGATATCATCGATATTGTGAGCCATGTATCGCATCATATCGTGAGGTACCTGGTGATTCCCAGCCCTACCCAAAACCGGTAACAGTACCCTAACCCGACACCGGACCACATGCGGTACCAGACCCGAACTGGAACCAGACGAAGTACCAAGCGCGAACCGGACACGGTACTAGATGCAAGAACCAGTACCGGGTTAAGGTTAGGGTATCGGTACTGGACACGTCCCGAGGACCAGTGCACATCTGGTACTGCATCCAGTACTGCATCTGGTACCGCATCCAGGGGGTTGCGGACCCTTGATTTTACGAACAGCCAGCACGACAAAAGATGAGGAGTTAGGGACACTCAAAACGTCAAAAAGTGGTGTGGAGGGGTCCTTGACTAAACGTTGTTGTGTTGACAGTGTCAGAGACACATAGAAAGAGTTCTGATGTGAGGTTGTTTCATACAGCAAATAAAGAAGAAGACAGCAAAAAATATATAGTAACCCTTGTGCTAATGGTGTTTACATTAAACGTGGGGTCATCTGGACCCCACAAGAAAATGTACTGAACTTATTTTTCAATGATCTTTTACCTTCACTGGTGTCTGTGGCAGACATAAAATCCTGTCCACATTTGTCATGGGAGGGATCACACATCAATATAAAGGTGGGGTCATCTGGACCCCATAAGAGAGCACGAAACCTCAACAACCTTCAGTACATAAACCTTTACTTGTAGTCGTTGACTACCGCTGTGATTTGAACAGTACTGCTGCAGACCTACAAGCAGAAAAGATTTGACCTTGACAGTCAGGTTAGAGAAGCCTAAAAATAAAAGGAAAATCCTTGAAATTACAAGCCGACATGGAAAATTGGAGATTTACAGTAAGCACAGTTGAAGTGTTGAGTCTATTTCAAAGGTTTCAACCTTCCTTGAAAGGAAACGGTCACGCTTCACTCCTCTAATCTGGAGATTTATCCACAACTTACTTTGAGACAGGATTTTTTTTTCTTGAAATATGAATAATTAGAAGAGCACAGGTCATTAAAGATTTTATTAAAAAATATTTTCCAACTAGCAATAGTGGGAAAAACAGGACACAAAGCAATAAATAAATAAATAAAGTGGACATGGCACATTTAAAAAGTAGGCTACAGTCATACATGTAAAGCCTACTTTCCAAAAATAAAATATCAGGCGGTTGATCATTTTGATTTAATTTACACGTGAAGTAAAACAAATTCATAGAGTAATAAAAAAGCTAACAGCTTAGTCTCAGTTTTGTTAAATAAATGAGCTGCTTTTAGTGAGATCTTTGCAGCAGCAGACCGAACAGCCTGCAGCCTCACAGGAGGCGACGTCCTCATACAAGCATGTGATGAAGAAGAGGAGGACCTGCATCAATACAACAAACTGTACCACTAAGAGACACAATCTTACGTCATCACTGGGAAAAATGTAAATAATGCACAAGTGCAGTGTAGAGAGACTGGAATGGACGGCTCCAGGACAGAGACCGGCGCTTTTACAGAGACCAATGATCCAGAAAATGCATTTATCCACAGTTCTGCACACAGCAAATGCGTCACTTACGGAAAAGAAGCAACACTAGAATGCAGAGTAAAAATAAAATGGTTTTACAACTCACAGTTACTTCTATATTACATTTTTGTGTGTACTTCTTGATTTTTAACTGACTTTGGATTGACAAAAATCAATCAAATAAAAATTGTAATGAAACAAAAGGATGCATGAATGGATCTCCTGAAATACTAAGTGTTTTCTGAAATGCAGTCCTACCACAGTACTTCAGCACTCATTAAATTTCAACATCATCTCATCTGTTTTCCAAAGAAGCTGTGCAGGTTAAACTCGAAAGACTAGATTTCCTAACATCTCTTATCTTTACTATATTTATTTTATTTTCTCATTTTTTAATACACTGTTTTCCTAATACATATGTATTCAAAAATAAACATACTATAGCAATTGTACTTCTTTAAAAGGTCAATAGACTTGATCCCCTTAGACTCATTAGCGGTCGTTTATTTTAACTGTGAGTTGTGATAATTTTGGGATGCAATAAAATAATTCTTACAAAACTGTGAACAAAGTGTAGAAGTTTGTTTTTTTCCCTCAAAAACTATGTTGTACTCCGGGATTCTTGGCTGCAGGTCAGACAACTTTAAGAGCTTCTCTACTGACTGAAATAACGAACACCTGCTGACTGAGGAAGGATACAAATGGAGTGGTAATACATTCACTTCTAGCAAATATTTATCCACAGAAACTCACAAAGGCAAACAAAACCGACAGTCAACACTTGTCTTAGCCACAATACTTTCAAGAAGAAAATGCAGAATGTTTTTACTCAAGATGACTTTAAAAATATTAATATTTTGAGTACTTTGTTGTTTGTTTGTTCTTTAGGATTGAGTTTGATTTTCAGGTGAGAGGCCGCCATGACTGTAAAGTTGAATAACTCAACTGTGATGATGGCAGAGCCGAGTAGAGTCACGTAGACCTGGATGACTGAGTTCAACTCCCGTAGAAAGAAAATTCATGTGAAAATGTGCTGAAATGAAAGTTGGCATGAAAGGTTGATACGTTTGTCATTCAGAAATAGAGTTCCAATGCCCAATCGACATCTTTTAAAGCCAAAAATGTTCCACTGCAGATAGTGGTGTGTCTGAAGGCAAACACAGTGTTATGGTGTTGAGCTCATTTGAGGGTA
>NC_050512.1:29813443-29822908 GCF_002922805.2 Oryzias melastigma
CCCTGCACTTCTTCTCCGCGGCACAGCACAACGCAGTTCAGCCTCAGGGCGGAGGGCATCCCTCTGTGGCGAGGGTTAAATATATATGTATATTTCGGACACCCCTATAACTGGAGGGGTAGGGAGAAGTCGGAAGGGGTAGAGAAATAATTCAGATTCAGCCTAATAGACAGCAGCTACCACAGAGCTGTCTCAGCAATAAATATTTACACATCTTGCTGTTTGTTTGTTTTTTAAAAACACATCTTGTTCTTGTATTCTGAACAACAGACTTGCTGCTAAATTTCATTGTACCATTACAATAAAGTGATTCTGATTCTGAAACCTAGTTAGAAAAAAGTTGAAATATTCAGATTCATATTACTTCTGCGTCACGTTTCCACGGGAAAACTAACAATAAAAAGCTGATTTTATATGTTCCAAGACCAAAAATATTACAAAAATAAACAAATTTAGCACACAAACAAATATAAAGTTATGTATGTATTTTCTGGACTATAAGCCACTACTTGTTTCCTAGGTTTTGAACCATGCGGTTTATACAAAGGTGCAGCTATTCTGTTGATTGTTCTTCCACCACTAGAGGCGCTCTAACCGGAATTAGAATGGTAAATGGCGTATAATTGTATAGCGCTTTTCTACCTTCCTCGAATTTGAAGTTCAGTGCCTTGCCAAAGGACACTTAGACACATGGGTGGGACAAGGCGGGAATCGAACACGCAATCTTCCAATCAGAAGTCGACTGCCTTACCGCTGCACCACAACCGCCACATAATTAAAAAAATATATATGATAGACAAAATAAAGAAGATTAGCCTACGTTACTTTTTCTTTAGCATATAGAACACGTGTGACAAATTACATAATGGTAATTACTTTCTATGTACCATACTGATACATTTACAATACAAAATCATTCTGCATGTGCAGTCAATATTCAATGTTTCAACGTAGATATCTGCGGCTTGTATTTTTTATTTGTAATAGAGCGGATGCGGCTCATATAAAGGTGCGCTTTATAATCCAGAAATGACAGTACTAGATATTGCAAAACTGTCCAACCATCCATTTGAATCCAATCTGTTATGAACTTAATGCATCCAGCTTAATCATTTATGTCTAAAGAAATATTTAAAATGTTTTGAACTTTTAAAAAGGCAATTTTATGTCAAAAACTCCTCAATAAAAAAGAGGTAATATTTGTCTTTTTAAATAAAGTTTTATTCAAAAAAATGCAATAATCAAGCTAATATTAAATAAATATAAAACGTTTCCTTCAGAATTTTGTACAGGTGTATTTTGTTTTATTAATTTTATATTCTTTAACTGACATGCATATTGTATGGCAGAACTATTCAATAATAGTCTTTTGTCACAGCAGTCAGGCACAAGTTATTTCATTAGTGAGGAATTACCTTGAGAAGGCTATTAGCTACGTTAGCTAACCCGCTAACAACAAACAGTCAGCTGCATCATGTGCGGACAGCTGGACGGCCAAACAAAACATTCCACACAACACAAAAACTGAAAAACAATTCACACCGCACGACGTGAGTTCACGCGCAGGACACGTGAACCGTCACCGCCAATTTAAAGCAGAGTTTTCATTGACATTCTAACAATTCTGCATCCCACCCGCTTCGCAGCGAACCGATGGCGAAGCGGAGTGTTACCCAGGGTACCGTCAACATCCAGATATCATCCAACTAGTAAAATGTGAATCAATGAGCCGAAATACTAAAAGTAACCTCGATAAAAAGACGGCAGTACCTCCTCTGAAGACGTTGCTTTTGTGATGCCGCTGCTTCAACCTGCTCTCCTCTGCAGCCATCTTTCCTGACCCGCTGCTAGCGGCACGCAGCCCCCTATGACGTGACAAAACTAAGACATGAACCACGTGACTTTGACATGCCAGGTGAAGCCCCGCCCCCGGGCATGATTTCCGCCAACTCAAACAATGGCAGCTTCTCAAAAACAAAGGAGATGAGCTGCATTGCTGAAGCTCACTCATCATTTTAGTTCAACTTTTTCTAAAATTTTGAAGAACAAACAGAAATGTTCTTGAAAGGGGAAGTGGTTAAAACAACTCAAAATATGCTTTATGTAGGGGAAAAAAACATTAATGATAATAATAATAATATTTTTTTAGTTTTTAGTGTCCAAATCTACAATTCTAAAATCCAGTGCCCTAGAAATGTCTGTGCAAAAAGCTAGAGCGCATATTTTATCAAGCATACTTAAGTATAAGAAAAGCAAGAAAACTACAGAACAAAACGTCAATTATAATCTTTTATAGTACAGACTAAGAAGTCTAGTTGTAGTAACCTTAAATAGACAACCTTTTGCAAAACAGTGCAAATATAACACAATTTGCCATAAAAAAACAATTAAAATGTATTTTTTTTACAAATAATCCAAATTTTATGGATTCATAACTAGTCTTCATTCATGTTCTTTAGGTTTATGTAAGGAGTCACATCATGTCCTGCATTTGAACAAAAACAAAACAAAAAAAATAGTGTGCATGTTTGTGAATTGTGTTAAATTCAGAGAACTGGAAAGTGCTGCATTATGTAACCCGTAAGAGTATTTAGACTTTATTGTTCAAATCTGAAAATATTCTAACTAATCATTTTTGACGGTACAGACAGACACAGTAAATCTACATTTCTGTATTTCTGCTATTGTGCCGTGGAATAAAAAAAGTTTAACCGCAAAACTTATCAAAGGTATAAAATGTGCTATTTATAAAGGCATTTTTCTGTTCAGCTAATTGGTTAATCATATTGTTTACAGATGTGCTTCATTCACTGTGTTTTCAGTCTCTCTGAGTAATCACATTATTGTTTTTCTATTTTGCTCTTTTGTTTATCTTTTTAAATTGAAATTTATGAATAGGACATTTTGGACATTCTCAATAAAATTTAGAGAATAAAAAAGGTAACTATGGTTTTAAATCACAACTCCAACATTTATGTGAACAAATGCTTTTAAAACATGTGAAAAAAAAAATTAAAGTTCTAGGTTGGTCATTGTATTATGTCGCCTGTTCTGTTGACAGAAACCAGGAGATCTGCACTGATCATCTCAGTGCAGATCTGGACATCTATTAATCATTGTTGTGCAGCATGAGATAATATGTGTTTTGAACTCATAAAAGATCAAACTTTTTACCAAAGTTTTGCTTTGCATATCAAATCTGTTCATTCTGGAGGTAGAGTTGATCAAACAAGACGTCTTCAGGTCAACAGGATGTAAAAACCTACATAGTTTATCATCTATGTGAACCTCAGACATCAATTAATACATTTAACTAATCTAAATTAAATAAATGCTAATTAAGGAAAAAAAAAAAGCTGTTTTATCTTTTCATTTATTTATTTTTTTTTGTTCTTTTCCCCTCTTTATCCTCAGCAGTCTTACACTGCTGGGTTTTGTTATTTTAGTTTGGAGTTGGACCTTGGTAGTCTTAGTTTTGGGGCTTTGTTTATTTGTTTTCTTTAGGTAGTTTTGGTTAGAGGGAGCTGCCGACTCTGACGGTCGACATGTCTGGATCAGCAGTCTCCATGACTTATTTTATGTTTGACCAACGAGCCACAGTGGAGAGATGAAAGAAACACATGTGGATCTGGAGCTGCAGGTTACAGACTCCTGACATAAACTATCCACACTATTATTAATTGTATCCATCTTAAAGCAGCCTTGGAGAAAATATAATAAAACGTGTTGCACTTTAACAATCCAAGACTTCATAAAACAGTGTGAAACAGTCCTGTCTAAAACATAAAAAACAATCAGTTTGACTTAGAAATACATCATAATTATTTAATAAATGTTGGTGTAATGTTTTACAATCAAATATATTACTTGATTCTTTGGTTCAAGCACTAAAAATGATGGAATAACAATAAAAACATTTACAAGACATAAATATATCAAAGCAATACCAGATATTAAATAAAATAAATATGTTTGTACGCATGACAAAGCTGAAAACTAGAATTGCATGACTCTCACTGACAGGAAAATTGATTTTGTTCAGGAATTCCCCTTGTGACTTGTTCACGGTTTATTTCATAAGATACTGGACATCATTCTTTACTTAATTAAAAAAGGAGGACATTTTTAAAAACATTCTTTCAGTTGAAATTTGAAGCCAGTCAAGCATGAAAATGTTTTAACTTTTTAGCCACAGCTCAAGATTTTAAACATGAAACATGTTCTTAGGTTAAACCCACGTGATGTTTCCTTCTTCATGTCCATCAAAACAAGATTAAATCAATATCAGTTATTTCAACGAATGAAATGTGTAATTGAGGTACAAAAATTCATCATTTGTTTGGTTTTGTCTTTAGCGTTGTTCATTAATTTAAATGCACTATTACAGCAAAAAGAACTTTAATAACAGAAAAAACTACTTAAACATTGTCTTTGCACAAGTGAATCATCAGATAATGTCATCTTAGCTGGTATAACTTCAATTTCATGAGAGGTAAATTTGAAATGTTTGTATCTCTTCAATTCCACCGTAATCCTTTAAAAACCTCCAAATATCATCGATAGACAGCGTATTTTTATTAGAAACAGTCCGGTTTCATTTGAGTGATGTCCATCAGGGAAATGTTTCCCCTTTGTGGGTTCACTTTAAAAGGAATGGTGACAAACACAGTTTTATATTTGAAAAATGATTAAACTCTCACTAATAGAACGTTTGTGTTGCTGTAAGGAAGTAAAAATGAGGATGTCAGACTCTCCGTAGAGTGTATGAAGATGAATTTCCAAACTATCACAGATGCATTTGCACTCCTGAACCTTAAAGGATTTTGTCACCTCTCACAGGTTCCAAATGGTTTTCTTTGCTGGACCTCGAGTCCGGTTATTGACAAATGGAGGGGTTTAACAGAACACCCCTGAGTGTAGCTAACTAACACCCTCAGCACTTTTTACAGGCATAATGTAGAGAAAAAAAGTTTTAGTCTTTTTGAATGATCTTATTTTTTTTTGTTTTTTTCACACTTGAAGCGCATTAAACCCAGCTGTTGAACGTGCAGAACCGCCTTCAAGAACAAAAGTTAAAGTTTTCTCTGGAATATTGTACATTCTTTCAAACGTCAGGAAAATATCCGGGTCACTTTGTGTCCCAGGATGGTTGAAACTGATCTAGAGAAAGGGGAGGCTCGTTAAACCTGACTAAATCCCAAGAGCCTGAAGGAGTTCTGCTCATTTTGGGGTTTTCCTGGATACCACCGGCGTTTTAGTCAGGAGTTTTTGGCCAATCTGAGGTCTGCACACTGACTTTAGCTAAGTCAGACCAAAGGTAATGTTTTGAATGTGGTGAGGATAGTCGGATCAAGTGATCCCAACCCAGCATTAACTAAGAGAAAAACAGTCTGTGGTCAGTCAAACAGGCTGTGCTTGTGATGGGACGAATGAGGGCTGAAAGGACAGCTTTTAGTCTTGTTTTCAAGAGTGAACACAAGATAGAAAAAGAATCTTTGTTCTTTCATTACTTGTACATCATGTTTCTGCTTTTTATGAGTATTTTAGAAGAACAACTGAATGGGAAACATTTTAATTTACTGTTAAAGATTTTCAAAACAATCAAAGACGTTTGTCAATTCAAAACCAGAAAGTTTCTGCATATATATACACATATGTCAAGGTTTTTTATGCTTTACGAAACAGCAGAGTTGGTTATTGTGAGGCCTGAAGACGAGTGAAGTTCAGCTTTAAGCTCTGATCTCACTTCCTGTGTGTTATCTGCAGTTCAGATGACAACACAAACACTTGTTTGTCGGTGTGGTTGGTTGTTATCTGATGCAGGTCCAGTCAGACAGGTGTGTGCTGGTTTCCTGCCCTCACTGGAGGGCTTGATAACACAAGTTCTTATCATCCTAGCTGTAAAAATAAAAGAACAAACAAAAACACGTAAATTGTTATCTCCTTTTTACTCATTAAAACCTGTTTTGTCTTTTGACTGCATCTGCGTATCTTGTATATGGAATGTTAAGTAGCAAACTTTGTTTGAAATGCATCAAACACTAAAAAATATATTTAAAAAATGCTTATTAATGAAAGTTTTTATGTTTTTAAGTAACCCAACACATTAAGTCTGTAGACCCTCCTCCAAAAACAATTTAAATATAACTATTTATAATTGTGACAATTTGGTGAAATGTATTTGTTCTTCTTTTTATTATGAAAGCACTAAAAATTAGGTTTTGTAGTATAAGGGCCAGTTTACAAACAAAAAAACATTATTTTAATTACGACTTTAAATCTCAAACAGTTATGAGAATAAGGTCGTATTTGTGAAGTTAAAAGAACAAAGTTGTATACTTGTGAATTAAAAAAGCCATAGGCTTGTAAATTTACATGATTTAAAGTATTAAATTTCCTTGACAAAAAATGTAAATTTAGAATTTTAAAGTGTGTTATATTACGTTTTTTTTGGTGGCCCTAATACTCCATCATAAAAAAATTAATAAATCATTGTTTATGTAAAAATCTTTTTGAAGTAGCAAAAAAAAAAAAAAAAAGATTGTCATATAACACTAATTTGGTTCTTAATCATTAATGCAGTCACAAGAATATGAATGGATTTTAAAGAACCTTTATTTTGGTTAACTTTTTAAAAAAAATAAATTAAAAAAATAAGCTTTTTTTCTATGTATACCAGCAGTGGCCCTGTGGAGGAGTGTCTGCCCAGACACTGACAGGAAGGTAGTGAGTTCAAATCCAGGGTGAATCATACCAAAGAGTATATAAATTGAGCATTAACTGGGTAAATTGAGGGTTAATAATCCCCAAATAAGAGCTTCCTGCTTCCCCAGGGGATGAGCCGAAAGCAGAGGACACATTTCACACACTTTAATGCATTTGAAAAATAGCCTTTTGGCTAATTCTGGCTTTCTTAAAACCATCTATTTTGTCCTGTTGTATTATGTGGGTTTCTTTTAAATTGCATTTTCCCCTTTTAAGTAAAATAAATATAATATAATGACATCTGATGGGACTTTAGGTCACTACAAATAGAAAAAGTTTGTATAGAAATAAAGGGAATGAGATGCCTGTTTCTTGAGCGTTTGTGGCGTTTTGCTTCACACATTTGGAGCAGATAGCAGAACAGATGGTTGTTAGCCGAAATTTGAAGAAAAAAAAGTAGGTACAAAAAATCTTTAAATTTTAAACATACACCAGATTGGAAAAAGGAAAATTTGGAAATAAAGTCCGTCTGAATAATGTGCAAATGTTACATTTTTTCATTTTACAAGAAAAAACTAGAGAGGTTAAGACACTTGAACCCTGTTTAACATAAGAAAAAAAATCAATAAAAACATCAACTTTATCACAATCCTTTGATTTTGCACTTATCTTCCATGTGTGACAGATAAAAAGATAAAATTGATCTGAGCTGAAGTCATTAAAGGTTTGCTTGTAAATCTGTGACAAAAATATTTACCCAAAATGTCACATGATGCACATTATGAAAGCATAAAGTTTCAGTGGGAAGTCATGTGAGTTTCTGAAAGATCTAATGAAAAGTCTCTACTGTGAGACGCTTTGCTAAACTGTTAAGATTTCCTGAATCGGCTCATTTGTTTAGAAATATTTAGAGTTAAAATATATTTGTTTCTACAATGTTGTTTTCCTTTGATGAAACATTTCTCATTTCAAACGACCTCTCCTCTTTATCTGTTATTATCGCACATGCCTGAAGCTTGAAATGTTTACTTTTAAAATCGTTTCCAGAAAAGATGTACTAGAGGGCACAGTCACAAAAAATCAAGATGTTTGCCACACAAAAAGCAACAAACCTAAATTTTATAACCTGCAACTAACCTGAACATCACATGATCAACATTTGTTGATGGTAGAAGTCAGGGTGTCCCTCAGAACCAGTTTTAATGTTCAACTCTGAAAGTTTTTAATCTACTTTCAAAATGTACTCAGTGATCTTTAATTAGGATTAATTTGTTTTAGCCACACACACACACAAAAAGGTGCTTTTTATAACATAGTTTCTGCAGAGCAGTAGTCATTCATCAGAAACTAGCCTCTGAGTTGTTGGAAGTAAGCCACTGCTTATTTCCCATCATCCCTTGGTTAACACTTTCTCCCACTAGCTAACAGCCTCTCACAACCCCCAACCTAACATTACCGGTGCAGCAAAAATGACGACCAAAATCGGAGCTATCCAGCCGTACAGTTCTGATCCAGAGTGCAGCTCAGACGAGGAAAACAAAGACGTTCATGGATCTATTTGTCTGGAAGTAGAGGCATCAGGATAGGGCGGAGCAGGGAGCTTGTGACATCACAAGAAACTCTTTTTCCAACATCCATCCATCCATTGTCTTGTCTGCTTCTTCCCTGCCGGGGTCGCGGGGCGCCGGAGCCCATCCCGGCTACTGAAGGGCGAAGGCGGGGTACACCCTGGACAGGTCGCCAGTCTGTTGCAGGGCCTCAATCACACAACCATTCACTCTCACATGCACACCTAGGGGCAATTTAGAGACACCAATCAACCTGAAGCATGTTTTTGGACGGTGGGAGGAAGCCGGAGTCCCCGGTGAAAACCCACGCATGCACGGGGAGAACATGCAAACTCCACACAGAAAGGTCCCAGCCGGGATTCGAACCGGGGCCTTCTCTTTTTCCAACAGTAGTTGGAAAAAAAAATTCCAAACAATCTGAATAAAAAAATAAATATTCAGACATTTAATTTTAAATATTATTTTTTACTTAATGAATGTCTCCTCCATCGTCAGAAAAAATGCTACAAGAAATTAAAAACACCAAAAACAAAAATTTAGTCAAAGTGGGTCTTTAATACAATGTGCCTTTTGGAGACCAAAAATGTAATTTATTGCCCTCACAAAAGCTTTGGGGATTAACTAAGATAAACTAGCATTTATTTGTGTTTGTTTTGAACAAATACATTAACTTAAATCACTTAAACTGACCGGGACAGTCAGCCTGACAGCAGACAGGATGAGGAGAGGGTGAAAAGTCCTAAATATGGATCCATGACACAAACTTTTATGTGGGACATATGAGGGGGTTTTCTGTTAGAAGTTTAGACAATTATAAATTCTTCTTATTAATAATCTATTTACTGGCTAAACAAATTCTCACATCTTACAGTTATTTTTCTTCCTAAATAATTTACAATCGAGTTTGACTTTTTATTGTGTTCATTTTTCAATCTAAAACAACATTTAAAAGCGAATTCTAACCATAGACTTAATATATAATTAGACGCAGCATCTCTGACGTCACCCAAGCGGAAGTGACGTATCTAAACAAACAGTATTCAACATCTGATTGGGTCTACTTGTTAGTATGCTGCCACCTCCAGGCTTGGCTGGTGTACAGCAGCACCAAATTACGTTTTTTCTACTGGCTCTAAATCTAAACAGATATATATATATATATATATATATATATATATATATATATATATAT
>NC_050512.1:29822920-29824667 GCF_002922805.2 Oryzias melastigma
TATTAAACTAAAAATAATTTATAAATGCATTTATTTGTTTTCTTTTATTTATTTATTTATTTGTTACTTGATCAAATAATCTGAGATTTTGCTTAAAGGTTTGCATTTACAGGACTTAAATTAATCAACTTGCTGGTTTTGACCATTAAATGAGATGTTATTTACTGATTGATTCTTTGCCTTAATGAATATCTTTTAATACTAACCCCATGATGTAGAAAGGTTTTATATTTTATTGATTTGTGAAGACTTTTACTTCACAAATTACCTGCAAGACTTTACATTTATATTTGAAATCTGTGCTAATACGTCACTAAAAGAAATCACATTTCTTAGATACATTTAGTTTATTTGCATAATCTTTTTTTTTTTTTTTTGGCTTTACACCACAAATCTTGGCATTAAAAATCACATTTTAATTCAAATATTTTCCAAAGTTGTTGCATTGGTGTTGCACATGGATTGAAGTAAAATATTTTAAAGAAGTGAGCTAGATTTTTGACCAATTTAGGTCATTTTGCAGCAAGAAGCAGTTAGTCTAGTTGCTTCAGAAGCACGAAACAGAAGCAAAAATACTAAAAATGTGTGGGAAAATTCTTGTCATTTGCATGTAAAGTCAGTCATGGTGGCTTTGCTGTGTCTTTAGGAATGTATGGTCTCCAATTTTTCATACAAAGAAAATTTCTTTCAGGACTTTTTCTGCAATAGTTTTAGACAACATGGGAAGAGAGTTCTGATCAGTGAAACCCTTATGATGTTTAATTTAGAGAAAAATAATAGCAAAGCTAAATTTAGTTTATTCACTGCAGCATTTACTTTAGTGGTAGAACTACTACTTTTCTGATTCTGCAACTGATCTTCAGGAGACTCACCTTTAAAATAAGGGAAAAATGTACGAATGTTGTCCGGCCACGTGAACATTTGAGTTTAGACTGTGATGAAAATTGTCTACTCAGAACTGAGGGGGCAACTTTAGAGTTTCTTTGACAAAGATTTTTGGTGATGACTGCAAAACGTATCAGAATTTAATCAGGCTCGAGAAACAAATTAGATATTATAGCAAAAGTCAAATTTCTTCTGAATTTCTGCCAATTCGGGGGAATTTATCTAAATAAATTCACTTCATATCAGTATGATTGTAATGCTGTGATTTATTATTACTTACTGTAAATCAGATTAGAAACATGATTGAGAAAAAGCAAAAGAACAGATGAAAATATTGTTAATCTTCAAATAGAACTTTCTTTATTTCCCCTTTTCTGTTAATGTTCCTTCCAAAAGTAAAGCAGATGATAAACAATTCTCCCAATAATCACCAAGTGTTTGCTCTGATGTCATCATTTGTTCCCTTTCATTGACTGTACATGAGAACTGAACATAGAAAAGGATTTACTTCAAGCCAACCAAATGAAAAGAAGACACCGTTCAACGTAAAATTAGCAATTCATCTATTAATTATATTTGGTAAGTTTCATATTCACAAATCAATTTTTTTTATCGCAACTTTTTTTCCCTGTACTAATTAAAGAATCAGAATCTTATTTACTAACCATATCTAAAAGTGTGAACATTAAAGCCATACGTATTTATGGAAATTGTCTGTCTTTAAATATATTTAACCTACTTTAAATGAGTATTCTGTAATGTACGCTTTTTATGTTTGTATATGTCGTCTCCTGGCATTCTCAGTGTTCTAATTGTACTTCACTATTGCTCTGGATGTTTTGGACAATAAAGTTTTTTTTTT
>NC_050512.1:29824701-29839997 GCF_002922805.2 Oryzias melastigma
GTTGGAACCAGACATTGTCAGTAAGGTATCCGATTTAGTCTGAAACGTTTCTATGGTTACCACTCTGGCCATTCAGGAATGAGCTTGTTAGAAATCCACACTTTTACCACTTGGTAAACGTCAGACATGGAGGCCGGGAGGCATTTGATTGGTCAGTTTATAACTTCAATTACAGAAAAAAAATATATAGAAAAATGAGGATTATCAAGAACATATTTAAAAAAAATTATCAGAGCAAGAATGGTTATTCTGACCAATAGAATGACGAGTAAAAATGTTTATTTCTTTATAGAAGTCTATGAGATTTTGACTTCTTGGAGCCACTTCCTGTTAGGAACACCAAGGAGTCCACTTCTGATATACAGTCAATACTACAACCTTTGCATGTAAAGTGCACTGAAGTGAATTGTACTTGGTTAATAAATACAATATTGAATCATGACGTCATAAAGGAGGAAATTTCTTTTATTTTGCACACAAAAAATTTGCCGAAAAAAAATCATCTGGTCCGTACAAGTCATCATAAATTTTCCAAACATTGTTCCAAAATGTGTTTAATACCCAATAAATTTGATTTGATCATTTTATAAAAGCCTTTATGATCAATGAAATATAAACTGTGAACTTTGTTTTACAACATCCTGTCATATTGTTGACCCATATCTGTTTTTTTATTTTACTACACTTTAACTTAAGTAATAGCTTTTATTTAAGCGGTTTTATGCTCAAAGGCCCGTATCATGACTCCCCCTCCACTGTTTTAGTGGTATTGTGGTTTTATTGTTAAGTTAATCTCCCTGAATTAACATGTTTTTTCTGTCTTGTTCGGATCAGATGGTCTTTTTTTTTCTTTTTTCGCTTTGATGTCCCAGAAACTGCACGGGATAGTAGAGGAGGGCCAGATGGGTCACATCGACAGAACAACTGCATGTCTGTTTAAAGAGAAAACATTTCTAGTCCACTGTCACATAAAAATAAATTTGTAATAGAATTTACATGAACAGAACTACCACGAGAATGTAAGAAAGACTTATTGCAAACTGTGAGACAAAATAACAAACAGGTGACAAAGTTTTTCTTTGTTTTGAGAAACATAAAAATCTGTCAGTAAAATGATAAAATACCAAAAGCAATAACTAAAATAGTTTGAAGTAACTATTATTGCAATACAAATCCACAGAATATCTCTTGTTTGACTGAAAATACCACAATAAAAAAAAGGAGAACAGAAGTTTGGGGATTTTAAGTCACAATTAAACCACACACAAAAAAATAAAATAAAAAAACAAAAAACCTTTGAATCAATATTTTATAACTAGTCCAGTGTTTTACTACACATAACAATAATTTAGCTTCTATGTAAAAAAAAAAAAAAGACAGGCGGCTTTACCTTCTATTTCAAATAAGCATTTATAAAGAAAACAAACATATTTTTTGCATTTGATTAAAACAACTGAAGCAGAACTACAATTATATCCTTTTCTTCCCTTCTTCCAGCCTCAACTCAAAACCTCAATAAATAAAGACACATTAGAATAATCACTGAGCCATTTGAGTCTGCATATAAACAATAAAATACCTACATTTACACATTTATTTTTAAATACTCAAAAATAAAAAAAAGCTTTCGTACCGTGCAGGCAAAGAATAAACATGTAAACTTTAGACAGAAAGATTCAAACTCTTGCTGTGATGCAGCATCGCTAACACAACCAGCAAAACACACTCGAAACAACAATCGCACAAAGCCCAAATCATCAACATCTAGAGTTCATTTTGAAAAGAAAATACAAAAACAAGTCAGAGGTGAAGTGACTGCAAGTGGAAGCATTTACCTGTTAACTCTGTTATACTATTTACATTAAACTCTACAATATGTCCTAACATTTAGTTTGATAGAGTTAGAAAGCGCATAATATCTTATCAAAAGCTCGTCTATTCGTCTACTCTTCTTGGATAATTATGCCCTTAAGTTGTCAGTTTTTTGTGCCTTTTAAAAAATAAAAAAGGTGAAGTAAAGACATTTTGTGTGTGAGTGTTTGTGTAATCAGACAGAATATGAATCCTTTGTTCTAATTGAATCCAAATGGGGAAATCTCTGGAGTTTGTAAACATAAAAGATCAGTGAGGTACTGTAACTGAATGATATTTTGTAAACAAAGAATATTAACAAAGTTCATTACGTAAAGAAAATATTATTTTAAATGGTTAAAGATTAAATCGGTCCTTCTTAAATAAAGAAAAATGTATATATATTTTAATCTCAAATTTAAAAATTATATATGCTGATCACCTGCTTTAGTTCTGATTATTTTTTTTAGAATTATGGATCTAAATTCTTCTATTTTCTTGTATTTTGATGGATTTCAGTATTGAAGCAAAACACAAAAAGGCCCAAATTGAATAGAATGGCTGCCTATAAGCAGGTTTAATTCAGTTTCTTTGCCCGTTAACATCTTCTAAGGACTTTAAAGAGGTTTTGTCAAACCAGTTCTGGCTGGTTTCACATAAGAACATGTGCTGATCTCCTGGAGCTCAGAGTCAACTTGATTTCGGATGTATTCTTAAGAACATAAAACTGCATAATGATGTGATTGACGGTGTGAACTTCAGCTAGTTTGAGTTTAAAAAGTTGGCATTCACATGAGCGTGTTCTTCCAGTAATTGCTCGTTAAACGTGTTTTGGAACCAGGCGGTGGGCGGAGCAAAGCTAACTTCTAATAGAAGGAACATTTATTGAGCTTTTTGTAGAATTCATTCAGAAAATTAATCAAATATTATCTTAAGAGTGTGTAGATGATATAAGGTATGCAGTTTCTAACACACATTTAATTGTTTATATTATTATAATCGCAAGAAATCTGTTTTGTAAGGTGTTTTGTATTTCTAGTATATAATTATTGTGATTTTTTTCAAGAAAAAAAGTCATTAAGTTGCATTTACTTTAAAGAAAATATCCATTTCCTTCATTGTGTTAGATTTATATAATTCACTGTAAACACAAAGTAGAATTTTCTAAAATAAAAGCTGTCTATCAAGTTTACTGCAATTATTTAAAGATCTTCCTCTGACCCAAACATGCACATCCATTCAAAATGAGGGAACATTTTCTCGTCTGTCCTTCTCAGTTTTTTTTTCTTCTTTATATCAACAAACGTAGTTTTCGGTGCATCCTGCAAGGTTTCACGTCGGAGGCGGCCATCTTTGTTTCCAGGTCACAGATGGGATGACGTGGAGAAGCAGAGTTTCAGGGTGAAGGGGTTGGATATGCCTGCAGGTCAGAGAAAAGGTTCAACTGTCAGGCATAAAGAAGTGGAGAAAAACTCCAAAAATGAAAATGGAAGTTTCCGTCGTGGTTTTTATCAGGTAGTGAGCGGCTCACCGGGTATCCTGATCTGATGGTGATTGAGGACGGTCAGCGCTTCGATGGCTTCAGTTTTACTGTCAAACTCCAGCAGGCCAGAGAGAGTCTTTGAGCTGGCTGCAGAGATGGAGCAAGAGAGTCAAGAAACGGCAAAGACAGAAGAAAGACTAAGAAAGACGTTTTTTTCTGACTCACGTTTGGCATCAAAGACCTTGAACTTGATGAAGGACGGGACGTTGTGTTCAGAGCAGAGCTGTGGATGGCAGAGATTTGGCTTACTTGTAGTACATTGATCACAAGCTAAAGAAAAAAAAAGACCAAACAAATAATGTCCTGCAGGTTGTGAGCTTACTTTGAGCAGCTGGTGCTGAGTGAGAGTGGGCGGGCCGTTGTAGAAGTGCAGCACGGCGGCGGGCGGCTGGATGATGTTCCTGCTGCTGTGCGCGCTGCTGAAGCGGTTGTTTCTGGTCAGACTGAAATCCTGATAGCTGCTGCTGCAGTCGGCCAGCTCAAACACCTGGCTGGGAATCACAGCCTGCTGCTTGGACACGCTGAGGAGGACAAAGCCACAAAAGCCTTCAAAAAGCATCGAAAATGGGCTTTCATCCATGTTTGGGCATCACCAACCAACACTGGGAAAATTAATCACAAATAGTGGTGCCTCAAATGATTATTTAATGTGCAAACTAGATGTAAAGCACACATCTTAACCATCATTAGCTTTAAACTAACTAAAAACTAGATATATAGCATTACCTGTGATAATACTAGTGTGAATGCTGTAAGCTGAATTTGGCCGTTGAAGATGCTAGTGCTGATAGCTAAAAATGTTGATGCAAATAGCTGAAAACGCTGAAGCTGATAGTCAGCTAAAATATTAGTTAAATGCCAAATTAGCCTAAAAAGTTGAAAAAAAAATCCTAAATTAGCCAAAATAGCTAGCATGCAGCTGAAATATAGCTAAACTCCAAAATAGCCTAAACTTAAATACTCCTAAATTAGCCAAAATAGTTAGCATATAGTTGAAATATTAACTTCAAAATATTTACTTCAAAATAGCCTAAAAACCTTAATAAATGTCAAAATAGTCCAAAAATCTAGCATAATGGCATTATAACTTTCAACTTTACTACACTTTAACTCCATATAATATAAAGTAATGACTAATTGACTATTAAATTAGTCACCGACAAATTTAATAGTCAATTAGTCATCGATTAGTCGACTAATCATGGCAGCCCAAATCAAAAATAAAGTTGATTTTACTTATTTTTCATAATTGAATTTTCCTGCTGTTTACAACAATTCATTTATTGTTTTCAGAATGTTACAATAAGATAAAATTGTTGTCAAAAAAACAGGAAGCTTTTATTTTGAAGGTCACTGAAATTCAAGAAGACAGAATAAAAATAAAAAAAAAAACAAACAAGCGAAGACAGAGAAACCACAGTCCTTGGTTTAAACTGTATGTTATAGAATTAAACTGAATCATTTGGAAACTGAATTGTAGCATCCCTACTGCAGACCAGTATGTTTAAGGTCAAAGTGTCAAACAAATGTGCTAAATTTAAAGATTGATTATTTGTTGTATTACATTGCTCATTATGAGCCAGCTGAAATGTTTGTCTTCATTGTTGCTATCTTAAAGGCAAATTTAAAAAAACATTTTTATGATTTTTTTAAACAATTTTAACACATTATCGTACCAAAAAAAAGTGACCCAAAAAATGGAAGTTAGAAATGAATCATGGGCAAAGGGAATCACTGCATCCCACCTTCACTGAATATGGAGACTGAATAATAAGCAGTTAAAGAAGGATAAAAAACAGTCATACAAAACTATGACTAACTAATCAAAAGCAGTGGATCTCTTAATAGTAATAATTCACTTTTAAAAACCCTTTCCGATGATATTTTGATCCACTTTAAAATCATTCCCAGTGCTCTTATAAGTATGACTATGCTATAAAACACATTTTTTAATCACTTTTTTTCCCTTGATGGTGTCACTTGAATTCTGGTCTTATGTTTGTGTTTTAACATCTTCTTGTGGCATTTTTCACATAATAAGAACATTTATAAAATAATTTGAGATTAAAACTGTGTTTCTGAATATTTCTTCATTCAAATCATGATGGATCAGGAGAAGATATAAAATATATATTGTTTGTAAGAGCTTATATTTTCAACTGAGATGTCTGGGACAAAGTCCACTCCCATTCTGATGCATCAACTTGCAGACAAATAGATCCATTAACGTCTTCATTTTCTTCTGCTGACATCTGGCTCAAAAAATGCTCGCCGTTTATGTTGCTCTGCTAATATTAGTTTGGGTTTGTGAGGAAGTGTAGAGAGAATGTAAACAAAGGGATCATGGGATATCAGAGGAGGCTTACTTCCACGTCAATAGTCCTGCCCTCAACTCAGAGGTGAATTTCTATTGACACAGGCTTTTGTATTTAAGCTGAAAACTACATAATCATAATAAAAGATTATTTTAATTACAATAAAAATACATAGTTGGAGTGAGACTTTAAATATCTTCAGACAAATATGTTAAACTGATAATGGAAACTGGAGGTTTTATCAGGAATCTCTGCTGACTCCACACATGTTTCTTCAGCAGGTTTAATCTGATTTGCATATTTGAGGACATTCTGACTGCTAAGACGCAACACTTTGAACAGTGACCTCAGCAAAAAGGGATTTGAATCTGCAGATAAGACATTCAAGACTTTCCGGACTCATGTGACGGGCAGCCCTGTGGTTAGATGTTCTTACCAGACGTTGAGCTTCTTGCCAAACACCTTGATACCATTGAGATGAGTCACTGCTCGGTCCACAGCGTACTCGTCACCCATCTCCACCAAAGCTGTTCCCGGAACGCTCTTCATGAACTTTACCTGTCAACACAAACACATCCGCTTTGAAATGTTGCTTTTTGATGATCGTAAAACTTCCTCTGAGGGTGGAACTGTTGTAAGAAATGATGAGATGAAACAATATGTGGGCAACAACATCTGGAGAAGAATCCCTTAAAACAAGAAGGAGGTGATACTTACTTTATAATACTGTTTAATATAACAGCAAAACAAAGTTCCTCGTTTTGTGTTTGGGAACTTTGCTCAACTTAAACCTGCTTTGTTTGACGTTAGTTGTAATCATTTTCCACTGACCACATTTCCTGGTGAGTGCTGCTGACAAACTGTATCAGGAGATCCCATAAGTTGACTGGCTGAACCCACTTCCTGTTGGTTACCAACAGTAGACTCGTACCCACTTCCTGTTTTCCAACAGGAAGTGGGTACGAGTCCACCAGAGGATCAGGACTGGGCGATCCTGCCCCAGTATTCTGTAATGTTTATGTATAGATTTGTTTAAAACTATGCCCAAACTGATTCATGAACACTCAATTGTTATGTTTTATTAAAGATCCACTCACAAAAATTCCAGTTTTTTTAGATTAAAACATGTCTGTGTGGCATTTTTCTTAAGAAACAGAACAAATGTAATAATAAATCATTTAGTTTTTGCATTTCCGAGTATTTCTCCTTTTAAATCAATCAAACTGTCTTGGACAGACTCTGTTTGAATGAATGATCTTCTTTCCATCAACAGCTCTGCTGCACATGCACTAAACCCTCATCTGTTCCTAGTGTCTAGTTCAGGTTCTGGAGAAGAGAAGATGGTATCTTCACATTGACTGCAGTCAAATGAGCCGCCGTTCACATTTCTGTGGTCAAATCAGCATCACTGGATTTTTGGTGTGAGTTTCATCCAATACTTACGGTAGCAGGACTGAGAACGCTGGAAAATCTCCACCAGACTCCACGGAGCTTCTTGATGTGACCACGGAAATGTGAACGGCGGCTCATTTGACCGCAGTTGGAAAGGATTGTAAATCAATGAAAGAGCATTTTGATGTTAGCTTTGATTATTTTATCAAGAACTCTGAGAAACCAATGATTGAATGTATTGATCACAGTCAATAAACATTGGAGAATTAGCTAAAAGAGTCTTTGGTGAACTGGAAGGAGAAAGAATCAGGATTTTGGAGGAAGTTCTGTCCATGAAGATCTTCACTTCCTCGTCCAGCTGACATCCGGATCAGAACCATACGACTGGACATTTTTATGTAGCAGTGGTGCAGATTTAGGCTAGTGAGACACAGAGCTTTGATAATCAGAAAACCGGGGGGATCAGGGGCGGAGCCTCAAAAGCCACGCCCCCTCAGAGGAGATTTTGGAAACGGAGGCTTCAGATCAACATGAAAACTGGCTTTTTTAGATATTTAGGTTGTGGAATTTTGGTTAAAAACTTCATAATCATAGTAAAAAAAAAAAATGTCATACGGGGACTTTCACATGTTATTGGTGCATTTTCTATGAATGCAGGACATTTATAAAAAGATTGAAGATTAAACTGTGTTTCTAAATATTCTTTTATTCAAATCGTGTTGGAGCAGATGAAAACCAGTGGTTTGAAAAAGCTCAGGTTTCTGATGGAGCCACTGCCATGGGCGGGGTCAAAGTCTCCAGTCCTAAATCCTTCACTTGCAGACAAATAGATCCAATAACGTCTTCATTCCTGGTCTGAGCTGCCATCTATACAGCTGCGTAGCACTGATACTGTTTTCTTTGCTACGCTAACGTTAGCTTGGGCTTGTGAGGAGCTGTAAGTTAACGTAAACAAAAGTATGGTGTTGGCACTTCTGCGCCCACAACCCCGTGGTGAATTTCTAATCTGAGATATCTCTTAAAAAAATGACAGTAATTTTGATTTTTGCTAAAACTGCATAGTTACAATTAAAAGACAACGAGGAACAATTTTACAACAGAAATAAGTACGGTTGGAGTGAGACTTGAATCCAAAAGCTGTACAGATAAATACATTCATGTTACCCACGTCTCCACACACCTTCTCAACGTTGCCATAGAGACAGAACAGGTTGAAGATGCGGCTGCAGTTCATCTTGGAGGGGTGGAGGCCGCTCACCATGGCGACGGAGCTGGAGCCCAACAGTGAGGAAGAGGAGGTGGAAGGGAAGGTCTTTGGGAGGAGCGGCGGGTAGGAGATCATGTCCTGGACCTGCTCGCTGCTCCGTCTGTACCTGCTGTTTGCAGGCAGAGGCAGCAGGGGGCAGTGTGGGCCTGCAGACACACAAACACACGATCCAATGAAAAGGTCAATTTGAGAGATACAGACAAGACAGGATGATAGGACAGACAGATACAAAAGCAGACAGACGAGTAGTACCATAGCCATTGGACGGATGCTCTCCTAGGATTGCTTGGCGCTGCCTTCCTTTGCCCCGCTCTGTAACACACATTAGTGCAGAGATTGAAGGCAGATCCGAGCTGACAGGAAGGGGACAGCCTGTGGCGCTGTCACAACCAGGACTGTGTGTCAGCAGCTGTTTCAGATGGACACTGAACACATTCGAGGTCTTGTTTCTGAGACCAGAAACGGGCCCTAACCAGCAATTACTAACCTTGACCTAAACCTAGTTACCTCACACCACGACAATCATCCAAAAATATCTCACTGACCCTCAGGAGTCACAAAGGAAATCTCAGGCACAGAAAGGATGAGAACAAAGTCACCAGTTTGGGTTAATTTACCCAGACAAGTTTTATCACACATTAGCTGCAACCACACCCTTTACTTTTGAAACCATTCAGTAAAACACCTACTCACTGGATTTCAGTTTTTTAATTATGCTGCACATTTTGTCCAACTTAAAAAAAAAAAAAAACTCCTTGGAAGAATGGATTAGATGGGATATTTGATCTATAGCCAAAGTAGAGAAACTGCCAGCTCTGCCAGAGGGAAGTGAGAACTCTTCTGTTGTATGATAATCTAAATGGATGTGAGTAAATGAACACCCGACGTCGACACTCTCCTTCTTCTGTTAGCGCTGCATGTGTTAGCGCGGCTGAAGGAATGATGTCCGTCTGAAGGGTTTAAGGGATTTATTTAGCTTTAAACTGTATTGTTTCTTTAGTTTTATGAAGTATTTAGTCAGTAAACGATAAAAAATTACATTATTCAAGACGGATCTTAAAGCCTTTCAAGTGTTTAAGGAAGCAGCTGGAAGACTCATCCATCCATCATCCATCCATGTATTTATCCATCCGTCCATCCGTCCATCCATCCATCCATCCATGTATTTATCCATCCATTCATCCATGTATTTATCTATCCATCCATCCATCCATCCATCCATGTATTTATCCATCCATCCCTCCATCCATCCATCCATCTATCATCCATCCATGTATTTATCCATCCATCTATCCATCCATCCATCCATCCATCCCTCCGTCCCTCCCTCAATCCATCCATCCATCCATCCATGTATTTATTAGTCTGTCCATCATCCATCCATCCATGTATTCATCCATCCATCCCTCCCTCCATCCATGTATCACTCCATCCATCCACCCATCCCTCCATGTATTTATTAGTCTGTCCATCATCCATCCATCCATCCATCCATGTATTTATCCATCCATCCCTCCATCCATCCATCCATCTATCATCCATCCATGTATTTATCCATCCATCTATCCATCCATCCATCCATCCATCCCTCCGTCCCTCCCTCAATCCATCCATCCATCCATCCATGTATTTATTAGTCTGTCCATCATCCATCCATCCATGTATTCATCCATCCATCCCTCCCTCCATCCATGTATCACTCCATCCATCCACCCATCCCTCCATGTATTTATTAGTCTGTCCATCATCCATCCATCCATCCATCCATGTATTTATCCATCCATCCCTCCATCCATCCATCCATCTATCATCCATCCATGTATTTATCCATCCATCTATCCATCCATCCATCCATCCATCCCTCCGTCCCTCCCTCAATCCATCCATCCATCCATCCATGTATTTATTAGTCTGTCCATCATCCATCCATCCATGTATTCATCCATCCATCCCTCCCTCCATCCATGTATCACTCCATCCATCCACCCATCCCTCCATGTCTTTATTAGTCCGTCCATCATCCATCATCCATCCATCCATCCATCCATCCCTCCCTCCAGCCATGTATCACTCCATCCACCCATCCCTCCATGTCTTTATTAGTCTCTCCATCATCCATCCATCCATCCATTCATGTATTTATCCATCTGTCCATCCATCATCCATCAATCCATTCATGTATTTATCCATCTGTCCATCCATCATCCATCAATCCATTCATGTATTTATCCATATGTCCATCCATCCATCCATCCATGTATCACTCCATCCACCCATCCCTCCATGTCTTTATTAGTCCGTCCATTCATCCATCCATCCATCCCTCCATGTCTTTATTAGTCCGTCCATTCATCCATCCATCCATCCCTCCCTCCCTTCATCCCTCCATGTATTTATCACATTCACTACATTCACTACATTCATACTGGGTATGTTCGTGCACATCTGGTGGATCTTGCTCCAGATTTTTTTTGTTTTTACATCTCTTTTCAAATATTTGAAATACTTCGTGTCAGAATTTTGGCTAGAGACAAACATCGTTGCCAGATAGTCACAGTTTTCCTGCCTAAAAGAAATCTAAAAACCACCATTCCCTAGAAATAAATAAATAAAAAATACACACAGAAACCAAAAATTACTCGATCTAAAAACTGCCAAACCCGCCCAAATTATGTCCACCTACACAAAGCAATTTTTCCCAGAAATCCATAATCAAAACCTTCCAATCTGGCAACACTGGAAAGGGCAATTATTCAATTCTCCTCCGTGATCAGTTCTCAAACAGTTGGTACTTCTGCGACTGAAGTCACTACATCACCACCAAATCCAAGTCCCTGATTGGTCAAAACTCAATGAAGCCCAAAAACAATCTTAAAAATGTGCATGAGGAGTGAATGTGACAGTTTTTAATACAGAAGCCTGAACCGAGCATTTATCTGCCTTTACATAAATCTTTCATCGTGAGTGGTTATTTGAACGCTCGTGCAGAGGGCAGTGAGGACGTAGCTTCACACTCACACCTAGGGACAATTTAGAGATACCAATGAACCCAAGAAGATTGCTTTTGGATTGTGGGAGAAAGCAGGAGTTTCCAGAAAACCCACCATTGCATGGGAAGAACACGCTAACTCCACAGAGAACGGACACAGCCGGAAATCGAACCAGGATCCCCTCGCTCTTAGTGATAATGTGCTAACCACTACACCACCGTGCAGCAACAAAATGAGTAATCTGCTCTGTGTCCCAATAGATGCTACAACAGCAAATGAAATAGAGTATAAAAATGAGATAAGTTTATTTATGATGCATTAGAAAACAAGTTTTTTTTCACTAAATAAACAATAATTCCAGTCAATTTTAAACTCCTGGAGATAACAGATTACAGCTCAGTTCATGTTTATTCACTGAAGCCAAATGATCTGAACTGCATTCAAGTGGAACTCTTTTATCACATGTGAGGATTTATAAGGAAATTTCTCCAAATTAAAGTTGAATCAAACAATTGTAAAATAAAACATCTGTTCAATTAAGTGCATTATAATAATCTCATGTTTTATCAATCAATTTCTTCACTTCCTCACTTAATTATTTTGAAGTAGTTTGATGAAAAAACTTCCCCATTAGACTTTAATGACATCAGTGTTTCCTCTTTAGTTTCTTGTGAAACTCCCTTTAATATCTTCTTGATATTAAAGTGAAATTCTCATGAGGTCAGACCTAGACAGTTCTAAATGTTTTTTAAAACGCACTTTTTAGAACGGCTTTTAACGCTCAGTAGTTGGTGGCATTTTATTTTATTCTTATTTAACTTTTATGTATTTTACTGCAGACTGCTTCTGTAATTTTTGGAATTTTGTTCTTAATTTGTCTATTTTTTTAACTTCCTCCTTTTATTATGAAGCACTTTGGTACACGGAAAGGAGTTGTAAAGTGCTATATAGATAAAGTTAATTCATTCATTGAATTTTAAAACACAAATGGTCCCTTCTGTAATGATTGTGGACTTGTGTGTCCATGTGTGTTTGTCCTTGTGTGTATTCGTATATGTGTTTATGTGCTTGCCATTGACTATATGAGAACTGGAAAAAGTGACTCCTCCCCCTCTGGGATTCAAAACAGGAAGTACCTCCAGCTCCAAAAAGCCAAAATCCCGTAGACTTCTTTAGAGAAATAAAAAGCTGTTACTCAGTCATTCTATTTGTCAGAACAATTATTCTTGCTTTGATAATTTTTTTTAAATATGTTCTTGATAATCCTCTTTTTTAAAATGTTTTTTTCTGTAGTTCAAGTTACAAACTGATGAATCAGAAGCCTCAATAAAAGTAGGTGGAGCCTGCTGGCCCCCATGTTTGATTGACAGATTTTGTGAAGTCCTTATTTTAAGTGATACAAGTGTGGACTTCCAACAAGCTCACTCCTGATTGGCCAGAGTGGTTGCCATAGAAATGTTGACTCAGACTGACTCGGACCAATCACTGCTTACTAACGACGTCTGGTTCCAACATGGCGACATTCGTATCGGGAAAAATTGACTGAATTGATTTCATTTGGTTGGAGCCAGAAGTAAACCATTTTTTATGTGTGACATCACACTCCAGTTCTCATATACAGTCAACGGTGCATGCATGTGTGTGTTTGCCTGTGTGTGTGTCAGTGTGTGCATCAGCAGAGCTGGAGGGGGCTGTCCTACCTCGGTGCAGGAGGAAGGGTTTGGTGTAATCCCAGCTGGTGTTGTCGTTGCGGACGACGTTCAGTCTGTTGGGCTGCAGGGGGCGACAGAGCACAGCACCTCTGGGTGGGTGTGTGTGCGTGGGCATGAGAATGAGGATGCATGTGTGTGCGTGCACCTGAGTGTGTGTTTGTTAGAGAATGTCTATATATATTTGTGTGTGTGTGTGTTTACCCGAGCATATTCGATCTTCAGCGTGCAGCAGCCAGAGTAAATATCGGCGCCGTTCAGGGCCAGCTTGGCCTTCTGAGCGTCCTCCACCGACTCAAATGTTAACAAGCTGGTTAAGGATGACTCACAAGACACAACTAACAAAGGAAAGACACAAGACATACACAAACCACAGGGGAGCGAGAGTCAGCTCTGCTGGGTCTAAATTTGATCCGACACTGACAGTCAGTGCAGGCAGCCTGACTCTTCCTCCTCCTCCTCTTCATTACCATCATCGTGTTGCATTAAATCTGTAGAACCAACAGAATTTCTCGCCATGCATCAACAAATGCAGATAAACTGTCAGGATATTCCACCATGGCCTGAATGCCGTTGCGCTTAAAGATGACGATGCGAAGGACGTTACCAACGGGGTTGCAGACGGTGTACAACACATCCTGTAAGAAACACAGAGACCAACCACACTGTTAAAAAAAAAAAATCAAATCTGACTCACAGTAAGTTTGTTTCAAGCACACTGCAAAAACTTAAGAAAGTAAGAAAACACTCGTTGCAAGAAAAGTGTCTAAAATTTCTGCAAGGTAAAATATTAGCTAAATTCCAAATTAGCCTAAAAATCTGGAAAAATGTCTAATTTGGCTAATATTTTTGCGCCTTATTATAATTTTTGCTGAACTCCAAACTAGCCTAAAAAATTGAAAATTGTCTAACATATATATACATATATATATGTAAAAACAGCTAGCATGTTGCTAAAATAAAAGCTGAATTTTAAATTACCCAAAGAAAAGCCAGTAGTTGCTGAATTATTTAAAGTTTGAAAGCTGTCTCTGCAGAAAGTAAGCAAAATTTCACAAGCTTCAAAGTGCACAAAGTATTTGAAAGATTTCTCATTCATTTCCTATGGAGCATATTTTGCTCAATATTTCAAAAACTATAAAGTTTATATATACCAAAAGTACAAGCAGTAACGTCCAGAACAACATTTAGATACCAAGATTTCTGAAATCGCTGAATGTGTGATTGAGTTTTCACATGCCAAAAAAATTACGGAAAAGTGCAGGAGAATCACTGTTGTGTGAATGCTGTCAAGCTTGAGAAATAGAATATTTTCCCTCAAATAATTCAAGTAGACATGTAAATGAATGTTTCTAGAGCAGAGCTGGAGGTTCTGCACTCACAGTAGTGATGGGGTACAGCGGGTTCTGGATGGACAGCAGCAGGACTTTGTTTTTGCTGGTGGGGTCGTCTGCGTTGGTGGGTCTGGTGATCCTCTGGCTGGTGGAGAAGTTGAAGAAGGCCTGCTGGTCCGCGATGTAGACTGGCTCTCGGCCTCCGCCGGTCACGCAGCGCTCTGCGCTCTCCACGCTGTCGAACTCCACCAGGGCCTGCCGCTTAAACGGCATCATCATCACGTAGCTGCAAACACAGCAGACAGGTGTGGAAGTGAGCAAGGGGGCGGAGCTTCATACAGAAACGTGGTGCTGATTAGTTTAAGGCTAAAGTTGCCGTATATTTTTACAGCCTAGAAAAGAGGTCTGCAACTTTATTCCACATTATTGGGTGAATCAAACTGGTTCACTTTAAGTGGACCAAATGTGTCCAGTCTGAATACACACTTAGAAATAAAGCCTGTTGGCTGTTTTGATATCTAAATAGTTCAGTATCCATTTAACTTAAAATAGTTAAATTCATATATATATATAGTCCATTTTTCCCAAAACTTAATTTCTACAACTCAAAATGCTTTTCAGTATCTTGTGTGGCCCCCACCAGCTTGTATGGACGCTTGACAACGTGGCGGCATGCTCCTAATGAGACGACGGATGGTGTCTTGTGGCATTTCCTCCCAGATCTGTGTGAGAACATCCCTGAGCTGTTGTACCGTCTGAGGAGCAACCTGGAGGTGCTTAATGGAAAGAAACATAATGTCCCAGAGATGTTCTATTGGGTTTAAGTCAGGGGATGGTGAAGGCCATTTAACTGTTTCAATTCCTTCATCCTCCAGGTACTGCCTCATACTCTTGT
>NC_050512.1:29841389-29861847 GCF_002922805.2 Oryzias melastigma
AGTCCTGTTTGGAGGGTTTTCTAATTGTTGCCACTGAAGTGCACCTGTTGTTAATTCCATGAACACCAATACAGCTGAAATTGATCAAGAAAATTATCAGACAGGTTTAATTCAATTCATGCCAGGCCCAATAAAAAAAAGTGTTCCTTTAATTTTTGTCAGCAGTATACACACACACATATATATATATGTATGTATGTGTGTTCAACCAAATTGTCAAGTTAGACTGTTGAGCAACAATAGCTAGGATAGGCTCCAGCAACCCAACGAGGTAACAAATTAGATTTTCAAGGCGTCCTGTGGAGATCTAATGTAATGTAATATAATGGACCTTGTACCTGCTGGGTTGTTATACTAATTAAGTAAAGATGAAATGCACAATTGAGTTTGACTTAAAAATTTTACTTTTTTTTTAAAGCAGTCTAATGTTGGTGCAAACAGGTAAAACATAGGTAAAGCTGAACTCCTAATAAATAATTTCCCCTCTGATCTGAAGGAATGAAGCAGCCAGCTCACACCAGAAGGACTCAGTTTGGCACGACATGCCAGCCTCTCACATCAACAGATGTCAGAGCACCTCAGCTACTGGATACTTCTGCTATTTCCCTTCATCAACCAAAACAAGAAGTTTCACACAGTTCTTTGAGAATGTCATTAGAAGTTCACAGCGTGACACTGCTTACAGAAGAGTACAACCTGAAAGAGGAAGACCTTCTCATGTGATGGCCACATCTGTGAACCAAAACAAGCTGTTACTACTCCATTCAAAATTCAAATTTTAGCAAACACAGAAAAAGTTCTCAATCTGAGCAGAAATAAAGAGGCAGACAGCGCTGTAGAATGAAAGTTTCCGTTTCCTCCTGATCAAAACTTGTCTCATGTGAAGCTAAGCTGATAAAGAGCAACAACCTCAACTGAGAATGACTTCATGTTGTTGGTCACACCATCTCCATGGCTACTCTGGTGTCATCTTTGGTTATGATCACCCAACAGCGAGGACACGTCGAGAATTGTAAAGAGCGGTCAGGAAGTAAATGTAGGCCGATGCGTCTCTATTTGTGTCTGTTTGCTTCTTCTTTCTCAATCTATTGGTTTTAAAACGGTGCGCATATACAGATGAGCTTTAAAGCTGAAAAAGTTTTCTATTTTTACATTTGAAATATTGGGCTTTAAATTTAGACACAATGTTGGGGAGTTTTTTTCTGCTTGTGGTGGTTTTTATGTCTCGAAAAGCATGTATAAATATCTTCCAGCATTCTTGAAAAGCCTAAAAACTCGATTTTTATCTGTTTAGAGCTTTGAAAATCTGTTTCTTTGTACCTCTATGTGCTCTTACCCAAACAGTTTCTCTTCCCTCTTCTCCTGGTGATTCATGGTCAAGCACTCAGTAAAATGGCAACATTTAGACTCGTGTTGCAGCAACATTTTCACAATATATGAGGCGATTATTTCACAAGCGCGTTGGGCACTAAAATGAGATTTTTAGGTTTGGAAACTTTTTAAAGAAGTGTGTGAGTCAGAGAGGATCTCTTTGACCACAGCCTGCATGGGACGCTACAGGAGAGCCGAAGGAAACGACAAACATTAAAGCCTCACGTGAAACAGGAAGCTGCTGCGGGGAAAGTTTCAGAATGAGGTGACTCGAATGGACAAAAACAAGAGAGGACGCACCGGATGAGATGCTCTAGTCGCCTAACTACTGCACTTTATGAAGTCTACAACTGTAACTTAAAAAAAGTCAAATGAATTATACAGAAGTTTAACCCATCCACCCTCATACCATGGAAATGCTGCACTTTGCAATTAGATTTAACGCTTTTTTATCAGTTAACACTGAGTAAAGTTTTAAAAACAGATGTCACATCAAATATTTTCAACAAATCACAAAAATCACTCAATGCAAAAACATATTCAAGACCAGCTCAGGTGAAAAACGTGTTTTTATCATGTTCTTCTAGAATTTTTTTCATGGCATACATGAAAGAGTTTAAGATTTCGAAGTATTTCTTTTTCAAATTCGGATGAATTTGGAACAAAGGAAAAAAATTACGTTCAAAAAAGTTATCTTTTATGAAATAGGCCGACAGGATGAACATATATCGAATACTCTAAAACTACATTTTTTAACCTTTAAAAATGTAAAGTTTTAACTTAATTATGAACTAGTTATATAGCATTAGTGTGAATGCTGTAAGCATAATTTGGCTGCTGAAGATGTTAGTGCTAATAGCTGAAGATGCTAAAGCTAATAGCTGAAATCACTGAAGCTGATAGCCAGCTAAAATATTAGCTAAATGCCAAATTAGCCTAAAAAACTAAAAAAAAAGAAGCTTAAGTTAGCCAAAACAGCTAGCATGTAGCCGAGAAAAAAATAACTGAATTTCAAAATGGCCTAAAAATTTTATTTTTAAAAGCCTAAATTAGCCAAAACAGCTAGCATGTTGCTGAAATATAAGCTAAACTCCAAAATAGTCCAAAAAGCTAGCAGAATGACAATTTTTAAAACTTTAAAACTGTGACTTTTTAACATAATTATGAATAATAAAAAGGCAGGAATATTTTTTTAGAATCAATCAACTTAAATCTTAAATAACTTTTAATATTTTAGTTTTCATAAAAATATATTTTGTCAAAATGATACAAGTTAGAAATAAGCACAAGGTAACATCAGGCTACAAATAACAATAAAATAAAATGATCTGAAGGGCCAGAAATAATTACACAGAGGGCCGGAACCGGCCCCCGGGCCTTGACTTTTACAAGAGCAGAAATGGGCGGGCCAAAGTTTTCCTGCTCTGCTCCATTCTGATGCATCTACTTGCAAATAGATCCGTGAACGTCTCTGGATTTAAACTGTACGGTTGCATCGCTTTGTTATTGCTCTCCATTTTTGATCAAACGCTATGTTAGGTTGGGGTTGTAAGCTAGCAGGAGAGTGTGTAAACAGAGGGATGATGGGATATCAATGGAGGCTTACTTCTCCACCAATGGCCACTCCCACATCTCAGAGTTAATTTTCTAAACAAACAACTCCTGCTGTGCAGAAACTATGTAATAGAAAACAGGTTTTAATTTTGCCTAAAAATGACATTATCATTGTTAAATGACCGCTGGGAATACATTTACGTAATCCCTCTTTCTTTTCTCAAAAGGTCACAATGTTATTTCATTTTCTAACTGTAATTAATTTGTTTTTTGTCGCCTCTCGGCCAGAACTCCCTTGTAAAAGAGATTTTGTAATCTCAATGGGACTTCCTGGTTAAATAAAGGTTAATAAATAAATAAAAAAATAAGAATGATGTTCTTCATCTGTCCTGCTTGGATTAATAAAGGTTAGATAAAAATTTTAAAAAATTGAACCAAGTTCCTTTTTTTAATTTTTCATTAGACTGAATTGTGTTTTTTTCTTTTTTAGAATTTTTTCTTGAATTCTAAAAAGTAATATAACTTATTATTTGTTTAGTTTTTTAAATCGTCACTGTGATCAACTATTTGAGTGATTTTTTGATGTGATTGGCACTTCGGGGCCACTGTCATTTTCAGCATGAGTGCATTTTAACTCAACGATAAAACTGGAAAAATGATTATGTGGAAATAGTTACCAGATGGTGCCAAACTTTTCCAGCGCCTCCACCAGGTCGGCCTCCACCACGGCATCACACAGTCCTCGGACGTGGACGACCGGAGACGGCGGGATGTGGTGACTGTCCTCTGCCCCATCCTGAAACAGAGAAAAACGTCACCAAACTGCTCACCAAAACACAAAAATTCATCAAAAAATGACTTTTTTTTTTCAATTAAGTTATTTATTTCCCTGTTTCTCCTTTTAGCGAAGTCTTTAGTGCCACAATCTGACATCTAAAGTAAGACCGAACTCTCCCAAACAACATGTTGAACATCACCAGGAGTTCACATTATAGATGGTGATGGTACAGTTGTTAAGGAGAGAGTTTTAAAGTGACACTTCATGTGATGACTGATCTAGAGTGCATCCATTTAGGTCAAGCGTCTGCAACCTGCGGCTCCAGAGCTGCTCTTTAACTCCTCCATCGCGGCTCTCAGGTTGAAGAAAAATACAATATTTTTTATTTAAAAAAGCCACATATTTTAGGTTTATCTTATAGGTTTATTAACCTTTTAACACTGGAGCTCCAATGTTTCTGTTCTTTGATTTACTATAACTTTTCAACCGTTAACGCGATAATTCCATCAGATTCTGAAGGAGATCAAGTTAACGTTTGAAATGTTACAGTATGTGAAAGATTATGTGTGTCACCGATGATGCCCCAGTTGTTAAAGGGTTAAGCAAAAAAATATATATATATATACCGTATAATGTTTTTCAACTCCTTCACAAACAGTTGAAGGACAGTATGACGGGATCTTGACTACATTACCCATAATCCTCCAGCAATCCATCCAGAAGTTTGGCTTCATAGTTTACCAAAAGTGAAACATTTTGACAGATGTTTGAGTGCTGTTTACCACAGAAGATCATTTTGAAGTCAGTAAACACAACCAGAATTTAAGGTGCACTTTGTATTTTTGAAGATAAAATCAAGGATATTAATTATGAAAAAACATAAGAGTCACTTCATTAGCTGTGGTTTATTCATTTTTTAATTAGTTTTATTAATTTCTGGTTGAGATGCACCACAAACGGTGGTTTTTATTTTTCGTCACTACTCACATTTCACCACCAACTTCTACATTATCAGCATTTAGATGATTTTATGTGATACAGGATGTCTCTTATTTTTAAAGAAAGTCATGCAGACCTCTAAAGAATTATAAACTAATTTATATTTTGAAAAAAGGCTATTGTCTCCTTATATTTCTGCATTTAAAAAAAAACACATGTATTTGTATTTATCATAATAGTAACACCATAAATACAAATCAGTGTCTGCTTTTTCTAAAGGGTGAAATAAGACGTTGTGGCTCTGACTGGAATATTGTCAGTAAGAAATCCTCCAGAATGGCTCTTCAACTGTTGAAGGTTGCAGACCCCTGATTTAGATAAAAGAACTATCTTATTGCCTCAAAGTGAATTAAATACATCTTTTATGTATTGATTCATGGACCAGGTACGCAGAGGTAGACAGAAAGCTTTAGGTAGAAGTGGAGAATTTAGAGCATCAGTATGAATATGAAAAACAAAAAAACAAAAAAAACCTCACTAGTGTTACAACCGGAAACTGTTCTCACAACGAGATGCTTAAGAAAACATGAGGTTGAGCAAGAGCTATCTCCTTTTGATCTGGATGCCCATACCATTCTGTCTTTTTGTTTTGTGTGTCTGCAGCAGCAGGTTAAGCGTGCTGGTTCAACCGCTTCACATCAACCTTTGCAGGAAGTAGGTTCTGCATTGCAAGTTCTTTTGCAGCGAGCGCAGGAATGATCTCGGATCTGCTTTTAGTTGTTTCGCTCCACGTCAGACCGTCTCTGCTTCTGTCACACAATGGAGGCGTAAAAGAGCCTCAGATTGCAGACCTCTGTTCTAAAGTTGTAAACAATCTAAAAGGAGAAAATAGACTAATTAATTCACATAAGATGCTTTAATGTATGTTTATTTCAGCCTGAATTTCAGTGAGATTTGTATTTTTTTATTCCTAAAAGACAGACAAATAAGGCGGAAAGTTCTACCCCGGTGTGGCTGTAAGAAACAAGAGCTTTCTGAAATATTAGTTTTTTATTCCAGTCACAGAAATCATGTTTCTATGGCAACCACAGACAGTTGGATGAGGCCCATAAGAACGTTGGCGAGGGGTAAAGGTGTTACCCGTGTACGTGTGAGCCTCAGCTTGTGTCGGCGAGTGGGATGGAATGCTGTTGCCATGGTTACTTCAGTTTGCGGCGCCACTTTTGGAAACTTTCTACGATTGCAGAGGAGATGCAGTGCGAGTTGTGTCGTCACTGAAACCAAACCTGTGCTTTGCTCTTTGCTTTTTTTTTAGCTTGCATGCATGAACCTGAGATTGGAAGCATGCGAACGCACCGCCCTTCCTGTCAGCATCTACATCATCGCAGCTCCATCTTCCTCATCACCTCTGCCATGTTCATCTTACTCAGCTCCTCTCCTCTCCGTGTCCGATGCCTCCCCGCTAACATTTGCTACCTCAGCAGCTGAGCATGATGAGTTTTTAAATGGACTAATGAGACAGAATGATGCATCATTTATGCAGCCATCATCCACCGGCCGAATGCTGGACGTGCAGACGTCGTCTGTGTGGGAGTTTGTGCTTGAAAGCAAAATATTTCTCATTTTTCACATTGGAAAAGGAGGAATTGAGTGGTTCACAAAAACACGACATCATCATCACTGGATTAAAGTTCAGCTTTGATATGGCTCTTTGGATGTTTATTATTAGGTGATCATTTTTGAACATTTCTTCTTGCAGTTCTGCGACAAACATTAAACAGATGAAAAAATCAGGAAAAGCTCTGCAAGTTAGTAGCAGGCATTATGCAGATAAAAAATTTAAATGATTTTCTATTAAAACCTAGTTGCATGCTCAATTTCCTCCTGCATTTAGTCAAAATAGAAAAATAATTGTTACTCACAATCATCTTTTAATGTATTTTCCAAGCATTCCTAGTGCTCATTTAATTATAATTATGCATTTTTTATAGATGAAATTTAAAAATCTTTGTTTTTGTTTATGGATATAGTTTTTAAAGAGCAGCTGGAGTTCATTAGGGGCATGGAGTAAGCCTGCCCCTAGTTCCCGTCATCCATTTGTTTACAGTCCCCTGCTATTTTAAAGCCAATTACAGCCCCAGCATAACATCAGTGGTGAAACAATATCAGATATTTTGAGCAAACAAAGATGTACGAAGATCTAATCGTCTATAAGTGGATGCACTGGAATTGAGCAGAGCAGGGAGCTTGCGACTAGCTTTGCAGCTTTTATGTAGCAGCTATAATGTTTTTCAAACACCATTTTTTGTCTGCTTTGATTCATAACAATTTGAATAGAGAAAACACATTTTTAATCTTCATTTTCTTTAGATATGCTTCCATCGTTGTAAAAATGCCACAAAAACATGTTAAAAACACAATTTTCATTGTAGTGTGTCTTTAAAGAGTTAGTTGGCTATAACTTCTGCTGCTTCAAATCTTATTGCAGCTGAACTCCAGATGACATCAAAGAAAATCTAATAGTTCTGCAGAGAGAGGAAAATATGAGTCAATCACAGCAGACTGTTTTGTGTCCTTTAGTTGTGTCTGCAGAGTCTTCTAGATCCACACAAAGCAAAAGTTCAGTTAATTTAAGCTTGTTTTAATGCAGGTGCAAGGAAAAATCCTGGAATCTACAGTAAATTTGTCTGATCCTCTTGTTCTTGGATTTGGTCAAAGCAAGTACAAATTCTTAACCCAACAGACGGATAGATTTGGGGTTAATTTACAACACGACCTGGGAGTCTGAATGCATTCAGTTGGCTCAAAAATGGGTTTCTTCTTCTGACAGCAGCAGCACAACAGAAAGATCATTCAGCAGAACCCCGTCGAGTTCAGACTTCAACAGTTCAACTAAAAGTCCTCTGAGAAAACCAAGGAGAGACTTCATGAGGTATTTTCTTTAACCCTTAACCCCTGAATTTATCTACAATTCTAAAAAAAAAAAACAACTGTAGCACATAAAACTGATATAATTTTGATGATATGTAATTTGGTTTTTGAACTAGCGGTGCATTAAATATTACACAACTGATGGTTTTTGCATGTGCGGTTTATTTGGTCATGAATTGCTTTTAAATGTCATCAGGACCTTCACGGTCAGGTTACTTTCAGGACAAAGTCTTGAAAGTCTACCACATAACATTACATATGACTCTTCCACGTAACATTAAAAAAAAAAGTTTGAAAAAGAAAGAGAAATGACAATCCAGAAGGACTTGAAATTTTGAAATCCAATACATTGAGAACAAAAATGAAGGAAAAAAAGTGTATCAGACTATGGAATAATCTGGAAAAATCAATATAAGGGTCGAGTTCAATTAGTACATTAAAAAAAGTGAAAAAACAAAAGCTCACACTATATGAACTATAAGGTTGTTGGGAACAGGTTGAAATAAAATAAAAAATCTGAGGTACTTGGTTTGGTACTTAGCCTTCCTGAGGCATAACTACAAGTTGCTACAACCGGTCAAAGACTTGTGCATGAACATTTTCTCTCTGCGGGCTCACAGAGCGGTCTACGGCCTTGAGATTGTGTGCGGGCCGCGTAGACATCCCGAGTCCACCTGTAGAGGTAGTTAGAACTACGGCATAAAAATATCCGAGGCAGCAGATGTGACAGCTAACAACAGGATGTTCACTGACGTCAGTTTCACCTCTAAATTGGTCGTCTCCATACAGTCTTTTACAAAAAATGAGATCCAATTTGCTTTGATGTTTCCTTATTCTGGATCCGTGCAGCACAGCTCTGACTCAGTCATTGCTAAAAAAAAAAAACACATTTTCATCTAAAGGACAAGTTGTTATTTTGATGCATTGACTTTCTTTTTTGAGAATTTCAGAGGCAGATCAGATAAAAACACAGATCAATGACTGATCTAGACCTCGACAGTTTTAAGTAACACTCTTTAATATTTTTAATATTTATATTTATATAACATAAATTTAAATTTACTTAGATGTCTGCACGGATTTTACATTTTCTTTCAATTCAAAATTTTCTTTACATTGATTGGTTCATTGATTGATTAAGACAAATAGAGCAAATTAGTTTCATTTATTAACTTAGTTGGATAGGAAGGTTGATTTAAATTAAATCAATTTAATTAAAAATTTAATTATCATAATAGTTTTCTTTTATTTTTGCCTCTAGAGATTCTTTCAACATTTTATCTTTAGCAAAGCTACAAAAATGGATTAAGCGACCAAATTATTCACTTCAAATAAGGTTAAGGGTGAAGCGGTTTCATCGACTGTATATGAGAACTGGACCCTGCCCAGGCATTCTAAACAGGAAGTACCTGCTGGCTCCAGAAAGTCAAAATCCCGTGGATTTCTATTGTGAAATAAACAGCTGATACTCAGTCGTTCTGTTGGTCAGAATAACCATTGACATCACACTCACTTAGTCCAGTTCTCATATACAGTCAGTGAGCTCTAGCATGCTACATCAGGTCGCACCAGTGAAAGGATTTTGCTTTCTAGATTTTGTTTATATTCTCATTCATATTAACAATGCATGAGAATGGATGTCAGCAGCAATAAAGTTAATGTTTCATGGATCTGCATCCATAAATGCAAAGTGTTCCCTAAAAAAAATAAAAATAAAGGTTCCAGGAAATGTTCTCTGCTGTCCAAAAGCAGCCATGGAGGCAGAAAGATGAAGAAGATTGAGAAAGAACGAGAGAAATGATTTGATAAAGGGTAAAAGGAGCAACAGACAATACCACGGCCGTTTACCGGATCTGTTTGTTAGGCGGGCCGCACACAGTGCTGAACACATTTGTCTTTGAAGCTTTCTGTCTGATCAGATTGCAGTAATTACTCTGAGCTAACCTAAGTACTAAACGCAGAAAACTATGGATTTTATTAAAGCAGACAGATGGCCTTTCCTCCGACTGAGCACATCCTGTCCATGCTTCAACCTCACTGAGATGCCATATTGTGTCACCAGGCCGAGGCTTTGGGCCAGGAACAAGGATCTGCTCAAAAATAAACCACATTGTTTACTGCTGAAGAATGATTGTAATAAACACAACCTGATGTGTCAGAATATTTCACTTGAAACATTCTATTTTGATTGTAGGATAATAAATCTTTTTAATCTTTGGTTAATTCTCTGTAAACCTCAAAAACAGCATTTCTGCTCCTTGTGAGCTATAAAAATAGAATCAAACTCCATAATTATGGCAAATCCACTCACTGTGACCCCATAACATGAATAAATGTATTTTAATGCGGTCTAATTTGTCTAATTATACAAGATTAAAATGGGGACAGATTATCCAGGTTGTCACATTTTAGCACAACACTAGCTTCTAATTAGCAGATCTAACACGTGATAAGAAATCAGGAACTGTTAGTCATACAGAATGTGTCAATGCTTTTATTCGCTTTCTTCAGGAAGTGATTTTCTACTTTAGGTTTATCTCCTTGTCAAGAAACGTTGATCTTTTTGTTTAGACTTTAAAGGAAAATAAAGTTATTTTAAAAACCAGGTAGACTGCGACCTTGTCTGAATTCTCTCACTACTACTGTACTATAACAGGCATTTGCATTATGTCAGAATGTCTGAATCTATAGTTCCAAAATCCAGTATCCTGGAAGTAAAAAAACTAGTGAGCATTGATGCTCAAAGATTGGCAAATATAGAACATAATGCATTGCTTTGAATGATTTTTTATTTAAAAAACATCTTTGTAAACACAGTGGATTCATAAAATCTTCATCTTTATTTGGTTTTTACTTTAGTAAATGGGTGATATGTGGTGCAAAAAACTGAAGTAGTGCGCATGTATTTGAATTGCACTAAAATCCTGGAGACTGGACAGACCTGGACGTCGTAGGTAATTGTGACACAGTCTGTGCACTGTTTGGTGACAGGAATGCAACAAGACAGTGTTCTTGTGTCAACATGCGACCCGCTTGTTTTTCTAGAGGGTAAAATGCATTTGCGGGTGAACAAAAGGTAAAAAAAAAAAAAAAAACTTGACGTGGGTTGCCTGAAGTGGGGCAAAAGCAATTCAGTGAATGATGGACCACTGTTAATCTGATGTGGAAAGAGGTTTGAAAACTGACTACACTGTTACGACAACATTACAAAACTGAAGAGAATACAACCAGACAAAAATAATTGATGCAACGAAAGTCAGAATCCTTGATTTGATTAAGTTTTTTGCAATGTTTTAACAGTATTTTAAAGTAAAATGGACTATACTTGTATGGCGCTTTCCTACCATCCTTGAAGGCCCTAAGCACCTTACAGTCACATTCACCCATTCACAGACATGGCAACTCCACTGTCGAATACTGGTGCCAACCTACCGGAGCGACCCCAAGAGCAACCTGGGGTTATAGGTTATAACTGAGAGGTGTTGTGAGTTTTTTTTTAATTTAGGTTGTCTGGATTCATGGCCACATCTTAAAAGGAGTCAGGTGTGTCTTGCGGTTCCCTTGGGACTCGAGGGATTTAATGAAAATGGACCGTACCATTGTTGTGTGTGTGGTAAGTATATCATGAAGAATTTGTAATAATAAATGAAAGTTGCTGTTAGGGTCCTGGAACACATCAGCTTCAAACTTGTTGTTATTTTGTTGTTTATTAGTCCTAATACATTAAAATACTGTGTGGGTACAAAAACCGGCCTTGTTTCCCCTCTTGGTCAAGAGTTGTCACAGTTGAACACCTAGAAAGGCCATGATGCAAAAGGGTAGAGCAGTTGACCTCTGGTTCAGTTCCTGCCTTGCTCACCAATGCACAAGTGTCCATGGGCAAGACATTGACATATTCCTGTTGGTTGGCGCCAGTGGGAGCCACCGTGGTACTATGACTGTATGGTGCTTTGGGCCTTCTAAGAAAAGGGTAAATGGTAAATGGCATAAACTTGTATAGCGGTTTTCTACCTTCCTTTAAGGCCCAAAGCGCTTTACCACTGCAGACCCATTCCCACACACCAGAGGCAAGGTGGTGTTCAGTGTTTTGCCCAAGGCCACTTCAACACATGGGTGGGCAATCTGGGAATTGAACCTCCAATCTTCCGATCAGGAGTCGACCGCCCTACTGCTGCACCACGGCCAAAGTACTTAAAAGTTAAACTCCCATTAGTTGTCACACATCTAAGTGAGTGACAGTTGTTACCCATATTTGACCCATCCCCTGTGGGAGTGGTGAGCTGCAGACACAGCCGCACTCGGGAACCATTTGAAGGTTTAACCCCTCAATCCAACCCCTCAAAGCAAGGGGGCACTGGGGCCCATTTTTTAGAGTCTTTGCTATGACTTGGGCTTGGTTTGAACTTCGACCTTCCAGTCTGAGGGCGGATATACACCACTGAGCTGGTAATGCACTAGTAAAAGCGCTATAGGTACACGCCATACATGCAAATGGCTGATGGTATCATCTGGTGTCCTTACTAGGGCAGGGAATCACTGGGTACCTCACGATACGATGCAATCCATGGTTCATGATATCGATGATATTGCGATACTCCCCATATACCTTCAAAGGAACATGTCATCAAAGGATGATGAATATAAAGGTTTACAGCCTCGTCAAACAAAAATAAAAGCTCGATACTTGGTGAGAACCCATCGAGATCAATCCCAGGACTAAATATCGTGATTTTTTGGCACACCACTAGTCCTTACGCCACACTCTAGTTGTTAGTAAAGTCTGTGTTCTGGTCCCTGACTGACCCCAACCCACACAAACTACCCTCTAAAGTCTTATTTACTAACAGCCAGCCGTACAATTATCACGTGAACAGCATTAATTGGCCCAATGGACAGTCCTCAGGTTTCATGGGTCTTAAAACAATGAAAAATCCTCACGACACGCCTGCTTCACTCTCACTTACCCGTGCGTGTTGGATAAATGTTTGCTATGACCTCTCGCATTCCCGTAGAAAAAAAGGGCATAAACATTTTCACTTTATCCACGACTGGATATTTCTGTGTATATGTTTGACTTTTGGTTTTAATGTCTGCCACGGACACCAGTGACAATCAAAAATCCTTAAAATACAAAAAGAAGTTGAGCGCACTGTCTTGTGGGGTCCAGATGATCCCACTCCCAGCATACCTCAGATACAAGGGTTACGATTGGCTTTAGGCAGCTTTCTGTAGTTTCAATTTAGCAAATATCTGGTAATGTCTTTCCTAAAAACATAAAGTTTGGGTTACTTTAAAGCTGTGATTTTTTTTTATTTTTATTTCTTACATCAACACAGGAATCAAGTTTTACTAGATGTATTTTTGAAAAACTGGTTAAGATTCTACAACAGATAGCTTTGTCTTAGGTTAAACTTGATGTTTTGTTAGTGACCCAGACTTCTTTACGATTCCTATCGGCTCCAGCAGCTCTTGAGACACCGGAGCGGTCTCAGACAGAGAAATTACACAATAGTGCTCTCTCCATTTGCTGAGCTAAGCATTTTTCCAGTCAGTGTCAGGCAGTCATGTTGTGCTTGTAACTCGTCTTTCCTGGTGTGTTTCTGGTAAATCTGATACAGATCTCATTGAGGAGCTCACAAACAAGACTGGCAACAATCCTGGAGAGTTGAAAGTAAATGGGTCACTTGAAGACTTGGAAAAACGTGTCTCCAAAAATGTGCTTGTTTCACATATCTTGGAGGATTTAAGGTGTTGGATTGAAGCAGCGCTGATCTCATACACTGAGCTAAATTCTGAGCATGTTTGTCTGTAAATGCAGTTTTACCAGAACTGAGAGCTGAGGATTGACATGGGCACTCTGAGGTTTGTGGGCGTGTTGCTTCACTTGCAGTGAGGACACATGAGTTCGTCATGAAACATCCTCACGAGGCACTTCTACGGACACGAGAGGAGCTCAGAGGGAGGACAGCTCTCCTCTCCTGACTGATGTAATGCTCCCAATCCTCCTGACGCTTCACCTTAATGATCCTCCATCCTGCAGTCATTACAGAGCTACGGGAATGGCATGAATAAATGATGGAGTCTTTGCTAAATAAATAAATAAACAAATCCTGCGCGATGCTTCGCTCCTGTTTTTTCCCCCATCTTTGCACGGACGTGTTGTACTGACTCACCTTTCCGCCGCTCCGCCGGCTTCTGCTCCCGGCGCGCGCGCTCCTCACCGCCTCCTCACCGGCCGAGTCCTCCTCTTCCCTCTCCTCCCCCTCCTCCTCCTCCTCATCCTCCTCCTCTCCGTCTTCCAGCTCTCGGGCAGCGGCGCCTTCCTCAGTCCGGAGTCGTTTAGCCGGGCGGTGGTAACCTCCTCCACCTCCTCCTCCTCCGTCACCTCCTTCTTCTTTCTCCTCCATCACAGGCGAAACGTTCAGTCACTGATGTTCGACCAAAATGAAGGAGAGACGATGACACCTGGCAGACGAGAAGCTCCCCCTCTCCCCGTCACTCTCTCTCTCTCTCTCTCTCTCTCTCTCTCTCTGCAGCCTGCGCTTGTTTTTCTACGAAGATCGTCAAAACTGCGAGATGTCTCACTCTGAGCCAGTTGAGCAGAACTGACTGCTGTAATAATATAACCCAAAATGCGATGTCTGCACATGTCCAGCTCTTAAGATAGGGGTGTAACGATTCATTTAAATGACAATTCGATGACGTGTTTCATCTGACCTCTTATAGAATAGCTGTTCTCCCATATCTTATATCTGTCTCCTACAGTGGGATGCAAATATCTGTAAACCTCACATCTTTGACAAAACTTTGCAAAATAAAGATGTTTGAAAAGTTTCAAAACAAACATTTCTCCTAAAAATGTGGAGCTTTTTGATGAAATTGATTTCAAAAAGATGCAAAACGACTTTAGCAACATGGCGGTAACGTCATTTACATTTGGGTGTGTTTGGTTCGGTCCATGCGCATGCAGAAGTTCAACACTGATCATCTTTTAGTCTATTTTCAAAGAGTTCCCAAGAGTCTTTTAATTATAATTATGTCGTATTTAGTCAAATGGCGTATAAAATGGTAAATGGCGTATACTTGTATAGCGCTTTCTACCCTCCTTCGAGGGCCCAAAGCGCTTCACAGTCACAGACCCATTCACCCATTCACACGCACATTCACACACACTGGTGGTGGCTCCGCTGCCGAACACTGGTGCCAACCTCCCACCAGAGGCAATTCGGGGTTCAATGTCTTGCCCAAGGACACTTCGACACATGGGCTGGCAAGGCGGAGTCGAACCCGCTCACTTCTGATCAGGAGTCGAACGCCCTACCACTGCACCACGGCCGCCCCTTTTTCAGTCAAAACAAAAAAAAGGAGGTTGTTTTCTGGGACCTAGTTTCTGCAGAGTGGCAGGAGTTCATCAGACATTTGCCTATGACACTGTTGCTGTGGAGCAAGTCCGCCTCCCCTTCCTCTCACCGCTGTTGCAGAGTCTCTGCTAGCTTATAGGGAGCTTGATTCATGACAATTTAAACAAAAAAAATAAATGCTCAGAAATGTCATTTTAAGCTTAACTTTCTTTCTTTATGTCCTCCATCATCAGAAAAATGGCATAAGAACAAGCAAAAATACTATTTTCATTGGAGTGTGTCTTGAAGAGAAGTCAGACTTTGTAGTCAGACGGCTGACCTAAAAAAAGAAACCCACAAAACTCCTCCTAAAACCTCGATTTAACTGCCAACTCAAGACAAAAATAGCAGAAAGTTTAGGCGTATGTTTTTTTTATTCTGTCTTCCACAGCTGCTTCCTTTGAATGGAGGTCAGGTTAGAAGATCAACCAAACACCTGCCGCTTTATGAGATGAACCAGATGTTAAATATGTCCTAAAGTTTCTTATTTTACTGCAGAATTCACACAGAGCTGGTTTTTCCTTCACCGTTCCTGCCGTTTCGGGTTTGGCTCGAGCTGCAGGTGATTTGAATTGTTCCTGTGCACAGAAGTCGTTATACAAACAGAACTGTCTTAACTGACTCCACGCAGTCAGGTTGTAACTTGTTAGCAATCTCACTTTCTTAACAGACTCGTCTATGTGCAGCATAAAAATAACACCTACTGTACTCATGGTGACTCATGCAACTGTTTAAGGCGGACTAACCCCAAATGAAACTCTAAAAAGTGTCTGCTAAATCCTGCTTCAAACCGCAAAGAAAATAATAAATCTCATATCTGATTAAACACTTCTAAAGATGACATTTAATGCTTCCTGTTTGATCTCCATTAATAACTTTGTTTTATTTGTGCAGTTCCAATTAGTTTTCACCATAATTTATATATTTTATCAATTTTACAGGACTGCATGGTTTTAACAAAGCAGCTGTAAGTTGATGCAAAGCTGCTGTATGTTTGTTCACCTGCCACGGCTGGTGTTGCGTAATCCCAGTCAAAGCGAATTAGTTTTAGGGTCAGAGTGATGCATCTGTCGCTTGAAAATCTTTGTTTGACAGGTTCTGCCCTCCCTCTCTGGCTGATTTTATGCTTGAAGTCACACCTTCAAATCTGCTTCATGCAGCGATCTGAAAAGTCTGATTTGAACAAACTATCCGTTAACTGATTTGTTTCTATTCTTGTTTTTACTGCATAGATAACCTAAAGCAAATATCAAGTTCATGTTTTTGTTGAAATGTGATCAAATGTCTGTTTTTTTCTTAAATATAATTAGCACTAAAGTTAATCTGTTCAACTGCAATCCTGAGAGGAGACGATCATTATGACGATTAAAGAACATGGAGCAGAAACATAAAATGCGCAGTGATGTTTTCAGAGGGGAGTCTGCGTGTTCCGCTCCCAGCCGCTAGGGGGAGACATCGTTCTGTTTCACATGATTTTTTTTTTTTTTTTTTAGTGAACTCAAACTTGTGGATAAAAATGTTGGTGCTCCATATTTCATGGGAAAAAAATCTTCAGAAAAAATAATGAAAAATAATTTAAAATTGAAAAGGCTCCAATGAAATAATAAATAAACACACATATGTGTGTATATAAGACTTATTTATGTATTTACATATGTGTGCCAACAGGCAGAAAGCCATTAATAAGGCAAATTCACACACAAAAATCATAGAATTCTAGCATAAACTATCCAAAAAATATAATAAAACAGGAAACATATCAAAATAAGAAAAATAATAAAAATAAACAAACAACGGAGACTGAGAGCCAGGTCTTCTCCACCAACATCAGTGTGTGATCTGTTTCTGTTTTTCCCCTTTCAAACACCACCATGTTGGAACCGCGTCGTCAGTAAGTGTTGATTAGCCTGAAATCTGAACATTGAATGTAGAAGCCAACAAGCTCCACCTACTTTTATTGAGGCATCTGATTGGTCCATTTATAAGTTGAACTACAGAAAAAATATAATAAAGAACATGTGAAAAGAAAAAAATGTTTTAGAACAATAATGGTTATTCTAGCAAATATTATTTCTCTATAGAAGTCTATGGGATTTTAGGCTTCTTGGAGCCAGTGTACTTCCTGTTTGGAACACTGGGGGGAGGGGGAGTCACTCAGTCCAGTTCTCATATACAGTCTTTATGGTTAGAAAGATTTTACTGCATTTTAAATATGTTTTCTTTGCTCAAAGTTTATAATTCACTGAAAAAAGTGAAACACCGGATCAAAAGTTCTGTAATTTGTGACATTTGAAAATATTAGTTTTTGTTGAATTGAAATTTGAAGTTGAGTAAATGATCAACTCAAAAATGTAATTTGATAATAATAATAATTTTAAATGTAAACAATTACAGGATTTTTGTTAATTTATTTCTGCTTTTTTCAGTGTACTGATAAAATGATAGCATTTGAGCTATAAATCAAAACAATTTCCTGCTCATACTTCAAGACACAAGTCTGCAAAGCTGCATATTTTACCAAATATTAAGATGAGCCACAAAATCAGTGTTATTTGTGAAACACAACAGCTGCTTTTGTTGCTTTTCTGTGTTTTTAACGGAGTTGAGTGGTCGAAACTGCTTTTCTCTGGCTGTGAGGTTTGTTGGGGCTGGCGTTACATCCACTGTTCTCTGGTCAGTGTGAAGATGTAGGTGTTTGTGGTGTGATTAAAGTCAGTGTGAAGCCAGATCTACAGCAGACATGATGTAACCAACGCCGCCATGCTGTGCTGTTCAAGCACTGAAGCATCAAGAGACAAAGAAGCTGAAAAAACACTAAAAGGGTTTCTGGGAAATGGTGCATAGATTTAAAGACGATCATTTTGTGCAGAACATTTTGTTCCTCATGATTTATGTTTTTCTGAATTTTCATTTTTGGTGTGATACTGCCTCCAAACAAGCAGAGGATCCTCCTGTTTTATGTGCTCACACTAAAACACAAACAAGCTTGGATATAAAGTTCTGCTCCTGTGTTGGATATTTTCTGGAAAATTAGAATTTCCTGCTAAATTAAGGATGTCCAACATTAAACCGGATTGGTTTCTAAGCAAAGAGCAAACCTGCATGTTTTAATAAAGCACGAAGCGTTTGATGGAAAATCACAAAGAAGATCATCCAAGCTTAATTAATCAAAATAATCCATTTCACTCCTTATAATTCAAGAAGGATACGGTCCAATTCTGTCCAGATCGTTCCAAAACGGTTAAACTTTCTTAACCCTCCTCTGAATAGTTTGCTGATCACATCAGCTGTTCACCATGATGCAGGAATAACACTAAACCCTCATTAGTGTCGCCTTCATTTCAAATGTAACGTGAAGATTTCAAAACATTCTTGGTTTTGACATTTTCATTTTAAAACAAGCGTAACAAGAGTTATGACACATAATTGTGATTCACTGGAATGAATTGTTGTAACATTTTGTTTTATCAGAGTTTTGTCTGTTTTTATTACACATTTTTCACATTGTTTTAGCTGTTTCTGTCATTGATTCTTCTCTATACATGTTTGATCTTTTAAATAAAGCAGCTTAATCTCAATTTTTATCATTTGTACAGAAAAAAAAAACAATTGTTTTATTCAGAATTGAGTTTTCAGGAGAATTTGTGGTTATCTTGTGATATAAAAAAAAAATTAACAACTAATTAAACTTGAAAACAAGCATTTTTATTTAAAACATTTTTAATTACAGCAAAGTAAAGTTTTTCTGCTTCTCTGGGGGTCGATGAGGGTGATAAACACCAGTTTTTCATGATCCTGAAGCCTGTTTTTGTTTGGGAAATGATATTGTTGAAAGAGCTGTCGGTAATAAGACGCTACAGCTCAATGCTTTCAGAGCGTGCGTTCAGTGGCGTAGAAGTTCTCATTCTGGCAGAGACGGCCAGTTTTAATGTTAAGTCAATGGAACAGAGGCAATCTGAAGTCCTACGACGCTATTTGAGCGACGAGCGCATCGTGAAGTTCTGTCAGCAGCTCGATTTGAGCGACGCAACGCGAATTGGGCGGCGCGGCTAAAATGTAATATCAGAAGTTTGACTCGTCACATCTGCCAATCAGGAACTCAGCTTTAGAAACGTGACGTTTTCAGTGACTCCATCAGAATATTAGTCCAAAGCGAGCGATTTTGTCCTGAACTTCCATCTATTTCTCAGCCTGTTGGAGCTGCAGGTTTGCAGAGCTCATCTGGTTACTTTTGGGCGAAGGCGGGATACAGTCTGGACAGATAGCGGTGGGGCTCACTCGCTCGATATGCCGGCAGACAGAGAGCTGCTCCGGGGTGCAGAGGCTGCCGGCTCGGGTTTCATCCAGACATTTAAAAAAAAAAGGAAAACAAATCTCCTAATTTTATTTTTCCCCTATCAAGTTAATACGAGACAATGAGCCTTCAAGCTCAGACACAGAGACACAGAAACACCATGGAAGCGGCTGTCATATAGACACAGCCCCTGTACCGGGAAAATAATAATCCTATAAACTCAAACATGGAGACATGATTACCAATGTTTTGTGGAACTCTTCACAATATATTAACCTGATTTCTTAACATCGTCCGTGCCTTCCATTTTAAGTGAGTTATCCACAGACATCGTTCCTTATAGTGATCATCCTAAAAACATTAGCTGGTAGCTCCTCCCACATGCGGTCGCAGCGTCAAGCTAAGGAACACATTTTTGACAGGTGACAAGCAGGGAATTCGTAGCGTGATGAAAGAGCAAATTTAACACGTAATTCGCGCTCAGTGTGAATGCACCTTATGAGCGTAAGGCAGACTTTCATGAACCTGGCAACAAGTGAGAGCTAAAATCTGATTGGTTAGAAACTTTCATTTGAAAAATCAGTCTGACAGTATTGTAACCATGGCAAAGGAAGGGCTGGGAGAGAGGCTGGTAGAACAGTTGGAAGGATCTAAAATATATTTTAGACACACACACACATATATATAAATATATATATATATATATTTATATATATGTGTGTGTGTGTGTGTCTAAAATATATTTTAGATCTTTCCAACTGTGTATATATATATATATATATATACAAACACGTGAACAGCAGTCTCTAACATCTCGGAAACTGACTTTTGTGGGAAAAAGTCAGCTGCTTTGATTTGGTTTGCCGGCTCATCTCATGTTTATTTAAGGAATTGCACCGTCGTCCTGTGGGGCGAACCGTATCATCCGATTCTCTGCTCCTTATGAGGACTCAGGGCTTTTGGAGCAACTGATTCTATTCAGATAATCATTTCTGATGCATTTTATGTACTTTCTTAATAAACACAAATCCATCCGTTATAGAAAATTCATATGAGAGTCAGCTGACAGACTTCACTCCTTTGCTTTAAAAAAATATTGCATTGCTTTTATTGTAGATTTTCATAAAACTTTGAAAGAAGTCAATCACTTTCTTGTGCTATGATAAATATATTCTTGTAAAACTGTTTTCA
>NC_050512.1:29861963-29866071 GCF_002922805.2 Oryzias melastigma
TTTGAAAAATCAGTCTGACAGTATTGTAACTGTGGCAAAGGAAGGGCTGGGAGAGAAGCTGGTAGAACAGTTGGAAGGATCTAAAATATATTTTAGTCACACACATATATATAAATATATATATATATATGTGTGTGTGTGTCTAAAATATATTTTAGATCTTTCCAACTGTATATGTGTATATATATATATATATATATATATATATATATATATATATATATATATATATCTGATTCTCTCTGATTTAGATACTTATTTACAGATATTTTTAGACCTTCACTGAAGGCTTTGCAGGCCCTGAAGGTACATAAAACTCTTAAAACTCATAAAACTCGTCTGGTCACTTCTTGCCATTATAAAGTGTTTCATGTACTTTAGATAACAACCCAAACGAGAGACTAACAGGAAAAGGTTCAAACCAGCCAAACACGTGAACAGCAGTCTCTAACATCTCGGAAACTGACTTTTGTGGGAAAAAGTCAGCTGCTTTGATTTGGTTTGCCGGCTCATCTCATGTTTATTTAAGGAATTGCACCGTCGTCCTGTGGGGCGAACCGTATCATCCGATTCTCTGCTCCTTATGAGGACTCAGGGCTTTTGGAGCAACTGATTCTATTCAGATAATCATTTCTGATGCATTTTATGTACTTTCTTAATAAACACAAATCCATCCGTTATAGAAAATTCATATGAGAGTCAGCTGACAGACTTCACTCCTTTGCTTTAAAAAAATATTGCATTGCTTTTATTGTACATTTTCATAAAACTTTGAAAGAAGTCAATCACTTTCTTGTGCTATGATAAATATATTCTTGTAAAACTGCTTTCACTACTGTGTTTCAAAGATATATTTTTTTTCTTAAGACCTTCACTTTATCAAAAAAAAACCTTATGACAAAATGCTGGAAAAAAAGATGTTTTAGATTTGATTTTTAACACAAAAGAAGAGGTTGTGACTTTGGCTACAATGATCTTTTTGCACAATGCCATGTTTTGCATTTAAGGACAACACTTTGCCTGTTGCCTTGGTAACATAAATAAGCTTTTAGAGTGTTAACCAATTACCCAGCAGGCTCAAACTGACTCATTGTAATGGTGAGACTTATCACTGTACGTGCAGACTAGATCCACTGACAAAAGTCATGAAATCACTTGTAAAGATCATGTTCAAATAGCAGAAATTCTGCATTAACATGAAAGGTTTGTGAAAAACAAAACTTGAATATGAGCATTTAAAGGCTCCATCAAGAGTTTGATCTTTTTTTTGACAAAATATTTTATATTAACATCCATGAAAGTTCAAACTAAAGTGAAAAGACTCCACAGATTAAGGAAGTAACACCTTATGGTTACAAAGGAAAAGAGATTTCTTTATTTTCCTTCAATATTTTTAAAAGGCAGCAGTGGATGCAGTTTATTTGTCTTTGAGTGAATGTGTCTGTGAGGATTTGGTTTACTTGGGTATGAAGTTGAATTTGACATAATCAGTGAAATCTTTAAATATCACAAAATTGACTGAAAATTAACAAACATAAAACATTGCTTTGCTAAGAAGATAACTAAATCATTTTATACGTTGATGTTTAAGCCTTTAAAGGACTTATAACATGCGAAATCAGCTTCTTGAGCTTTTAAGTGTATTAAAATGTTAATGCTCACTATAAACAACCCCAAAGCAATTTTATTTATTTATTAATTTCCATAGGAAAAACATAAACATAATAAATGAAAACAATACAGGGCATCTTTTGAGGAGAAAATGAAAGCGATCAGAATGAAGAAAACTTATTTTTCTGCCCCCTTTTACGTGCGATACATACACAAAATAAGGTACATCTACAACCAGATATACATCACTATGTGGATTAGCAGATACTATTTACAGGTGAAAACATAACTAAAGTAGACATCAAGTAATGCTCTAAAAACCATGAAAGTCATGAAATGGGCGGCACCCACAAGAAGCGAAAGGCGGAGCCTCAGAGATCATCGAGTCATCTCATCAGCTGATTCTGACGCAGCAAAAGCGGCGGTCAGAGTTACGGTACGTGTGGAGCTGCTAGCGATGTTAAATGATTAATCACAAAAGAAGAGTCAGTAAAGTTTTTTAAAAATGTTCAATAAAGGATATTTCTGTACTTTTAAAATAAGATCTGAACTTTAATATATATATATATATAAAGAGAAGATGAAACTTCTAGGCTATATACTGGTAGTTAATTAAACCCAAAAAAACCACAAAAAGTGAATAAACCAACATTCTTTTAGAGCAGTTTTGTTGTTGATATTTTACTGGATTAAAACAGAGACAACGAAGGCGAATATTCTGGACAGCATATTTTACACTTTTGTTAATTGTCTTCATAAACATCCACTGTGGATCAACAAAATGTCCAAGAGAAAACTAAACATGATGGAGGGACAAATGAATGAATGAATGAAATGGTTTGTTTCAAGCAATCAGGAATAATACATAACATATCACATAATAAATCACAAGTAGATCACAAGTAGTAGAACTTATATAATCCCACCCCGACTCGACCATTTTCTCTACCTGAATTATCAATATCCGGTTCAGGACTTAATATCATATATTTATACTCTACAATAATAGACTCGGGTTATAAAGGATCATTAATATCAATGATATAATTACATTTCAAAACATCCACAGAAAAATCATTTATATTAATCAGTAAAAACAATATAAATATTCTCATAAAAAATACAATTTGTGCAGCTTGTATTCATCAAAGAATTATTGTAATACAAAAAGTAAAAAGTAAAAAAGTTCAAAAACTTTGACTCCAAATTTGAATAATTCCAGAAGTTAGATCTGAAATGTTAAACAGACAAAAGCCTTATTTTATAAAATATCAAAGAGAGATGGGGTAGATTTACACATTTTAAATTACTCTTTGATAAGTCTTCTGACATTTTATTGCTACAGAGTATAAAGCCGCTGAAACCGCATCACTGTAATTGATTTACTGTGTCACCAGTTCCAATTAGAGCCGTATCGATTCATACATTTTTATTTCTTTTACACTCTTTTCAGTTATATTAGCAGAACAAAGTCGAGTTTATGAAGCTACAATTGGTTAAATGTCTTAATTGTGAGGCTAAGCCACGTTTACACATGGATAGCTACTAGATTTGCACAGTCATTGGTGAATGTTGAGCGAGTTCTAACTTTTGAACTCACCATTACATATGATGTGCACAGGTTGAATGCTCTTCTTTGTTCCCCACACAGACTCGATGCCTGGCTCATTTTTTTCTGTTTTATTTTGAAAGGTCTTCTTTGTGCGCACTACCAGCTGATGGAATGGAAGCAGAAGGTGAGCTGCAGGTTCAGAAAAGGAAAGCTGGACACGAGATGAACCGAGAGAGGCGGGGAGACAAAGAGGGGAACAATAGGAGAAGAAAAACACACACAGGAACACACAACTTACAAAGAAAAGCCTTTCACAACATTCTGGTGCAGTTCAGTAAAGAGTATTAGACCAAAACCAAAAAGGAGAAGTTCCATTCTCACAGTGAATCTCCATGTTCCTGTTGGAGCACTATAGTATGAGGTAAGATCACTGTCAAAAACAAATGTATGCGTAAAAAAAAAAAAAAAAAAAAACGTTGCGCACAACTTTGCAAAGTAATATGAATAAAAGATTTAGTTTACATTTGACATGTATGTCTTGAAAAAGATTTTAATTATATTTAAACACAAAATATATCTTCTTAGATGACTGTCAAAAATACGTCACAGGTATTTATATCAAGTTACGAGACATAGATGCAACAAAGTCCACAAATGTACTGACTAGAACTAGAGAGAACGTTAGAATATAAAAGACGCCTCAATGACTTTAATGTTATTTAAATGGAGGGAAAGATGTTCAGGAGTTGGTGGTGGAGGACCCAAAATGAAGGTAACCACAGGAACATGTACCATTTAATAAATAAACCAAAACATGAGTAACAAAAAGAATAGATGACCCGACAAGTATAAACTGAAAACCAGACACTTAAATAGGCGGAGGGCAATGAACGGAAAACAGCTGTGAATCAAGAATAACCTGGAACTGGTGTGGCTGACAGGGAA
>NC_050512.1:29866333-29878285 GCF_002922805.2 Oryzias melastigma
AGAACGTTAGAATATAAAAGACGCCTGAGTGACTTTAATGTTATTTAAATGGAGGGAAAGATGTTCAGGAGTTGGTGGTGGAGGACCCAAAATGAAGGTAACCACAGGAACATATACCATTTCATAAATAAACCAAAACATGAGTTACAAAAAGAACAGATGACTCGACAAGTATAAACTGAAAACCAGACACTGAAATAGTCTGAGGGCAACTAATTGAAAACAGCTGTGAATCAAGATTAACCTGGAACTGATGTGGCTGACAGGGAAACTCAGAACATGACCAAAAACACTCCAAACAAAGCCACCGAACCCTTACAGTACCCCTCCCTAAAGGGGCAGATCCCAGATGCCTCAAAACCTAGAAGGCAGGAACACGGCAGAAAAAAAAAATCAGAAAAAGAAAGAAGGTTGGATACTCTGATCCTACTGGTGTCCTCTTTTTCTTTCTTGGGTCAGTTAGCTGACTTTATCTCCATGTTAGCTTACTTGTAATGTTTTTTTTTTTTTTATAATATCATTAGCTGCGTTTCAATTGACCATGAAATCGCTCAAATTAGATTTGAAATAATAAATTTGTGAAATGAAACGTCAATTTCGAAAAATCTTGCATGTATTGAAAAAAAGGTTTTGTGTTTGGAGGAGGCGGTTTTTTTGAAATTGACATATTTCTCAAAACTGCGATGGAAACACTTTTTTAAAATAAATGAGTCACATGACCAACAGTGGCTGCACCACTGAACGGCACTACAAGAAGTCTCACAGCATCACAGCTTATCAAAAGTTGAGTGTATCATGTGGAATTGTTGGATCCAAATAAATCCCACAGGCACATGATAAAGGTCTGTACACACAACGTCATGTGGCTGTCTGCTGATAAACTGAAGGTGCTAACTCTCCTTAATACATAAAAAACTGCAGCAGCATCAGGAGAGCCTATAAGCAAGTAATGAAACAGATGGAACTGTAAAAAAGAAAACCGTAGGCAGGTCTAGACACATGCTGGTGTAACCACTTTATGTCTGACTTTATTTTCAATTAGATAAGAAATATTCTTGTTTTCTTTTCCTTTTAACCCTTTAACAACTGAGCCTCAAAATACCCGCCTGGACACTTTTGCCATTTTTGTCCATGAAAGGGTCAGAGAAAGTCCTACTGATGTGTGCTTTTGCCTTTTTTTTTCAGAAGACATTGAATTTTCAATATTATTAAACTTTTTACAATTTAATGTCTTTCATGACAGTGTTATAACATTCTAAAATGTAAAAAAACACAAAATCGAAATGTGATTTTTACTTATTAGTGAGAAAAAGAGTGCAAATGCACATGAACAACAGGATTTTATAGCTTAAATTTGTCCAGAATCAAACTGTTTATAACAAAATTTCTGTTTTTTTTCTCTCTAAATTTGCAAAAAAATAAAAATAAAAACAGTTCCTAACAGGAGTTTTTGGTCACAGAGGGCAGTTCTGTTCTCCTTGGCTCCTCAAAGGTTGATGCTGCCAATGACAGTCACATGCGTGAGCATACCATAATGACACAATAATGACAAGAACGTGCGAGGTCTCAGCTCACAGAAACCGTTGGAATTTTTCAAATAGAGCAAACCGTTTAGGAATTACCATAATTCAAAGAGCTTTGTTAGAGTGGAGTCCTGGATGAAGTAGTAATGTGTGCATTTAAGTTGTACAACATAAAGGTTCAGATCTATAAACTTGTCTCTGGTGTCCTTTGACAGCTCTTCAGTCTTAGTGGAGATATTTCAGTCTGACTGTTTAAGGATGCAGACAGGTGTTTGTACAGATAACCAGGTGACAATAATACAGGTAACAAGTGAAGGATAGAAGAATTTCTTGAAAAAGTAACAGGTCAGAATGACAGAATTCTTGTTAGCCTGAAGCTTAAAACTTCTTTTCTGCTCCATTATACAAATACATTCTTTACCAATGAAACAATGTGATTTCCTGGATATTTTCCCAGAATTTAGAAGTATATATATACATTACTAACCTCTCTCATATTTTTAACAATGTCCAGAATCAGTGGCTGCCAAATACTTTTTGCTTGCTATGGTTTATCATTAACTAATTAAAGCCATGATAGGTGAATTATTCTAGTCCAAGACTGTCTTCCACCAATTGACTTCTGTGAAATAACCAGTTAACATCTTTTAGAAACAGTTATTTTCTTTACATCATAGAAACAAAGTTATTCTCTGTTGAATGCTGGAGCACGGCTTCACATTCCTGGAGAACTGTAAAACAAATGAATGCACATGACCAAGTCCTGAGCAGTTCTTTAGTCAGAGTAGCTGTAAAGAGGCTGAAATGTTAAACATGGGTCAAAAAGTCACAATACAAGTAGCACAATTGTGGTCAAGCAACTCTCAGGCTACATTCACACCGCCTTCAGTAATGTGCATTCAAGTGACCACTTCCGATGAAAAGCAAGCGTGCATTTCAGACTTCCACGTTCAAAACTCATCCGTTCATGCATCATACATTCATTTTCTAGCTCTACAAACAAAACATGTGGCCAGTGAATGTTAAACTAGGTCAAACTTTGACCAATCAGGGACTCAGATTTGATAGTGTGGATGGATGGCGTTCCTTTTAATTCACATGAGTCAAACCATTTAAAAAATTAACCACGAAGGAGAAATTAATAATTCCGGTTTCAACCTGCCTGGAATTAGTCTTTCATTTGTTGGAATAGAGCTGTGAAAGAAAAAACATCGAGCAAGATTGGCGAGATCTGTACCACTTCAACATTTTGCACCAAAACAAAAAAGATGCCCCTCCCTGCTTGTCCAGTGTGAACACCATGGGCTGTACTCGGCTTCAAGAATTTACATTCTTGAATGCGCATCAATGCTTCACTAATATATGTATATATATATATATATATATTTTTTTTTTTCTTTGGATGGAAGTAATTAAGACTAAACATAAATGTAGTAAAATAAACATCTGGAAACAGTTCCTATACAAAATGGAGACATATTTGATTATTAGATATGTTACCGGCCTTGGACATAGGTGAGCTAGGCAGTCGCCTAGGGCGCCACCTGCTGGAGGGGGCAACAAATTGCAATGATTTTTATTTTTTTTTTTAAGTTTGACACACCACTCATTTCATGTAAAATGCTAAAACATGTAATAATTAAAGCTACAAATAAATAAATATCTACAATGCTGAAGAGATGTATTAAATGTTGGTTCAGTGGTTAGCGTGGCTGCCCCCATTGCACAAGTTGGGGGTCCCAGTTGCGTCCCGGTTTGGGAAAAGAGTTAATATGCTGTAGTTTTTTTTAGTGTGGTTATTAATTAATCCTTGACAATAAAATAAATAAATACTTATTTCAACATATTCCAATCAGTGGTGTTTCTTCTATGTTGGGCAGTAGTATTTCCGTGTGTGCGTGCGTGTGTGTGTGTGTGTGTGTGTGCAGAGGGGCGCAAAAGTCACGTTTCGCCCAGGGCGCCATGGTGCCCAGGACCGGGTCTGCATGTCACTCTTATTTTTTAGACGCAGTGTCATCAATTTCCACTATAGCTCAATAACCTTTAAAGTGTTAAGAGGAAACTCTTGGTAAAATTTGATATGAAATCCTAAAATAACTGAAAATGTTTTGATCAAAAGTCCTGCAAGCTCCATCGACTGTATTTGAGAGCTGGACTGAGTGAGTGTGACATCACCCATAGAAAATGGTTTAATTCTGGCTCCAAGAAAAAAGGTCAGTTCAGTCGTCATTTGTTCTGGTAAATATACAGTAGATGCCACCATGTTGGAGCCAGACGTTGTCAGAAAGCATTGATTGATCCGAGTCATCGTTTCTATGGCAACCACTGTGGCCTACCAGTTAATGAAAAGCAGACTACGAGAAATCTGTCAATCACATTTAATGGCAAGTATGCAGCTTTTAGAAAATCACAAGAGCTAAAAGTGTCGGGTTTTGAACAAAGTGCTTGTTTGTAAATATATTGATAGAAAAAGTCTCCAGTAAAAGTATCAATGAAAACCACTTCAGAGTAGAAACAGATGAACCCTTCCCTCAGAACCTCCCCCTCCACTTTAAAGAAGTGACTGTAGCAGGACACACACAGGCTGAGGGGATATTAGCAGAGAACTGAGGGAGTAATCTGATTGAGTTATAGGAGCAACAGCACATCCGCCTCCGTCTCGTCGCTATGAGGTTCGAGGAAATCCTGGATGATGTTGGGGGCTTCAGTAAGTTTCAGTTTCTTCTCCTGATCATCCTGTGCTTGCCCCGCGCCATCCTTCCCCTCCACTTCCTCCTGCACAACTTCATCTCCGCCACCCCTCCTCACCGCTGCTCCCTCGGGAGCCCGGAGGACAGCAATGGAAGCAGCTGGGAGGTCGACCCAGAGGTGCTGGCCCTCCGGATCCCCCGAGAGGAGGACGGCTCCTTCAGCTCCTGCAGGGTCTTTGAGGCGCCGCTGAGCAGCAACCTGAGCCGAGCAAACGGCACGGTGGCGTGTCAGCACGGCTGGACCTACGACCACACACAATTAAGCTCCACCACTTCTTCTGAGGTAACATTCGTCCAAACTTCTGCTTTTCTAATGATTGTCTTCATCACTGCAGCACACTGACAAGCCTTTTAAAGATGTCTCATTTTCAAATAATACCATTAAGATGTTTTTGACTATCAGGTTTTTGGTCATGTATCTTATGAATAGTCAAAGTTTGAAGTATTAAAGGAGAGAGACTAAGAGAACAGTCAGGAATTTAGTGTATAATTTATTTTAAAAACATATTTAAAGAATAACCATAATGACGGAACTTTTTGGGTCTTTTCTGAGAGATAAATGAAACCCTCACAGGTTTTAATACTTACAGATATGCTGCTAGAAATAAACAAATTTAGCTTTTTAGAGACGTTTATGTTCAAACATTCAACAGAAATTTAATCACAATTTGGGTTTTATGTCGAAGATCTTGTTTGTTTTTCAAAATGTGCTCATGTCTTCTTTATTTTTGAAGATTACTTTCATTCTGTACATTTATTCGCTTTTACTTTAAAATTTGAAATCAAATGTATCATATTTTCCAGAGTATAAGTCGCAGCTTTTTTCATCGTTTAGCCAGGGGTGCCAATTGTTTGTTGCTGTTGTTTTTTTCTTAAAAAGGCTCATATATTTATTATTTTCCCAGTAAACACTGGTTGTCTTTTAGCGGGTGTTTCCTCTAACAACCACTAGAGGGCGATGTATCTGAGTATTTGTGACTAGCAGTGGCAGAAGAAGAAGTGTCCAAATCAAACATGGATGAGACTGATTGATTGTTTTCCTCTTAAACTGTTATTTATCTTATGCTGATCAAAAGATCAATATTATTGTTTTTATTTATTTTTTAGTGGAGCTGGGTTTGGAGGATTTGTTCAGAAACGTCAGACTTTTCTTCCTAAAGTGCGACTTATACTCTAGAGCGACTTATATATAGTTTTCTTCTTCTTGATTAGACATTTTTTGCTCTAACAACTTATATTCCGGTGCGACTTATACTCCGGAAAATACAGTAATCTTTATTTTACATCATTATTCTGATATCACTTGAGTCTCTTTTTAAGTAATAATATTGTTATTTTTCTCAAATAATTGACTAAAATGCTTATTTGACAAGGTTTAACATCATGTTTTTTTTTATGAAAAATATTTTAAAATGACAGAACAGTTGATTTCTATATTGAAGACCTAACTTTAGATCAAAGACAGAAAACATTAAAAAACACAAAATGACTTTTTTTTTTTTAAATAAAAATCAGTTCGTTTTTTTGAATGAATGGGAAGGGGGGCGGGATTGCTCTGCTACAATGCCTCCCCCTAAAACTCAAGAGGAGAATTTCTATTGAACTCCTGCCACTCTGCAGAAACTATGTCCTAGAAACGAAAGGATTTTTTTTTATTTTTGGCTAAAAGCTGCATCATTATAATAAAAAGACCAATGAGAAAACTTTGAAAACAGAACAAAAATGATCGGAGTGGGACTTTGAACTGTTACGTTTTGTGCGTTTTTCAACGTTTTTTGAGCGATTGTTTGTAAATGTGACTTTTCTTTGCAGTGGGATCTGGTTTGTAATGAAAAACATCTGAATCAAGCTCTCGCCACCTACTTCTTCCTTGGGGTGACACTTGGAGCCATTGTTTTTGGACAACTGTCAGACAAGTGAGTTTTTGGTCAATCCTCAGAGAACATGTTCCACACTTCCTCCAATTATAACTCAACTGTTCACATTCATTCAATTTAGTCATGGGGGAGCACTACTCAGTTCTTTTTGATGGACACAAAGATGAGCAGGTCACCAAAAAAGTATTAATTGTGGGGTAACCAAGGCAACAGAACAAAGAAAACTGAAGAAATGAGACACAAAACCTTGTTCAGAGCACAAAGAGAAACATGGCCTTTTGATACAAGATATGCAGCTAATATGAGACTTTAACTTATTCATTTATACTACAGACTAGAGCTTTATCCATTTACCTCTGGGATATTTCAATCATATTGTAAAATGCCCCCCCCCTGAGGGCAATCGTTTCTTCCCACCAGATCCAGGTTTTTTAGAACTTGAAGGTCCTTCTATATTTAGTTTCTTTCTTCTGAACTTTTCAGCTCAGAGTTTACTGATATTTTTTTAAATCATTCCTCTAGTTTGGGGGTTCAAGTTCTCCCCAGATGTCTTTTCCGCTTCTCCTGCAGCCTTTGATGTTTCTTGAGCTAATTTTTCTCATACATCCCAAATACTTTCACTCGAGATTTCTCCATCAGTCAATAGATACAGACTTACAATTAATTCCATTTGTTACGGCCCCAAGGGGCCGACCTGGCTCCAGTCTAGGGGGAAACCAAAAATGGAACCGTAACAAAGGGACACAGTTTATTAAGTAAGGGAAAAACAATTAGTGTGCCGGTTAAAGCAAAAAGACAAAACAAACGAAATTAGAACCTTGGCCAAACTTAAAATAAATCATAGAGACTGCTGACCCAGTCATGTCAACCGTCGGAGTCAGCAGCTCCTGCCAATGGCTGCCAAACCGAAACTACCTAAAGAAAACAAACAAAGCCCGCAAAATAAGACTACCAAGGTCCAACCCCAAACTAAAATAACAAAACCCAGCAGTCTAAGACTACTAAAGACAAAGAGTGTAAAAAGAGAGCCACTCCACTCCCTGCCTTCCTTGGTGTGACCTCCTCTGTCTTAAACAGCCAGCAGGTGCCAACAAAGGCACATCGACCACACCTGCCAGGTAATCAGAAGGACGGGATGAAAAAGGTCCAGCAATAGCAGCAGGATGTAACACATTCAACAAAATAAGGCAGTTTGACTGAGATTTAAAGTAAAAAAAAGTATCTGATAGAACTCATACCTCTCATGATCTCGGTATGATTTTTACAGCTTAACTTTAGGACAATTATTTTTTTAAATTTATAATGTTGTGTTAATAATTAATTTACAAATGTTTGGAAAAAATTGACCACATCATAAAACTTTAAATCATATCAGTCACAACTCATGGTAATGTGTTTAAAGCGTCTCTTTGATAAGACATTTCTGCTCCCATGTGCTTGTGAGGAGCAGGCTCCTTCATCACACTGCTGTCATGTGATTTGTGTTTTCAGCAGCAACTTTTACTCAGTCAGCTGCTGCTGCTGCTGCTGCTGCTGCTGCTGCGCAACAAACTACTCAGTGTTTACCCACGAGGTTTTACCAAACATCTAAAACACTAAATGTCGGTTACACAACAAATCCACAGTCATTTCAATGTATTGTGTTTTGTTACATAACTCTTGATGATTCCAAACCTGATCTTGATGTTTGGGAAAAGACAAGCAAAATGATTTTAAATTCAATTTTCATTTTCACAAAGAAAGAAAAAAGAAGCAATGCGTAGAATCACAGGAACAAACTGGGACACAACTACTCTGTTAAAAATATTAAAATTTTCAGATGTAGTTTTAAAAATGTACAAAATAAATGTTAGGAAAAGACAGAGTACTTACAATTTAAAAGGACGTGCAATCTTCAAAAAACCTCAATTTATGGCTCAAGTTAAAGAAAGACGTTTCAATGCAAGATATCAGGTTATAGAATAGTATTCAACCACAAATCAAAGGAACTATATGACTATGTTCAAAATCTAATATTCCAAAAATATGTACAAGAATTGCTGGTTGTTTTTAATATTTTATATTTATATTCCATGTTCTGAGACAGACTGGCAACCTGTCCAGGGTGTACCCCGCCTTCGCCCATCAGTAGCCGGGATAGGCTCCGGCACCCCCGCGACCCCAAAAGGGAAAAAAGCGGCCAAGACGATGGATGGATGGATATTCCATGTTTAAACAAAAAAATCCACATTTGTGTTTCATATGTTGTATATTTTCTGTTTATTATTTTGAGATAAGAAAAACAGCTTTATGACTTCATCAAAAGGGACAGAAAAGATAACCTTTTTTCTGTTCCCCCTTCATCTCACAAAAAATGTTTACGTGTTTTTTTATTATTATTATTTTGTGGAGATGAAATGAATTAAAAAGTGGTAATAAAATATATTTTATGACAAATTAAAACATGCACTCAGAGTAACAACTATGCTCTTCATTTAAAGCCTCCTGAGCTTATTATAAACATATTTGGGATGAGGATGAATTTTGCCTCAAGAATGCTGAAGTGTTGTTTCCAAAAGCAGGAAAAGTTCAATAATTACTACATTTTCTGCATTCAGATGTGGTAAAGGATGTCTTTTATTTTGAAAGGACTCCATGTGAACCTCTGTCAAAGTTATTAATGTTTTGAAAAAATGATATTTTCTCTTTATGTTTATGCTTTATCTATACCAAAAATCAATATTTCCTTTATAGTTGTTATAATAGCAATATTATAATTTTAGTGCAATTCAGTGTCTTATTTTTTTAAAGCGCGATTTAAGACTTTGTGGCTCCTACTGGGTTGTAGTTGGTGAGAAACCGACTCAAATGGCTGTTTCAGTGTTGAAGGTTGCAGACTCCTGCTGTAAACTGTTCCAAATACCTGACACTTTTTCAGAAAGTGAAAGTCTGATTGTGTTAAAACCTTCAGTCATCTTTGTGTTGCAGGTTTGGGCGTAAGTCCATGATTCTGGTGGCTTTTATTTCCTCCACCTTGCTGGGAGCCACCTCAGCCTTCTCCACGTCTTACGTCATGTTTGCTGTCTCCAGAGCCCTCTGCGGCATGGCCCTCAGTGGGATGTCCATCATTAGTGTCGTTCTAGGTAATAAAATAAAGTTATTCTGACTTGTACTGATTTCAGGTTTGTTCCATTCTAACCAAAGAATGAGATCAATCGTTTATTGAAAGGAAAAATCAAACGTCTGTTCAGGTATCGAGTGGACAGACATAAAGCACCGAACATTCACGACCATCATCACTGGTCTGTCATGGAGTGTGGGGAACATGCTTCTGGCCCTTCTGGCTTTCTTCATTCGAGACTGGAGGCATCTAACTTTGGTGGTGACGGCGCCCATCGTCCTTACCATCATCTCCTGGTGGTAAGATGGATCTTATGTTCAGTGAAAACCCCAGATCTGCTTGTTTTCTAACCAGCCGCCTTTGTGTTTGTCTGTAGGTGGCTGCCTGAGTCCGCGCGCTGGCTGCTGACTCATGGCAGAACCGAGGAAGCCAGGAAGTATCTGATTCAATGTGCCAAAATGAACGGGAGGAAAGAAGACACGACCAAACTGCATACAGAGGTGCATTTAATGGATCTGGTTCAACTTTAGTCACATATGAATTGCACAACCCCAAATGGCACAATCTAGTGAGTTTTTGTTCCAAAATCGGGAGAAGGGGGAGGCGAGAACTCCTCAACCTCCTCAGAAGGTTCTGTGGAGAAACTTGCATCACTTTGCCCGGTACCACTCTCCGTATCAAAGACCCAGCGTACGCTACATAAAGTTAAGCTAACTGTCAATCATATTTCCAAGCCACACCTCCGCCGCTCACTCTGGCTCCACTAGCCCCGCCCCCTTTTTGGCCTTATTTTCAAATATTTTTTCCAACTGTCCTGTTTGGTTACCACTTATCTCCAGCTGATTTAAGCTTTATTTGTTCACTAGATTTCAAGTAGGAAACATTAAAGTGTGATTTATAGTTTTCCTTCACTTAATATTTAAAGTGGAAGATAATAAATCAGGTGCCAAACTTAGCAACGTATAAGTGCAAGAATAAATAAATACATTTAAAACAGTCACTAAAACTGATATTTTCTAAATATAATAATGAATGTAAAATTGTTATGGTGTTTGGGAACAACACACCACACAATTAATCCATATTTGGAGTAAATACTCCTGGTTTTTGTCCGTTAATTGCAGCTTCTTCGGTTCCCTCACTGATTCATTTCTTACAAAAGAAACTTTCCAAATATGTTTTGGCTCGCGCCGCTTTTCTCCTTCAGAATCTGCTGGAATCACGATGATCATGTGAAAAATAAAAAAATTGCAGGAAATCACTGGATTTCTACAGATGTCCTTCATCTGTGCTGCTCTCTGTGTTTCAGATTTTGGCAAAAATCACAGTGTCAGAAGTTGCCGAGAAGAAGCACACGTACCTGGATCTGGTAAAGACTCCTCAGCTGAGGAAGATCACCCTCTGCTCCGGGTTCTTCTGGTACCAGATCTCCCTTCGTGAACCTGCTCTGCGGATCTGCTTCCGCTTTCATTCCGACTGCTTTTCTGCTCCTCCAGGTTTGCAGTCGCCTTCCTTTACTACGGCATCAGCTTTAGGATCTCTGGTTTCGGTGTGAACATCTACCTCACCCAGTTCATCTACGGCGCAGTCGAAGTTCCCGCCAAAATCCTGGCTTTCTTTCTGGTTGATTGGATCGGCCGGCGGAATGGCCAGGCGTTGTTTCTGATCTCAACAGGAGTTCTGATTGGAGTAAACACAGCCATACCTTTAGGTGGGTGGAACCATTGACTGTTTACGAGAACTGGACCGAGTGAGTGTGATGTCATCCAAAGAAAACGGTTTAATTTAATTGACATTTTTTGACATGTGAACGACACCATGATGAAGCCAGATGTCATCAGTAAGCAGTGATTGGTTCAATTCAGTTTGAGTCAGCTTTTCTATTGCAACCATTCTAACCAATCAAACGTGAGCTTGCTGGAAGGCCACACCCCTAAAATTTGAAAGCGGGCTACAAGGAATCTGACAAAAATGTTTTAAAAGTTGGACATTCTGGCTTCTGATTGGTCAGTTTAAACTTGAATAACTTGTACTAGAGAAAAAAATTCATTAAAGAAAAGATTAGCAAGAATGTGTTTACAAAAAGGTATCAGAGCAAGAATGGTTATTCTGATAAATATAATGACTGAGTAAAAGCTGATTATCTCTATATAGAAGTTTGTGAGATTTTGGCTTTTCAGAGCCGGTAGGTACTTCCTGGAGAAGTCACTCAGTCCAGTTCTCATATACAGTCGACAGTCAGAACGTTACATTTCTAGCCTAAAAACCCGACGCTGTCCCTCTTGCAGAGTACACAGTTCTTCGTACAATTGTTGCTGTGGTGGCAAAAGGTTTGTCTGAAGGGGCCTTCACCACGGCGTTCCTCTACTCAGCTGAGCTCTACCCGACTGTCCTCAGGTAACGGAACAATCAAAACAATCCCATCACTTCATTTCTTCTGAAAACAAAATTTTAAAAATGCAAACAAGACTTGTTTAGTATGAAGTGATTTTACGATTTATCCATAAAACTTTAAAAATGTTGTGTCTTCAAAAAACTATTTGGCGCTTGAAACTCAAAAATACGTATAAACAAAATCGTTTTAGTCTTGAAACTGAAAAATACATACAATCCAAATAATTCTCACTTGCTCTAAGGAGCTAAATTGAGGCCAGTAGTTTTTGAAATCCAGATAAAACAAATTGAAAAAAATATTGATGTTT
>NC_050512.1:29878478-29897262 GCF_002922805.2 Oryzias melastigma
AGCTAACGCGAAGGACCAATCAAAATCGACTTCAGTCCTGGTGCATTCACTGACTTGGGACAACTTCAGACTATGACAGTTCAGACAATACAACCATTTTCTGACCGTAATTATCCAAATTCTCAGAACATTTAAAGCTGAAGATAATCACCTTTATTTTTGAATAGCAAAAAGTTTTGGACATTTTACATTTTTCTGGCCAAACACCAATAATTTTTTTAAATTTGTTTCATTTGGGTTTCAAAAAATACTGGCCTCAATTTAGCTCCATAGAGGAGGGCACCGTCTTACAAATATGTCACAAAAACCAGCCAATCACAGAGCTCCACCTTCATTTCCATGTATGTGATTATGAATATGTTTTATTACTGATCCTTGGTGTGACACCTCAATGCAGATGGACTTTCTATTTCACCAGAGAGAGGAAGTAATACACTTATTGTTTTAATTGTTAATAGAAGTCATTGTTGTTCTGATCAAAGTACACTGGACTTGGGTTGTCTTGGTAGATTTTCTATCACTGAAGACGTTAATATCTTCTGAAAGAGGCTTTCTTGTCATAATCCATCTTCACTCATAACATCTCCATCTCTTCTTGTACAGACAGTGTGGAATAGGCTACACCTCATGTATCTGCCGGATTGGAAGCTCGCTGGCTCCCATGGTTATGCTGCTGGAGGACGCTTGGCTTCTTCTGCCGCCGCTCATCTTTGCCGGGACCGGGATATTCAGCGGCAGCCTGGTGTTCCTGCTTCCAGAGACTCTAAATGCCCACCTACCCGAAAACATCTTAGACGTGGAGGAAGGAAGGTACGAACACACAAGAAACTGACACAACCAGTTAAAACGTCATCAGAACATCTGCATCCAATTGCTGCTTTCAGCAACAAAATATTATTGCTAGATCAGCTTTGTAAACTATTAAAAGACTTCTATTTATTGATGCAAATATGCATCAAGCTACTTCAAATCCAAACATACCTTAATTTTGCATTTACATCAGGGGTGTCCAAACCTTTGAGAACCAGCCTGACATTCTTTTAACCATTTAATGACTATTTTATTACAATGACATACTATTAAGTTCTTCCTGTAGAACAAATACATCTAAATATCTTCTATAACAAAATGACTGTCAATTTAAACATTTTTTGCACCATACATTTCCAGTTAGGTTGCCGTGGATAGTATGTCTCGTTTGGTAGGGGGTCTTCATAATGAATATGAAACCAGAAATCGACCAACCACAATCAAGAATTCACACAAATATATATATATATATATATATATATATATATATATATATTAATGCTGTTTTATGAAACGAGTGTAGAAATTTGAACACGGACCGGATATGGTCCACGGTCCACACTTTGGACATAACTTATCATCATCGAAGCAAAAACACAAGTGACTTTTTTTATAGCTGGAAATAAATTCAGGTATCAAATTCCGACATCATAATGCCTTAATGTTTCCACTGAGCGGTCCAGACCGGACTGGACTTTTAAAGGGTTTTATTACAAAATGGACCCATTAAGCTGGAGCGACTGGTACAATTTCTGGTCCCCCGCTGGTCCATAGAAACATGGAATGGACTCGTTAGGGCGGAGCTTCTGTCATCACACAATGTAACCCATTGATTGGCGGAAAGGTTTTACGACAACAGGAAGCGTCCGACCAGCGCTTTTCACGACTCAAGATCCAAACCCAAAGTTTGTCCCCTTGTCTTCTGTATTCTTCTTTGCCCCACGCGATCTTCTTCTCGAAAACAGTTACCAGTTTATGCTTCTTCCTTCCAGCTACACTGTTCTCTGTTGCAGTGAGAAATGAAACTGTTGTCACATTTGTGACTTTCTTTTCAGACACATGCAGAGTGAGGATAAAGCTGCACAGATCGAGATGAAGCAAATAAACCACAACGACGACACAGCCGCTTCAAAGGGGAACTGATTCAGCAGTCGGGATCAAATCCTCATGGCGCTCATGGAAAACTTCAGCCTGATACCTGCTGAAGCTGTAAGAAGGAAATAATTAGGTGCTTTTGAATTTCATTGTAAACTTCGACTGATTTCCAGACTGCTCCATGGTAACATTTCTACCTGTTAAACAACCAGCAGGGGTAGGAACTTGATTGATCTCACTTGAAATGATCTTTTACATTTTTAATGATCTATATACTTGGTCAGTTGACACATGAAGGTGAAAAAGTGTTTTTTGAATAAGTAATACTGAGTGTATTTTCATGTTCTGATAGTAAAGTTGTTGCGAGTGTTTTATACAGTTTCTCTGCTCATTTATTGTGTACTTGGTGTTTGTACTATGAACTTTGAAGCTCAGAAATTCGATCATTTTCATCGCACATGAGCTCGTCTTTGTCCACTGGAAGGCATTTTTTCCTCTATATTTAATCTTTTCATTTAATCGCTGCAGGACATTTGCAAAGCTGTGATCATTTTAATGATCGCCATAGAACTCTTGTTCATGCAATAGACCCTTTCCTCACATGACATCACACAAAATGGCGAGAGTGTATCGTGACTTCTGGTTTATGGGCTTAGAGCGGCAAAGCTGACAGCTGAACGCTGTTTAGAGCAATTGTACGTAAATAAGAATAATCATGGTTCTAACGTCGCTCCTCTTTGTTTTTGTGTCTGATCTTCTGGACAATAAAGGTAAAAAATGATCAAATTAATTGAAACTATTGCCACAAAATGAAAGTGACTATTTGGAAGTAATGCTAAAAAATACGTTCACTCAGAGATTAACTTTTTTTACTTGCCGCTCTCATTTTGAAAGCTGAAAATACGTGTCTTGATATCTGCTCTTAACATTTTCACTGAACCAAACCATTCCTGTATTTACAATTATTCTCTAAAATATTTAGTAGAACAACAAGTAAATTCATCTGAGGAAGACATTAAAATGTGTACGTGGAATGCAGTGATGTGCGTCTTGCCGAAGGAATTAAATGTGGCCAACTTGAATCTTTATCAGCTTTTGTGCTTGATTGCTCTAAAAATACGTGGAAATAACATCAGCCACAATAGAACCAGTTAGAATAACGTCTGCTCAAATGAAAGGAGGATATTTTCTATAAAACATCCAATATGAAAGGATTTTTCAAATTTGTATTTAGATTTGTGAACAGTCCAAGAGAAGAAAACCAATACAGTTTGGTAGGACATTTATAAAATTAATACTTCCATCACAGTTGGTAAGGTTACCTTCAATAATTTATATAAAATTGACTTTTGCCTGCCTAGACCCGTAAACCGGAAGTCGCCATTTTGTCTGACGTCACAGTGAAAAGGTCATATTGACCATCTTAAAGCCTTTCAATTTTATTTTACATTTTTGTCATTGTTTTTTTTCTTTTACAGTTTTAAATAAAGCTGTCACACTGCATGATTCTTAGGAAGCACACATTCACTAAATTCGTGATCGGAGACTCAATCCTCCCGGCATCAAAAACGACAAGAATGCACCATGTTGGGCTTTTGTTAGAGGTTGGTTTATTTACAAAATTAACTAGTCGGGTAAAAGAACAAATTACAAATCAATTACCATTCATTTAATCTTTAATTAGATGAGAACCAATAAAACGTCTTACCTCTAAATGGTCCTTTAGTTTGGTTTCAGTTTGGTTTGTTGCTGCCTCTCATTTTCCAGTTTTTGGGATGGTGGAGTTTTGGTGCAGAGAAGAAGGAAAAGCCATGTGGTCACATGACCCATTGAAATACAACTGTCAGTTGTCGCCTTCCATTCACAAGTTTAATGAAATCGTAATTGTAATTCATCAACAGACCACTGGAGGCAGGTTGAGAAACAGATGTAATTTCCCACTAACTATTATGTAAAAAAATCTGATCTTATTTTTGACTGTGGTGCAGCGGTAGGGCAGTCAGCTCCTGATCAAAATATTGCAGGTTCGATTCCCGCTTTGCCTGCCCTCCCAAGTGTCCTTGGGCAAGACACTGACCCCACCTTGCCTGTGTGTGTGAATGTGTGTGTGACTGTAAAGTCCTTTGTGCCTCAAGGAAGGTAGAAAAGCGCTTTACAAGTATACGGCATTTACCATTTACAGATAAACTCGTTTACAGTCTGGTTTCATGTTATGTTACAAACTTTGTTCTATAAATCATTTAGCAGCTTTATGGTTAATGCTGGACATGCTGGAAAGAAATGAACGTGTTTACAAGAGAAAATTGAAAAAAGTGGAATTTCATCAGGTTTTATCCTGCTTTCACCGCATGGTCACTTACAAAAAGATACATATTCAGTCGGTTTTTCATATTTTATTCTTGCTATATTTGTGGTTTAGATCACCTTTTCACATAAAGTGGATTATTTGATCCATGTTCCGGTTCCATATTGTACAAGTAAATCTTACCTGGTAAAACATTGCGATTAATCATGACATAACACAAAAGTGCGATTAATCAGATTTTTTTTTACATCGATTGACAGCAGTAATTTAAAATAAATATTCTAAATGTAGAGTTTCATGTGTGATTTCATACTGTGATTATTCACAGGTAATAAGTTGTCAGCAAATACTGAGACGAAAAAACAAAATTATGGCGATTAATAGCAATAAATCTTTTACGGGTTTGCAATCAATTAGTTGATTTTTTAAAATCAATTCTTGGCCCTACAAAATATAAATTAATTACAATTTACTGTTATAATTAAAATGAATGCAGTTATAGGCATAAAATGTGGGCTGTTTGATGAAAAGTAATAATTGAATGAACATTTATATCACATCATCTGTCCTTTATGCAATAACTACATTAAATTAAATTATAATTTTTTTTATGCATAAATTAACTAGATTGAAGTAAACTCTGTTCCTAAAAGTGAAAACTAATTTACCAGAGCAAATACAAATGAGATAAAGTTACATCCCTTCTCTCATTTTTACGAACAGAGACATTTTTGTGTTTATTTTATTTTATTTTATTCTGAAAAACAAACACATTTTATTCACAGAACACAAAACAATCAACCTGCAAAGAGAGCACAAAGACACAGGTTGATAAATGCTTTCACCGACGAAGAACGGAAACATCTATTAGATATCTGAATCGTGGTTATTTCAAAGCTCACAGCTGTAGATCGGCCTCATCCGTCTGATAGACATCAGTTTACATGTCACGGTTTAGACGGAGCGTCTCCGTTCTCTGTTCTGGTGGAGCGTCTCTCAATGCTGAAGGCAGTGCATCAGGAACCGATGGCCTCTCATTGGTTTCTCATCAGTTCATGATGCAGTATCATCAACACCAGAGGCTGTTCTGTCAACACGCCGCTACCCGAACACCTGCTGTTGACCACAAATGTTGTATTTAACGTTTTCCCTCTTTTGTGAAATGAAACACAACCACAAACCCAAAAGGGAGGCTTACACTGAACCAGTAAAAAGACAAAAAAACTGTATTTAATGAGCTTATGCTCTCATTAATAAACACATTTTTCAACAAAACTGAAGTTTATTGAAATTAAATATGTCTTCAGAACAATATTTTGTCATAGGAATGGTTAGTGTTTTGGTACAGATGCTTTCCTGAAGTTGCAGGTTTTTTTATTGGAACAACATAAGTTAACTTTGACTTTAGTATTAATTTGAGCACAACAAGGAACATTATTAAGTTTGACATGTTTTCTGTTAATCAGAAAAAAAAGAAAAGATACACAAAAATAGTGACATTTCAAAGACTTCCAACAAAAAAGTCAGAGCTTGACTGGCTGTTTTTTCATTTATTTCCATGAAATTTTCAGAAACAATGTTTTTTTGTTTTATTTCTTGATTCTAATCTATATTATTTTTATATTTAATATTCAATCATGTAAAATGTTGTCAAGTATGACATTTAGGTCACTTTGGTTGAGCACTATTCATTAACTACACACAGCCATAGAGGGAAACCCACCTAAGACAGTATGGAGCTAAATTGGGGCCAATATTATTTTAAACAAATTGAAAAAAAAAAATTAAATGTCAGAAACCTTTTTCTTTCCTAACATAAACTGAATTATTTTCAGCTTCAGGTGTTCAATATTTTAGGCTTCAAAACTCAAAATTTTAATTTCAAACTTTTTTCAGTCTAAAAACTTCTTTTTTTCCAAAATTTGAAAATTTCAGTTTTGAAACTCCGAAATCACAGTTCTCAAAGTCAGTGAATGCATCGAGACTAAAGTTACCACCTTCATCCATTTTGATTGGTCCTTCATGTTAGCCCCGCCCCAACATACCACAACGGGCCAAAAGTTTTAAAACTGAAATTTTCAGATTCGAAAACGGGAAAAAAAAGAGTTAAAAGGGAACAAAAGGTTTGAAACAAAAAAAAATATATATGAAATTTTGAAAACTTTAAAAGTTTTGGACATTTTACATTATTTTGGCCAAACACCGGTGTTTCTTTTTCAATAATATTGGCTCCAAAACAAAAGACAGGAAGCAGAGCTGGAGGTAGCAGAGATGAAGATGCTGAGGTTCTCTTTGGGAGTGACCAGGATGGATAGGATCAGGAATGAATACATCAGAGGGACAGCACATGTTAGAGGTTTTGGAGATAAAGTCAGAGAGGCCAGACTGAGATGGTTTGGACATGTTCAGAGGAGAGACAGTGAATATATTGGTAGAAGGATGCTGAGTCTAGAGCTGCAGGAAAGAGGTCTAGAGGAAGACCAAAGAGGAGGTTTATGGATGCAGTGAATGAAGACATGAAGGTGGCTGGTGTTAGAGTGGAGGATGCTGAAGACAGGCTTAGATGGAGGGAACTGATTCGCTGTGGCGACCCCTGAAGGGAAAAGCCGAAAGGAAAAGAAGAAGAAGAAGATTGGCTCCAATTTAGCTCCATACTAAAGGCCTTCTAAAATATTTCATTTACTTTCAAGGACAAAACTAGATTTAAGACAAAGAAGGATCAATTGTTATGATTTGTTATGAGTACATATATAAGTAATAGGAATAAAGTTTAAAGCAGTTAATTAAAAAAAAATGTAATCTCTACCTCATGCCTCTTGTATGTTGAAATACATACATCAATAGAAATTGTTCCAATAAAAAAAAAAACATTTCTGTGAAATATGTGAATCCAAAATGGATCTGAAATTAGAAGAATGAGGAAGAAGAAGCTCCTCCCTGCAGAGTGAACACTATAAAATCAGGTTCTTGAAGGCATCAGATGTCCAGTGCGTCCGTATTTACAGGAAGTAGTCATGCTGTGTTCAGGGGAACCTCAGCTAGTGCTGTGAGGAGCTCCAGACTCACAGTTGCCAGCTGAGATTTACCTGGAGCACAGCTGCAGAATGTTTCTGTGGAGTCACAGCCGTCACCCTCAAGGCCTCCAGGTACAAACGGATAAGTTCTTCCTCTCACGACGTTGAGTCTGGGATTGATCTGTGTTGATTATCAGAGTGACCGGATCATCCCTGCAGGTGATTGTGAGGAAACTCATAAAGTCACAGTTGCCTGCAGAGATTAACAAATCAGTCTGAGGAGCATCTTAAGGGTTTTTCCTGTTTCATCAAAGGGTTTGTGGGGATTTATTTTATGGGGATTTTTTGTTTATGCCCCCAGGGCTCCCTTGAAAAAGAGGTTTTAAATCTCAATGGGATCCACCCCTGGTTAAATAAAGGTTAATAATATTAATAAATGTCAACCAAGCGTTAGCATTAGTCGTCCTATGGGAAATTCCATTAAACGTTAGCATCAAGCTAGCTGACTTTAGCTTTATGTTCTAAATTGATTTATATTTTTATGAATCGATTATTGATCTGTGAAGCTCAAATCGATTTTATTAACCCAGCTCTAATTTTTACACTTCTTTTGTTAGCCGACAAATGACCCCGACCCCACACCAGCTGTCTGGCCCTCACGAGAAAAAGTTTGGGGACCCCTGATTTGAATAAGAAGCATTCAGTAGAATTTTTCAAACAGAATATTTCTGTGTTCCGGTTGTCCTGGTTCATCCTGGAGTCTCCGTCCTGGTTGATAGCAGCCGTTTGAAACTCTTGAACTCTGAACGCGCTTCCTTCACGCAGGCACACGCTGTGACACAAACAGACCTGAGTGCAGATGACACGTCGCATTTGTTCCGGCCCGCGGGCTCGGCGGGCTCCAACGGCTCTAACGAGGCAAGACGTGGACGGACAATGCATCAGTTAGAGCGGTGGGGTGTTGAGGCAGAGGACAGTGGGCACCGAACACGGACCCCCCTGACCGCTCCATTGTCCTCCCATGGACAACAGAAACGTGGAGACAAAGTGATTTAATTCTGCTGAGGTGCACTCGAAAAGGCCTTGCAGCGAGCGAGAGCGGAAGGGGCTCGCTCTGCCGTCTTCAAAGCATCGTCAGACTTGTTGTTTGCATCTGGCATGATCTCTCTGTAATGTGGAGCCCTCACTGTGCCCTAAAAGCAGATTCCATCAAGATCCTGGGACTCTAAACGACTTAAACATGTCGCAAACATATGCTATGACCTCGTTTACGACTAAAAATGTCACTTTAGAAGAAGTGTTTTATAATTTATCTGCAAAAATCGGAAACATTAACTTGTAAAAGTGAAAAAATAATAAGAACTGATCAACAAAAAGGGTTTTTAGGCACAACAGTTCAAGATTTTGGATAATTTTGTTCTTCATACAAGCAGCACACATCACTGTTTATAGAATATAAAACTTTATAAGACAAATGATGTTCTAAATCAACCATAAATGTTTTTAAACAATTTAACTTAATTTTGACTAAAATCTCAGAAACAAAACAGTACGTTTTTGATCAGATATTGATCTGTGTGAAGTAAAGCAATAAACAAGGCTTAAGAAATCAAGTTTGCTAAAAATAAAAATAAAGTCATCAGATTGAAACTTTCTCTTCACTTTTACACCAAATATGAAACAGAATCAGTTTCCTTACCTCAGAGAAAACATCCGAGCCCTCAGACCAGAGAGCAGTGTGAAAGGGAGCAGCTGGAGGACCACACTGACCCAAACGCATGCACACATGCACACACACATGCACACACACACACGTGCACACACTCCTCCCTGTCATCACAGCCAGTGCATCTGAACCCAGAACTTTTTCTGTGAAGACAGTTTACTTTTAAAGTTTGAAAAACTTAAAGTGACTCTAATTTTTAAAGTTTGTTATAAAAAAACAACATTATTGCTTTACAATTTAGAAGATAATCTGATTTCAGGAACCCAAAATGAACAAAACGAGTAGATTACAAAAGACTTGAAGGTCTCAACCTTTGGTTGGCTTAGAAATTACATTAATTTCTGTTTCAGGAATTTGTAAAATGACATAAATCTGTATTGCTGTTAGCGTTCTTGTCCCCGGTTCAAGTCCCACCTGGAGGACCTGAAACAGATTCACCCACGGGGGGCCTTTCTGTGTGGAGTTTGCATGTTCTCCTCGTGCATGCGTGGCTTTTCTCCGGGGACTTCCTCCCATCGTCCAAAACATGCTTCAATCGGTTACTCTAAATTGTCCCTAGATATAGATGAGAGTGTGTATGGATGTGTGATTGAAGCCCTGCAATAGGCGGGCAACCTGTGCAACCCGTTACCCCGAAAGGGACAAAGCGGTTTAGAAAATGGATGGACATAAATCTGTCTGTTGCAGCTAAAAGTTCTTTCATCTCCTTGTTGAAATCAGTGTGATAACAGAGGCACTGCTGTAGCTGAATACAACACAACTAATGTCACTTTTGCGGATCTGCGTTATGATGAAAAGGTTTTTACTGCAGCAATTAATGAACATTTTAAGTTAATTTAATCTGAATTCTAATTTTTGCTTGATAACAATTTTGTCTCAAAAAACTTGTAAGCTTCTGTGAAAAAATATACTTACAAGAAGCTATAAGATGATAAAATATGGAAGTTTCTCTCTTTAAACCTTTGAATTTTCATTCAGAATTTTTTAAACATTCCATATGAATTTTTTTTAACCCTTGATTTTAATGGAAAAAATGTGATGGAAAAAAATTGACATTTTGCACATGTAACAGCAGCTAATGAGAAGATAATGAGATCCACCAGGCAGGCTGTCTGCCATCTTCTTCTCCAATAGAAGCAGATACTGACGTCATGTTACTGCTATCATTTGATTGGCTGGCTATTAATGTGCTCAGATTGACTAGTTGTTCCAGTGAGACAGAAAAAACTATTGTTTCCACTGAATTTCTGGGCCAGCGAAAATTAATGGTTCATAAAAAAAATTCAGAAAGAAATTTTTAAAAATTCTGAATGAAAATTCCAAGGTTTAAAAAAATTCAGAATTGATGGAACAGAAAATTTTCCATAATAAAACCACAACTGTAAATGTAGTGCTGAAATGGTTCTATGATTTAGCCATGTTATTCTGTTAACATTCACTTATTATCTTGGATTTTTGAGGTTATAACTGTTTTTTTGCAACAAAAATTAATCAATAGTGGTTCTGTTGGACTAATAAATGTATTTGCTTTTTATTGATCACAAACTGGGGTTTCATGGTGGTTCAATTCAGCAAAGTGAGACATTTTCAATCACAGTTTGAAAGTTTGATCTCCTGCAAATGTTCTAATTTTGGCATCTCGCTTTCTAAAAACCTTTTTATAATTGAATAGAGAGAGAACTCCTTAGTTGGCATTCTCACACTGTTCGTGTAAATGATGGAACTGAGAGCTTGAACCAAGGGAACACCTCAAGGCTCCATCCTGGGGCCACTTCTCTTCATATTATTTACCAATGACCTCCCATCTGTGTGTGATGATGTGGGTATCTAGATGTACGCAGATGACACTGTCCTCTACATGGAAGGACTCTGAACAAGTGTCAGCCAAATTATGGGTGGCAGTGGACAAAATTGTTAATTAGTTGCATGAGTACTATCACTAACAATGCTTTTCTTAATAAAACAAAATCAAAAAACATACCCTCCAATAAAGGTTAGGGGGGAAATTGTTAAAAGTGTAAAGGAATTCAGATACCATGGCATCATTTTGGATTTAATGTTATCTTTCAAGATTTATATTAAAAAAAAAGTCTGTCACACATTAAATATATATAATGTCAGAAAATAGGAAACTCATTGACAAAACAAGGAGACGCAATGATAATGTCTCTTTTTTTCATGTTGGTCACTAGCAAATACCGTAAGACAACCATTAAGTGTATGGAATGTATCCATAAGCAAGCACTTAAGATTCTTGACAAAAATCTCAACATCATTATTGCAAAAAAACAAACAAACATCAGATGTCCCGCTTTGAAAACATGATCCAAATTGCAAATTTATGGCTGTTGTTTAAGATCATACATAATAGGGTTCATCCTCCTCTCAAAACCTTGATTACTATTGATATCAGAAAAAATGAGCAGAACAACGAGGTCCACGTCTACTGGACTGATTTGGACCAATCAGCATTTTCTTTCAAATCGGTAACTGAGTGGAATAAACTGCCACACACTTAAAATTAGGCAAAAAGTTTTTAAAAAAATTAATAGAAATGAAGCAGTTTTTTTTCACAAAACAGATATGTCCTCATTCAATGCTCATTTATTTATTTTTTATTTAGTTCTTTATGTCTCTGTTTGGTGCAGTGTGATTCATGTGTTGTCCATCTTTCTCACTCCCCTTCGGGGGAGCAGGAGGGATTTCAGATTCCAGGTGGATCGTCTGTGCTCCTGTCCTTAGCAGTGGACCTCGCCTCTGGCTTGTCTCGTGCCCCTGCTGTCCCAGTTCCACCTGGATGAAGCCCATCTGCTACACTATCCAAATATGTAGTTGTAGAGTTAGATAAGCTAATTCTTCTTTAACAGTCTTTTTTTTCCAAATTAAGGTTTTTTATGAGTTTTTCCTTACTGAGAAAGAGGTCTATAGGGCAGGGATGCCCAGTTTAGTTTATCAGTCAGCTATTGTTTATATTTTTTAAAGTGATTTTATGTTTTTGTACAGTTACCACTGTGACTCCCGCTGAGACAACAGTATTGTAATATTGGGCAATATACATGAAACTGAATTAAGCATTAGTAAAGAGTTGTTTTTTAAACTTCTACAGTGTCCCTCTCCCCCTTTCCTTTAATTAGAAAATAACTGTATTATTATGCTAATTGTTAATTCCTGTCTGTGTATGTCTGGGGGACTGCAGATAGAAATGAGCTCTGAATGCTATAGTCTGGTACAAACCACATGTTCTTTGATTAATGCTCGTACGTAGTCCCTGTCAAATATATTAAATAAATAAAGAAAGAACACGACTTAAAAACAAGATTATATCATAACATATCGATTAACAGCAACTTTCCTTATTTCCATCATTTATGTATAAATGGCTGTAAGGGTTTTCTTGATAATAGTATGTATTTGCAGCTTAAATGTAACATGTTAGACTAATACTCAACCGTGCATGTAAATTCTATACAAGATGTCCGTTTATATGCTGCCATAGGGCAGTCCAAGATATGCTATAAATATTCTTTGTGAGGTTAACACGAGTCATTGATTAACTTGCTTGAGAAAAAGCTTCCTTATATCAGCTTTCATGTTGGTGTGTTTTACTTATCAAGCCTCTGTTGTCTTTTCACCTTAAAACTTCTGATGTGTTTTTTTCAAATGAAGCAGCTGCTGCCTTCCCTGGAAAAACCCTGATATATATCTAGTATACTCACCTTTTTCAGCAATATGCTTCATACTTAACCTGAATTTAAAAATCAAGCGTTTCTTTGTGTTTGTTATTCACTGTTAATGAAATTTATGATTAAACCATTGGAACTATAGAACTTTTAACATGTAGAAGTGTCTTAAGACGGCTCTCTGAAATGTATTGTGTCCCTGTTTGTGTTTCCATTTAACCTGCAAACTGAAATGAACCACAGAAGGAATGTCAAGTGAGTCTCATGAGACATCCACTCATTTCAGTTATTCATGATTTTCTTCAGTCAGACAATGTTACATGCTGACTTATCAAACTGTAATTATTTGTATTCTGTTTAAAGCAAACATTTAATCACATTTCTACTTAAATGTCTGTTTTTTTTTTTAATCCAGCAGTTTCCCACTGTCTGTTTAAAAGTACCCGTTTCATGAACAGACCTGTTCCCAGCTGGTGGACTCAGCTGTTTGAGTCGACATTTTTCACAGAAATGTAGATTTATTACTGACAGCAGTCATAGAATAGAGTTTTCTATGCTGTGCATCAACGCTGCACCTTCTCCCCGTTATTTTAAACTTGTTCTGAGGTTGTATAAGTCTACAGTTGCATGCTTTTCCATGAAGAAATCCCATCCGAAAAAATTAAAAGGTTTAATTGCTGAGTAAAAGCATAGCTGGGAATGTGTTATCTACATAACTGATAAATATTAATCGAGAGCAAAAAGTTTGGTTTGTGTTTTGCTTGTTTTCTGCATAACTAAATGTTCAAAAGCTTCTCACAGCCAGTGTAACATTACAGCCTCTCATCTGTGGCAAATGTGAAAAAGGTGCATTTTTGCTAAGTAATCACCTTTTTTTGTATTTTTGTTTAAGCCTAAAAAATGTATTTATTTCAGTTTGAAATAGCACCATAGTTACAAATGCATTTCTTTATTAAATATGTTATTTTGTGTTGCTACTGTAACAAAATCAAAACTAACAAATAGAAAACAATAACTGTGGTTTAAAATATCAAATTCAGCTGAACAATGACATTTTGGTGCCAACAGTAAAAACAACAAATTAATGGAAACAGTTTTCAGATTAACCATGTCACTCTTTTTGGAAAAATACAATACAACAAACCTTACTGAGACAGGACATATTAAATAGGAGTGGACAGCATTTTATTTCTCCAGTTTTATCTTCTTGTCGTCCATCTAGTGGCCTGACACGAAAACTGCATCACATACTATTTGCTCTTTGACAGCAGCAAGTTTTTGCAACGATAATCTTAAAGCACAATTCAAATGTATAATCCACTTGACACAAATTAAAATTTGATCACCTGGAAAATTGTCATTGTTCTTAAAAACTCGATGTTCGGCCCAGTGTTTAACTTTATTCAAATGCTGCTTTTTAAATTTTAAACTTTTTTTTTCTTTTCTTTTTTTTATTTTATTTTTTTAATAACATTATTCGGACAGAAATCGGTTTAAATTATTAATCTAAAAACTAAATTAAAAAAATGACGTAAGAAATAGGCTGATGTTATATTGCCTGATTTAATTTTTTCTAAAATAATGTATATATTTAACCAATTTAATAAATTCTCAAAACATTATATTACCTTTTGAATCGTAAATACTTATTTTTTAAAGTCCGTGTATTTATTTTAGAACGTCACAAATAAAATAATCCGTAAACCTTCGTAATAAACATCAGGCAGTGTTTTGGTTGCCTTCGTTCCCCACCGGGACGTCATGGTTGCTGCTGTGTGCTGAAGGTGAGAAGAGCAGGTTAGATAAGGAATTTATTTTAATTTGTGCCAAAAGCAACATTGAGTTTTTATTTAAACTCTTTTGATAGGCAGCTAAGGGTCCCGATAAACCTTTTTATCTCCCCATAGGTGTTAGCCTGTTAGCTCATAAGCTAACGCGTTAGGTAACTGTCCATGAAAGTGATCGATCTTCAAGCAAGTGTAGAAGCATTTTATTTGAACTCATACAATGGTCACTCCTGTGTTTATACGTAATTGTGTTCATAAACTTCACAAATAAGACGCGATATTTGTATGTGTTATATTAATTTTTTGTTGTCACTTTTTTATTGCATCAAATCTGACATTGTTGACAGTTTTCCAACTTGTTTTTGGAGTGATGTAGTTGTTTGGTGGTATAAACTTCTGGTTGTTCAGAATGAGACAAACTGCAGTGATCAGTAGATGACTTAAGTCTGAGATTTTATTTTTCTGCTGTTTGTAACCAGTTAAAAAGATTAGGTACCAGATGCCAAATGAAAACATTTTGAAATTGTCAGCTTGTTTTATTTTTTAGAGAGTTGCCAATTTGTTCCAACATTAAAACTGTTTTATGACAAAAAAGGCCAGATTTTAATCTAAGTTCGTATAATTAATTGTTTAATCTAAGGATTGTATATCAAGAAGCATTTTCAAAACATAGAAATCATCTACAAAACACAATGTTGCTTTAATTTAAAATGTTTGTCCTATAAAATTGCATAAAAGTTAGACGATACTGAGACCAAACTCAAGTGTCAGCTTTACAGCTGGTAAACACCGCATGTAAAGCAGTTTACTATTGTCATGTTTTGCTAAATAAAAATAATTTACATTATTATATAAATACATCCCAACTCGATTAAGAACATCTTTAATGCTGTGGTGTATCCGTTTAACCAGAAAAAAATTATTTAAATGTGCTCAAACCTTCTGTGATTCCTGTATTTTTTCAAGCATGAATCAGATCACCACATCTGGATGAAAACGGTTGATTCTTTATGCAGCGACTTCAAGGTTTGACCGCTCGCCGACTCAGATGCTAAAATGAATACTCTTTGATTAAAAAAAAAGTATTTTTTTTCATTCTTGAATAAAACGGTAGTTAACAACAACAACATAAACGTATATAACATACACGTATAACCTAAAACAACCTGCAGGTGAACAGGTGCACTAAAGGAAACTGTCCCCTGATCATGTGACATTTCAAAACTAATGGCAGCTACACTTTAGTACCATTTAATAAAATGTGACTCAGAATTATTTCCTTTTTATCATGAAGGTAAACCTGCACATCAGATTAAAAGCATATCATTTCTTATTCTCAAACTTAAAGTGAAATTAGAATTTTTGCTTCAGTAACAAGGAACCACGCTGCTTGAAACACTTTAAAATAGATACAATTATAGTAAAAAGAATCAGAAATCCTGTTTTTGTAAATGTTTGGATAGCTGATGTCACCTTTGTTTGCTGTTATCAGCTTGATCAGTCATGGGACTGCGGCGACTCTGGAATGACTACAAAGTGTTGATTGTGATGGGCACCAGTTTGGGACTGATCCACTGGGGATGGTACAACCTGAAGGGAAACCCGATGCTGCAGCCCAACAAAAGGGAGTACATTCCTGAGCCTGGCATTGTCGCTTACGTCTCGCCTCCTGCAGCTTCTCCTCCTGAGAAGAGCAAGTAAACGAGGTACGACGTTGAGGGTGTGTTTCCTTATTTGGCCACCAGGTGGTGCAATAAGCAAACGTTTCATTTTCTCTCTTGAACCTGCAGAATGAAGCCGCAGAGCTGGCTCCGGAGGAACTGGCTGCTGGCGGCTGGCGGGGCCTTTGTCACAATTCACCTGTCCACCTGGGTTCTGCAGAAAGCGATGAAGAGCAGCGTCCGCTCTGAGGTGTCGATCAAGCAGAACACCGTGAAGGAAAAAACAGACTGATGGTTTTGTCAGAAAAGAGACTGGAGGATTCAGACCGCCCAACGTTCACTGAGGATTCAGCACTGATAAAGAAATGGGATTATGCTGCGACAAAAACACTTTTTTGTGTTGAAATGTTGATGATCTACAATAAAAACAATCACATCAAGGTTTTATCTCTACTTTCCAAGACAGGAAAAAGGCTACATGTAAATCTAAATTAATAAAATAATAAAACTTGTTTATTAAAGTCATTTTTTCGTCTTTTCCCCTCATAAATCCCATAAATCGATTGAGACCTGCAGGTTTTCTTCTCACAGTCAGTGACAACATTTCAGCAAAGCTCATTCCAGATGCTTCGCTTTGAACCCGGAGGACGTTGGCGCATGCCGAAAATATTAACGCTCTATTGACAGCCCATAATAAATATTCACATGACAACAATTGCTCTGTTTTTTAATGCACAATGAGAAAACACTTCCCACGTCGTTTCCTTTTGATCCGACTGCAAAACTCCCAAAGTCATTAAAAGAGGATGGAATGATGAGTTTCCTGCATAACTCCTCGCTGTCTGCTGCACGCTATGAAAACAATGCAGGCTTTAGAAGTTGTTTATTGTTTTGATGTGAATTACTGCAAATGAAGTCAGTATGAGTGGATGTGAAGATTTTGGACAAATGGGAAGTTTTGTAAAACAACAGAACTTGGATGAAGGAAACATTTTGGACAACAGACGACATTTGTGGTGATGATTGAAAAAGAAGCAGCTTTTTGCTGTTTTTGTGAAAAGGTGTATTAGAGTTTATTTTCTGTTTTGGTTAAAAACAGTAAAAAACATTCATTTCTGTAAAATGAAGCACAACAATCTGTCACTTTACATGTTAATTCTGCTGGTTTGTGCGAAATTATTCCAACAGGAAATCGTTTTACATAGAAACAATGTAGTTTTAGAGTAAAAAAGTTGTATTAATGAAAGAAAAACATAGTTTTAATGTAGTAAACCCTCTCAAACCTTCATGAAAAAATCATTGGTCATTTTTAAGTAAGAAAAAGCCAATTCTGTTGGATATAAACACCTGAAGAAAATCAAAAGCTCTTAAAAAAGGAATTTGGCAAGAAAAAAAAAAACGTGTTTCCATGTCTAAAACATAAAAGTAAAAAAAAGAGGTCAAAGCTAAAACTAACTTTACATTTGAAGATTTAACCTCTTCACGTCAGACTTTATTCCCAATTATATTCAAAAATATATTCTTCAATGTTAATTTGATTAAATGGCACATTGTTAATTAGCGACATGAAGGGGAAGAGATTAAGATAAAAGAGATAAAACCCTGTATTACTGAAGGGCAAACTAATAAAACACTTTAAATGTCAATTTAAACTGATTTTATTCAAAAACACATTTAAACTCATAATACAGAAGTCTTATATGGAGCCATAACGGTATCATAACTTGGAAATGCACACAAACTATTTCACAAATCCGCTCACTCCGGCTCACAAATATATATATTTTGTAAACATGCAATAAACATTCACTAATGCACGTGGATTGAACGAGTTCAGAAAATGACCAGATGGGAGAAATCTGTCTCTAAAATCTCTGAGAACAAACGTCTCACATTCGACTGCAGGTTAGACCATTAGATTGCAGAATGTGCTGTGTAATCATCTATTGATTCAATTACACCATTTTCTTTACCAACATCAGAGACAGTCATCGATGCTGCAGCTACATGCAAACCAGCAGCTCATCTCAGGGATTTAAGTGTTTGTGGCACGAGTGATTTATAGCACGATCCCTCTGCTGTCCTGCTGCTTCAGGCCTCTGAACGGATGGAATCTGAATTATTATTGATTCTTCGCTGCATCTGCAGGAATGTGAGTTTTGTAGGAATGTTGTTTTTTCAGAAAGTTTTAAAGTCCTCCTCTGATGAAAATCCTGTTTTTGGAGTTTTTAACATGTATTTGTGGCATTTTTCTTCTGAAAGACAAAAAATATAACAAGAAATCATTTTGTTTTTGCATTTCTGAGTATTTGTCCTTTTAAATCTGTAAATTTTGGAAACAGAGGCTTCAGATCAACATGAAAAAAAGACTTTTTAAGACATTTAGGTTGTGGGATTTTGGTTAAAAACTTCATAATTTAAAAAGTACTGGGATCGTTTTTAATTTTTAATAAAAACAATTGTTATAGGGGACTTTAACCTGTTTCTTTTAAGAGTTCCTGTTCTTGAATTGTTATTTTTTCAAACAATCCAGTAAAAACACATCACCTCATCACACAATAGTAGAAGCTACCAAAAGAGATCCATCTATTAGTCCAAAAAACACAAAATACTTAATAAAAGGTGAGTCATCAATCCCGTTTCATTAGAGCTTTTTTTGTTTTTACTCTATAAAACTAAGAAGAGCAAAAAAAAAACCTACTTTAA
>NC_050512.1:29897572-29909807 GCF_002922805.2 Oryzias melastigma
ATTTATGTAAATTTATTGCTAATTTCATACAAAAAAACAGGATGTCCTTAAATAAGAAGTAACATTTGTGAAAATGTTTTCACTAATTTAACAAAAAGTCACTAAAAAGTAAAATAAAATATGCTTTGCAACTAAAAAAAAATATTGAATTAACATTAATTTGTTCAAAACCAACCAAACTGTTTGAAACAAAGCAAAAGAACAAAACATTTACAGACATCTTGAACCACCAGACTCCAAAAGATGAAAAAAGAAAAACAAAAGCCGACTTTCTGGTTTTCCCACTGACTTGTATTAAACAAATGCCCCCCCCTCCCCTCCGGTTAATCCCCACTTTAATCATCTGCAGTAATTGGTCCCATATCTCAGAAAAAGTAAACACAGCAAAAGGATCACAACATGTTTGTTTGTCTGATCTGATATCGATTGGATGGAGGCTGGTCGGCCCCCGAGGGGAGGAAGAGGAGGAGGGGGAGCCGATTCACGCCAGGAGGACACGTTTGAAGAATGAGCCTCAGTGTGAGATAACTCGTCTTCCTGTTCCTTCTGTAATTTTCACATTTTTCTTTAAACTTTTCTTAACCCTTTAACACAGGAGCTCCAGTACTTATGTCCTTTGATTTACTGTAACTTTTCAAATGCTAACATGATCAACGTGATTCCAGTAGATTTTGAAGGAGAAAAGCGGCGGAAACCGCCGCTTTTCTCCTTCAAAATCTACTGGAATCACGTTGATTGTATTAACGGTTGAAAAGTTTCGTTATGTTAAAGATATTTGTGTTTAAGCGTCACCGCCTCAGCGGTGTTTAGTTTAAGTTTAGTTAACCTTTGACCTCGAGAAAAGGAAGCCATCTTGATTTTTTTTTCACACCAAGTACCAGCTACAAATATGACTTCCTTCCATTAAAACAAAAGTTTGTAGATTTTGAATGGTGTAAGCATAGCAAGCTAACAGATCTCACACTTTTTTTATTTTATTTTTTAATTGGAATATTGTAAAAATGTAAAACACGAATCATTAGCTCAAACTGAACAAAACCATATAAAATACTATGTGACCATATTAGCAGGGCCGGGCCTGGGTTTAGGCCACTTAGGCGGTTGCCTAGGGCGCCATCTGTTGGAGGGGGGGCTAGATTGCAATGATTAGGCTGCAAGTAGGCTGCCAACTTCACCAGCCACAACCAAAGTTTTATTAGCCTTTGACCTCGAGAAAACGAAGCCATCTTGAATTTAACAAAAAAAAAAAATCACGCTAAGTATCAGCTACAAATTTGAATTCCTCCCAGAGATCTCAATCTATTGGCTCCTAACTCCTTGAGTATCATTGGGAAAAAAAATGACCAAAGTAATAGTTTGTAGATTTCACTGATGTTAGCATGGCGAGCTAACAGATCTCATACTTTAAAAAAAAATCGGAATTCTGTGAAAATTTAATGCACAAATTGTTAACTTAAGCTGAACAAAACAATATAGCCCCTCCAACCACAACTGAAGTTTTGTTAACCTTTGACCTCAAAAAAGGAAGCCATCTTGAATTAAAAAAAATAAATAAATAAAAAAAAATCATGCTAAGTCCCTTTTCATCTAGGCGCCATTCCTGCTTATTAGGAATGAGAGCTAGGTTAACCAAAAACCTCCGTTGCTAAGGAAATCCAAAAATATACTTTTCCCGATTCATCTAAAAATGACATCAACCTGTCCGTCACCCCAAGACGAGCAAAAAATAAAGTGGTTGCTATGGAGACAAACCCATTTTGTCACATACAGGGTTTGTAGCAGCTCCTCAGCCAGTGAGTCTGGTGGTAACGGGATGGAAGGGTGGACAGCACCTGCTACAACGCTGCTCACAGCTTTAACTTTTTTTAATCTACTTTTAAAATGCAGATTTATACAAATATTTTCCATATTTCAAGCCAGAAGATCCTACATTTGTTTTTCAGCTCCATAAGACACTGTTGGACATCATGTGGCCTCAGCGATGCTCAGAAACACGGCCGTTCTTCCCTCCAGACTCCAAAAGAGCTGAAGGACAAACACTCAGGTCAACACACAACGCCATGTGGAAGTCATTACACTGCTGCACACAGACACACAAACGGGGAATTCTCTGTACGTTAGACTGTCTCTGCAGTGGATTAATGATCCTGGATAAAATGATTTAGCTTCACAAGTGTTTGTTTCAACTGACATTGAAACAACAAACACTAAACAAAAGTGTTTGTTTGAAAAAAATACATTTTTGGTTTTTTTTAGAGTCGAGTCGAGTCCTTCACCAGCTGATGCTTGTTTGGTTGAACTTCCTGTGGTGGTCAGGTGAGTTTGAGAGTTCTCCTGAACTGATGCAGCCACATAAGTGACCTCTGTTGTGCCAAAGGATTTATGGAAGCAGATGTTTTCTGTTCCTAAGATGAGTTAGTTTCTGTTGACCCAAACAGAAAACTTTTTAAAAACGGGGTGATTTTTCTGAGCTGTTTGGTCCGTTTCAGTCTAAAAGTGCAGAGTGGAAACGAAGAAACTTACATGACTGTGTAAAGGCTTTTATTTTCCATTCTCCAGCCACGTTTGTATCACTGAGCTGGTGCTGAAGACTCGTTCACTTCTGTGGGGTTTTCATTGACCGTAACTGCACCAGGTGTGATGTCATCAATAGAAACTGTTTTCCTTCCAGATCCAACCAAATGAACTTAGTCGCCTTCTTTTGCGATTATTCCACACTAATCCCCAACTACTAAAAAACTATGATGATAAGGATTTTATAAAGTCAAAATTGAATTAATACAAATATTTCACAACATTTATTTATGACTCCACTGTCTTCTGATGAAGAAAATGTGGAAAGTTTATTCAAAAATTACATTTAAACCTGTTTTTTTCCCCAGCAAAAGTTGTTCGACCGCAGTGCATTGTGGTCTATATTCGCTAATCTAGTGAGCATCGATCCACGCTAGTTTTTCGCAAAGACTTCTGGGAAATGTCTAGGGCATACATGTCGAAGTCAAGGCCCTGGGGCCGGATCCGGGTAATCCTATCCGGCCCTCCAGATCATTTGATTTTATTTTTATTAACGGCCCGATGTTATCTTGTGCTCATATCTAGCTTGTATAATTTTGATAAAATATATTTTTATGGAGAATATAATATTGAAAGTTACGTAAAAAGACTTAAATATATATAAGAAGTGGATTTATTCTGGACTAATATTCCTGTCTTTTTATTAGTCATAGTTATGTTAAAAAGTTACAGTTTTATAGTTTTAAAAATTGGTATTCTGATAGCTTTTTGGACTATTTTGGCATTTATAAGATTTTTCTAGGCTATTTTGGAGTTTAGCTAATATTCCAGCTATATGTTTTGGCTAATTTAAACAAAAAAATACAAAATAAAAAAAAGTTTTTTATACTGTTTTGGTGTTAGGCTAGTATTTACATGCTAGCTGATACTTTTTTTTCTGTAGCTTTTTAAGTTTCTTTAGTGCTTAGCTTATATTTTAGCTGGCTAACTTTAGCGTTTTCAGCTATTACCTTCTGTGTTTTTAGCTATCACTTTTAGCATCTTCAGCTATTAGCATTAGCATCTTCAGCTATTAGCACTAGCATCTTCAGCTATTAGCATTAGCATCTTCAGCAGCCAAATTCAGCTTACAGGATTCACACTAGCTTTATCACGGGTAATGCTATATGTCTAGTTTATAATTATGGATCTCCAGGTTTCATTTTAAGTTTGGGAGTTAAAATGAGTGATTAGAAAGTTGATGTCAGTAATGATCTGTTTGAGCTCCATGAACTCTTATTGTGTTTGCTCAGCTGCACCCTGCTGCTTCACACACAGACTCCAACCACACCCTCAGCGTTTTAGAAAACATTGAGGTCTTTCCTCAGTTCATGGTAATCATATATTTTGTTAGAACATGCATTGATTCTCCAACCACAGACAGTTTCTGTTTTTTTTTCTTTATAGAGCTTTTGTCAACACATTAGTTGTTTTCTAAATTGTATAAAACTTTAAAGAATAATCGAAAAAATCTTTACTAAATGAAAACTTCTGGGATATCTCCTGTGTTCTCTGAGTTGGACATGACCCCAAAAGTGAAATCCCCCCATTCTATGAAATGCAGGCGGTAAACGGTCACTTGAACCTTCATATTTCTTGTTCTCTGGGTTGTAGCATCACTGCTGTGCTGCAGAGCTGAGCTCCAAACTCTGCTGACAGAGACGGGGTCGCGGTTCACATGAAGCTGCAGCAGCTCAGGTTTCAGGACAGATTAGAGAACGTTCTGGAAGTGGCTTGTTGCAGTGGAGCCCAACAATCATGTCACCCTTTGAAACCGTGAGACCATCAGATTTCATGTTCCAGGCCATAAAACACACATCCCAGGAGGAAACGGATCTGCAGGAGATGTGCAGTAAAACCCGATCAGGGAGAATATTCCAATCCGTCCAGTAATCTCATGTTTTAAAGCTTTTCAGCTTCAGATTTTCTGATTTTAAGTTTTTAAACTCAAAATTTCAGTTTGTAAACTTTTTTTTCAACTCTTTTCAGTTTCGAATCTGAAATTTTCAGGTTTGAAACTTTTGGCCTCGCTCTGTCCCAATGGGGCGGGGCTAACACAAAGGCCCAATCAAGATTATGATAGAACATTCAGAGTCATTGAATGCACCAGCACTGAAGTTACCTCCCTCGTCTATTTTGATTGGTGTTTCCTGTTTGCCCCGCCCCCATGTGCTAGAACCAGGCTAAAAGCTTTAAACCTCAATTTTTCAACATTCTAAACCCAAAAAGAAGAATTAAAAAAAAAAAATGAAACAATGTTTTTAGCTGAAATATAGAGTTTTGATGCCTAAAAACGGAAAATGAGAAGCTGAAAACAATTAAGTTTATATTAGAACTGCAGAAAGTTCCAGACACTTCCATTTTTTTAACTTAACACCAATATTCCACCTTAAATTTTTTAAGTTGTTTTATTTTGGTTTCAAGTCTTTATGGCTTTATTTTGGCTCCATATGCAGGCAGGGACATTTAAATTTGAACTTTTAGATTTAGTGAAATCAGAGGCTGCTCATGAATTAAAAACGGAGGCTTTCTTTTTCTTTCTATTTGACAAAAAGTGAAAATGTAAAATTGATGAAGAGGAAAAACAAAAGTTTTAAGAAGAAGTTTTTGTGTGATAATCAGCAGGAAGGAGGTTAAATTAGCATTTTTCTGATTTAATTTGGGACTCAAATGCATGAACACAGATCAAGTCGATGCTTTTTTCTGTATTTTTAAAACCTCCTGATGTCACAGCACTTTTAGTTTTAGTTTAAGCTCAGCTTTTGTTTGCCTGGGAGACTTTCATGATTTCATAGCTGCAGAAAAATGCCCACCAACTCCAGGACTCTCATTTTGTTTGTTTTTTATTTAGATTAGTTAAAAATAAACGGATTCCTGAAGGAAAAGCATTCATGCAGAATATTGTGTTGTTTATCCACGAGGGGAAGTCTGTTGTGTGCTCACTGATCTGCAGGAGTGTAATGAAAATAAACGATGTGAAAAAAAACAAAAAAACAAAGCGAAGTCTGTCTGCTTCCTCCAGCGAACGCCCCCATCAGGGGCACCGTCTGGGTCAAAAGAGCAACAAACTGGGCCTTTGGCTCAGAACCATCAAACACGTCCGTGCGTTAAATTATGAATCTGTAAATCTGCAGTTCAAATGTCTGAATACACAACAACTCCCTTTGTGCTTTCAGCATCAGCTGAGGACGTCCAGACATGACAGAACCACAGAGCCTCAGTGTTCTGGAGGATCCGTGAAGCTGGAAGCAAAACCTTTGCTGGATGACCCATTTTCATTAAGACGTTTAAAGACCATTTACAGAATGTTAATAATCATAACTCTTTAAACCACACGTGTCTTGCGCTCATTTCTAACTTGTATAATTTTGACAAAATATATTTTTATGGAGAGTAAAATATTGAAAGTTTTTTAAGGTTTAAGTTGATTTATTCTGGAATAGTGCTGCAACAAACAATTATAGTCGACTCATCAGCTCATGGACAAACTAGATGTGAAGCACACGTCTTAACCATCATTAGCTTTAAACTAACTAAAAACTAGATATATAGGATTACCTGCAATAATACTAGTGTGAATTCTGGAAGCTGAATTTGGCTGCTGAAGATGCTGAAAACACTGAAGCTGACAGACAAATAAAATATTAGTTAGAAGCCAAATTAGCCTAAAAACTGAAAAAAGCCTAAGTTAGCCAAAAAAGCTAGTATGTAGCTGAAATATTGTCTAAACACCAAATTAGCCTAAAAAACCGTGATAAATGTCAAAATAGTCCAAAAATCTAGCAGAATGTAATTATAATCTTCAACTTTACAACACTCTGACTCCATATAATATAAAGTAACGACTAATCGACTATTAAATTAGTCGTCGACTATTTTAATAGTGGCGGCCCTATTCTGGAATAAAATTCCTGACTTTTATTATTCATAATTTATGTTAAAGAGTTACAGTCTTTAAGTTTTAAAAATGTTGTTTTAGTGTGTTCAATAAATATTTTACCTGTTCGACCTAAGATGTGGTATGGATTTCCACTCTCTTTGTGAGTTTGACACCCCTGATTTAAACAAACTGAGACAAGTCACAGACTTATGACCAATAAACAAAAAGTATAATGAACTTTGAAATGATTTATATCAAGCAATCAAGGCAAGAATAATACATGTGTAAAATGATCAACAGAGGTTTACCACCGCACAAAGATATGACGGAAATAAGATAATTATTAAATTATATATTGATTGAAAGAGAGTTACAGGAAGCGAACTTATATAATCTTATCCGGGTCCATAGATGGGAGTGTCTGCATCCTAAAGGGAGCACAGGTTCGTCTTCCAGTCAGTGTTGGAGGATTACAAATTACTGTTATTTAGTTACTTTTGTCAGTTATGGAGAAATGTAACAAAAAGAGTGACTGATGCTCACACACATGCTCGCTTATGCAGAGTTGGAGATTAAGTAAGATGAAGAGAGTGGAAATATGAATTTGTAGAGGTATTTTTTTAATTAGTGGAAAACAAACAAACAAAAATCTCATTCTTTGTTTATTCCAGATCTCAACACCATTTTTTTGTTTCTCTGCCTCTGATTTACATTTAGAAAAATGCTATAAAGTAGATTTTAGCAACGAAGAAGCTGAGCTGAGTGGATCCATATGCAACTTGATTTTAAAAGCAACACCGGTAAGGAGGCAGAACGTAGTCAGGACAGAAACATTGGAGCGAGACAGGAAACGAGAAAACAGGTGAGAGTCAAACACAGGAAAAAGGAAAAACGCTCAGAATGAATGTACAGAGTAACAAAACAAGACTTCCCAGGGAGTAGCAGGAATATATGCAGCACTGATGATGATGACGAACAGCTGGGGACAGGATGCATGATGGGAATTGGAGTACAAGAGGATGACAGATCAGTTAGTAGCCAGGTGAGGGCTCCCTCTGGTGGTCGGAGGAGGACATGACTGGCTGGGTACTGACAGTTTGCAATGATTTATTTTTTTTAGGATCAAATTAAGCATAAAAGGGGCGTGGTCTGTTTACTAGCAGATGACAGCCAGTTTTTAGCTCTTTAACAGGCATGTTCTAGCAAGTGTCCGGATTTTTAGTCTTCAATTTTACTGGATAGAAACCATTAAATCATCTTCTCAGGAAATTTACAGTAAATGTTGGGAAACACAATATTACAAAGCAGAAGACTTCTTTCAATATATTTGCATAAAACGTGGGAAAATGACAAATTCCTACAATGTTTGGGTGTTTCCGGTTAATCGTAGACATATTGTGTAATACAATGAAACAAACAAAAAAGAAGCTGGGATTCTTCTAAACACTATAAAAATTAATTATTGTCATTAAAACAGTTTCAAATGTAAATTAGAACAAGTTGGAAAGTTATAAAAAACATTGACAAATACCCTGGACTATTAAGGGTTAACTATGCCAGATGCCTGGTGGGAAAATACCTCCGGTTCTGTTAATTTCCTGAGAATTTTCTTGTCTTCTCACAATCAGTTTTGCTCACCTACAGCATTGAATAATCCACATTCCATTTGAGTTGCGGTGTGCCGTTCGTGCCCACGATGGATCAAGTCTGCACAAGATCACCAAACCCTGACCCTCACCTCAACAGTTTACGTCAGGAAAGCCCTCAGGAGCCCCAATGCTCCAGCTCTGCCATCAATGCTGTCATCTCAATCACAGGTTTGAATCTTCTGTAGAAGCTGATGCTTAAACGCTCATAAACCTCCCACCTGTTTTTTGAAGAAGAAGAGACCCAACATGATGCAGCTTTGTGTGTTCCCATAATAATTTACTGAATCAGCTTTAACATATTTCACTGTTTATCTAATTTAAAGACCCACTCTTATAAAAATGATGTTTTTAACATGTTCTTGTGGTATTTTTCTGATGATGGACACACGTAAAAAAGCAGGACAGCAAACAGGAAGTACCCTCTGGCTCCAAGAAGCCAAAATCCCACACATTCTTGAAAATCCTAATTTGTTTTTTCATATTTTTCTGTATAACCTGACCAATCAGATGCTTCAATAAAAGTAGGTGGAGCCTGTTGGTCCCTATTGACTAACCTTCCAAATGTTCTCAAAAAATTAGATTTTCTATGATCATAATTACCCACATCAGCTATATGTGCCATGCCGCCTGCATTTTACTGTTAACACGTTTGAATAAAAACTCAATAAAAGTTTATTTGCTAATAGGCTGCTAAGTTAGAAGCTTGGGAAAATCATGGTGCTCTGGGGTTCCGTTCTCTATTCTCCTTTACTTCTCCTCTATTCTTTATTATTCATTTTATTTAGTTCTCTGTGCTTCTGTTTGGTGCAGTGTGATTCATGTGTTGTTCCTCTTTCACACTCCTCCTGGATTAGAGATTTCAGGATTCCAGGTGGATCGCCTGTGCTCCCGTTCTTGGTTGTGGACCTCGCCTCTGGCTCGTCTTGGCAATGGACCTCACCCCCATCTGTCCTCCACTCCAATCTGGCTGAACTCTATTCAAGTACATAGCTGTAGAGTTAGATAAGCTAATTCCTCTTTAACAGTCCTGGTAAATCTCCTGTCCATCCTGGGATTGGATCTCTCCTTCATGTGGACATCCCTGAGGTTTCTTCTTTTATCCTGGAATCTGTCTTTTTTAGGGGTTTTTCCTTCCTGGGAAGGAGGGTCTAAGGACAGGAATAACCAGTTCAGTTTATTTTAGCAATCAGTTATTGTTTATATTTTATGACTGACTTTCTGCTATTGTACAATTACCGATATGAAGCCCAATGAGACAATCGTTCTGTCATATTGGGCTATATAGATAAAACTGAATTTAATAGAATGTTTGACAGATTTTGTTTTTCAACAAGCTACACTTTCAAGAGACAGTAAGTGAACCCTTTGGGAATACCTCAATTTCTGTAGGAAATGGAATCATGTTTTTTTTTTTCTATCTCAATCTAAATTACAACGATGGCCTGCTTAACTCACACCAAATTTATGCTTTCATGTTCTTATTGAACACAATTGTGTGTCCAGTTTATGCGTAAAACCAATCAACTCCAAAGAGTTTACATGGTCCAGATGGATGATAGTGGTTACCATGGGAAACGTTGAGCCAACTCGGACCAATCACTGCTTGCCAACGTTGTTTGGCTCCAATATGGCGGCTGAACAGACTTCATTGGGTTGGAGCTGAAAGTATACCATTTTCTGTGGGTGACGTCATACTGACTCGGTCCAGTTCTCATATACAGTCAAAGGATAGAAATCATCAAACGCTGAACCGGTAACCAAGTCAGACTTTTATTACTCAAGGTCCAAAAATTCAGATTGGAAAAGGCAGGAACACTTTTTATGTTGAAGTTTCAACATCATCAATTTAAAGGCGATTAAAGACGATTCCGCGGCTTTTCAGTCCTCCAGTCAACATTCACTTCTACAGTGTTCATACAGAACTTTCTTCAAGTACTTTTGCACATGGAAAAAGGCTTTTCAAATGGTTACACTGTACAAAAATACACAAAAGAAACGTAGCATCCCTTGAGAAATTCGTAAATCCACGACAGAGATTAAACAGAGAAATTCATGGTTTGGTTGTGTGGAGCAGACTGGTTTTCCTATTTCACCGTGAAGAGATACCCGGCGTTCACAGATGGATAAAAGGAATCTAAGTGATGCTGCAGGAGAAAAGACTCAGAATAAAATCTGTCCATGAGGACAAGTGCAACAATCCCAAAGAATTTACTCACTAAACCCAGGAGGGAATCACTTCCTGTCATCACAGAGGACAGCCATCTTTAAAACATTCTCAAATGGACAGTATTTATCGTGAAATGATGGCCAGCTGACCGACAAACGAGTGAGAAAAGGACATTAGGATAATTAAAATCATCCCAAATGTGGTACAGAGTCTCATTTTACTATTTAAAAAATCTTACTTTAACTCTCAGAGCTGACTTTGCTGGTATTTAACACTTTAAAACCTTTGGAACGAAGCTCAAACTCAGATTTTTCTCAGCTTTATGTTGTGAATCAATCAGAAAAAAATCCAACTAAACTGAATCTCACTTTCCTCAACGGTTTGAGACGGACGTTAAAAAAGACGTTTGTTTGAAATGACCACTTTACTTTACAGGAGAGTTCCTCAGAACCAACAGTCGGTGAAATGTTACGACGAGGCACAGGAAACGCTTTCTAGAACTGAACTCCTCTTTCAAGAACACTTGTGGTGCAGATCAAAATGAAAGAAAATGATATCAAAATAGACTCTTTCCAGGGAGTCCAACTAACCTCATAAATATAACAAATATCTTTCCTGACAGTTAAATTAACAAAACAAATATACAGCACAAAACTATTTACACTTTTAGACATTCCTCTTCATCCTGCACATCTCAGTCAAACACCGACTTACTGATCATAAACTGACCAAACCCAAATGATCCACAAACTGTGGAGGATCCCACACAGAGCGACAACTGACAGCATAAATTAACCAGCAAGGATCCATCTTGGATTCTGTACCAAAGGAGAGTAAAAAACTGAAAAAGTAGCAAAAAAGTCCTTAAGGCTTTAGAGAGTCTTTGCTTCCTCCGGGGTAACAGAACCCGTTGGTTATACGACGTACCCCCCCCGCTGGTTGCTCTGCAGCTGCCGGTTGTCCTGCTTGTTAGTCCAGGGGGGGGGTTTGCTCCTGGTGTGGTGGGAAGGATACGCTGGCGGCGCCAGGGGGAACCTGCTCTTCTGCAGCTTCTTCTCCGCCTCGTCTTCGTCCGACTGGCTCCCGGAAGACTCGGGTTTACAGGTTTTGAAGTTGAGCGAGTTCTTGTCCTCACACAGGTGGTGGTGGAGGAGGTGGTGGTGGTTCGGGGGCTTCTTTTCAATGGGGTTCTTGATGTGGTTGAGGTGCTCGCGGGCCGCGCTCACGCTGTTGTGGAGGGCGTTGTTGTCTTCTGCTGCCGGCCCTGACGGGGAGGAGGGCGGGGCGCTGACCCCCGCGTGGCTGCTGGGCTTCCTGCGCTTTAGGCACCACAGCAACGCCGAGCCCACCGCCAAACTCCAGACGAGAATCACCATGGAAACCAGCAGAGGCAAGAGGTAACCTGACAGGAAGACGAGGAGTTAGCATGAAAACAGAACCCATCCATCAACACAAACCATCCATCCGTGGCAACACACAGTTAGAGAACCAACTCCGGGCCTCGAGGGCTGCATTCCTGCTGTTTACAACAGGGCTGCCACGATGAGTCGACTAATCAACTATTAAAATAGTCGACGACTAATGTAATAGTCAATTACTTTATGTTATATAGAGTCAGAGTGTAGTAAAGCTGAACAAAACTATGAGGGTTCAGCACCAAAAAAATGAACTTTTTAAAATTTGAGACCAAATAATTAAGAGTTTAGCTTCTATTTTAGCAACATGCTAACATTTTTTTTAGTTATTCACTTTACTGACGAATTTTAGGATATTTTAGGAGTTTAGCTGTTGTTTAAGCAATGTGTTAGCATTTTGGCTAATTTGGCATCTACTGAGATCTTTTATGCTAACTTGGAGTTTAGCTAATATTTTAGTAACACAATACAGTTCTTGTTTACTGAGGAATTTTAGGCTATTTTAGTGTTAAGCTTCTATTTTAGCAACAGGCTAATTTTTTTGGCTAGTTTAGTTAACCGAGGAATTTTA
>NC_050512.1:29909889-29914121 GCF_002922805.2 Oryzias melastigma
TCTACTGAGATCTTTTATGCTAACTTGGAGTTTAGCTAATATTTTAGCAACACAATACAGTTCTTGGCTAATTTAGTTTACTGAGGAATTTTAGGCTATTTTAGAGTTTGGCTAATATTTTACCGACATGCTAACGTTTTTGGCTAGTTATTTATTTATTTATTTATTTTTTTAACTGAGGTTTTATAGCCTAATTTAGTGCTAAGCTTCTATTTTAGCAACAGGTTTGGCTAATTTAGTTTACTGAGGAATTTTAGACTATATTGAAGTTTAGCTAATATTTAAGGAACAAGCTAGCTGTTATGGCTAATTTGACATCTACCGAGGTTTTTTGGGCTAATTTTGAGCTTAGTTCACATTTAAGCAACACACTATATATTTTTTGCAAAATTGGCATGTATTAGGGATTTTTAAGCAATTTTACTACAAAATTTTTAGGAAATCTAGGTCAACTTTAGCAGTCTTTTGTAATTCTTCAACAAAATTTCAATTTTTTTAGCAAATGTAACATTTTGCAAATAGCTTTTACATTTTCAGTAAATTTCTTCAGCAAATAAAGTAAATTGTGTCGCCATTTTTAGTAAAAAGCTTCACCATCTTGAGCAAAATGTATTCACACTAACATTATCGCAGGTAATGCAGGTTTTCTAGTTTAATCTCGTTTTAATACCGATACTAATGAAGGAAAGAATCTGCACAATTCATTAAAAGTTTAATGAACTATCATCTTCATTGTCTTTATTTTTAGTTTATTTAAAGCTAATGATGGTTAAGATGTGTGCTTTACATCCACTTTGCACATGACCCGATTAGTCGACTAATCGGAAACAATAATCGGTGATTAATCGACTATTAAAATAATCGTTTGTGGCAGCAGTAGTTTATCGTGAACCAGGTAATCAGTCATCAGCAGGGCTCAGAAATCTGGAGACCATGTAGACACACCGGCCCTTGAGGCCCTTGAGGCCCTTGAGGCCTGGAGTAGCCTATGGACTACAGTACGTCACAGGAGTGGATTTTCTCTGCTGTCCCATCCCACTCCTGGTAATACGAGTCCTGCATTCAAATCGACTTCTGCTCCTTTCATTTTTTTTTCTAATTTGGTAGGGATGTAACAATTCAGTCAAGCTACAATTCGATTCAATTCACAGTTTTTAGGTCACAATTTTAATTTTTTAAGATTTTTTTTTCTCAACATATTGAATTAAAGGCATTTTAAGGCCAAGTATGTTTTCTTTTTGCCCCTTACATCAAACTGTCTGTTTTTCTACTAACAGACAGAACTTAATACAAATAAATAATTATACGTAATATTGAAATGATCCCAAATGCTTTTATTCTCGGTTTATCTCCCAGGTAGAAGTCGGAAGGGAAACAGTCACGAAGCTGCGTCGTCATCCACGATTGTTGTCACAGAGGATTGGTCAAAGTTGCAGCAACGTCTCAGTGAAAATGCAACGTTGCCGAGTGAGGAACAAATCTCGGTTTTAGTTGAATTTAATTGCTGAAGGGACTGACTTACGTGAAACTTTTAAATCCAAAGGAGCTGCAGGAATTTCCCATGCAGCCCTGTTACACACTCACAGGCACAATGACTCACACCAGGGTTCACTTGCAAGTGAGTTTCCATCAGATACTGGAATGTGGTTCATGAAAGACGCCCTATGGAAGCTTTGGCTCTGAACACAAACACTTTTTCTACCTAGAACAGTGAAATCTGAAAAGAAAAGCGGTTCAGAAGCTGCGTCTCACCGCTGGAGTCCTGGCTCGGCCGTCTCTGCACGCGGACCTCTGTGATGGCCTGGATGATGGTGCTGTTGGTGCTCCGTTTGCCGACCACATCCATGATCCGGTCTGTGACGTCCTTAATGAAGGTCAGACCTCTCTGCTGGTCGTCTATTATCTGAAACACGAAAAACAACATCAAAAAAAGTATAATCAATGACTACAGATCTGTGGTATCAATAACATCTACTCATCCCTGAGTATAGTGCTCAGTTCACACTGGTTGATGTTTGAAATTCTAACGTTTGTTCTTTCTTTACCAATCTTCTCCTATTGTATCCTAAATCTATCTTTGTGTTTTTATTTTTTACTGATAGATTTATTTGATAAAAGGGGAAGAAAATATAAAGCTGTATTGCAGGTTTTTCCTTTTATTGAGCAAAAATGAAAATAAAAAAAGAAAATAAAGTGCTACTGGTATGAAAAAGGAAAAGTGAATGTGTGTGATGTAATTAATTCAATGGAAAAGTGGTTCAGCAGGGACGTAAACTTGATTTATTTATAAAGTTATTACTGGAAACTATTCAACTGAGTCTTGTGAGATGATTAATACCTGATTTCTGTAAGAGGATCTGACTGCAGACATCAATCTACAACTGAAAATCCAGAACCAGAAGTTCCTCAGGTCGCTCGACCCCAAAACTTACAGTTTTTCCTGTTTTAAGCTTTAATAAAAGATTTTTCCACAATTCTGAAACAGTTTTGGGTTAGGTTGATTGTATAATTTGGATGTTGTCGATAGTCATCTTGTCTGCAGCCAGTTCCCTCTTAATATCACTGATGTGTATTTATGATGTCATAGCAGCTGCTTGGATTTATCTTGATATTCACTCAGAAGCTGGGATTTGATTCTCAAGAATAAAGCATGAATCATCATTTTGTTTGTTTAAAGAGTTCCTACAAGAAAAAGAAAAATATGAAATAATGAAATAATTAGCTTTTAGACCAAAGACAATTAAACCCGATTTTAGCTAAAATCTAGAAATACATTTATTTGATTTTTACATTTTTTTCCTTTTTATTAACTTATTTTTTTTTTATTTATTTAACTTTTTAATTCACTTTTAGTGATTTTATTAGGGCTGTGAACATTAACGCGTTAACACATGGGATTAATCAACCCGAATTAACACAACACTCATATTTATTAACACAACTTAACTGCCTCTGCAGAGCAGCAGTCGTTCGCTTTGCCTCGCCGAATTAGGCTACCACAGCGTGCGTTAAAATACATAGTCTGGCATCTTCCCACTTATACCATGGTTATTTACAAAATAAACACATATTTAATCACGTTTTAGTACTTTAATCTTGTTGTTTTTTTGGCTTAGATCACTTTTTTTTTACAAAAAGCAATCTATCTGATCCATGGTCTGGCGGGTTGTCACGGTAACACGACAAGCATCACCGAGGCTCGATTGCAGCGACAAAGGGAAGCATTATAAATGCTGATCGTCATGATAAGCTAAATAAAGCATCAGTTTAGTCCGATTGTTTTTGTCCAGAAGATGAAGAAAACATTTTTTCCTAAGCAGCTAGCGTAGTGATACAGAGGATTTGGGTCATGTGACCAGAACTTATTTTTAAATTTTTTTTAGGTCTGCAGGTTTGTTTCTCATGTTTTCTTGGAGTAATCCTGCAGACATAAAAGTCTTTAGAGTTCTGCTTATCTCACTGTTGATGTGTTTTGTGCTCACAAATTACACATCGAGGTTAACACTTGATAAATGTAAACATTTCAGAAAATAATGAAGGAAAACATTTCTCTCCAGCCTGTTTTTGTTTAAAAGCTGCATATTGATCAAATTTATCTGGTAAAACATTGTGATTAGTGGTGTTTGATCAAATCACAAAAGTGTGAATACTTTTATATTTGTTTTTAATCGATTGAAAGCATTAATTAAAAATAAATGATCTAAATGTACAGTTTTGTGTGTAAATGTCATTATGTGGTCGTCAAATACTGTAAATAAAAAAAAAATTGCAATTATCGCAATACATTTTTTTCCCAGTTTGTGATTAATTATGTTAATAGATTCCCAGTCCTAGATTTTACCGGTCCATTTGGGTTTATTTATCCATTTATTAGGTTTTTTTATGAATTTGAGCCCTTTTTCATTTGGTTTTACCTGCAGTCTTTTCCTCCACACATCGATTGAGCCTCCTCAGTCAACAGGGTCAAACGGGGTCATTGCAGGGGGATCGAGACCTTGTTTTGATTGGTGGGGGGGGGTCCTCTGTTATGTGAACGTTTAACGATTTCCCTGCTTAAATATCAAAACAGATTTCTACTTTGGATCTAATTTGAGCACTTTGTGTTACATACAGTATGTGGTTTATAAATAAAAGTTTATAGTTTAAAGACATTTGGTTCCTCTACGACTGTTGATCCACATCTAAGGCAGAGATCCATCCTCACTGCAGCTTCTCTGCTTAAGATGAGTCGG
>NC_050512.1:29914401-29928031 GCF_002922805.2 Oryzias melastigma
AGACATTTGGTTCCTCTACGACTGTTGATCCACATCTAAGGAGAGATCCATCCTCGCTGCAGCTTCTCTGCTTAAGATGAGTCGGCTGAACAGTTAACGGTTTCGGACACGTTTGAGCGTGTCTCTCTTCCCAACATTTGACTTACGACGGTGACGTGGATCTCGTTGTTGGCTCCTGGCGACGGCTCACACGCCACCGAGACGGAAGAATCCGAGGACAGGTTCTTGATGGCGAAGAGGCTTCTGAGCTCATGACAGATCTGCTCCACCGTCACGCCCTGGAACACCAAACGATCAGTCAGCAGCTTTTAAAGCGTTTTGACTGAAGGAGAACAAAGTAACAAAGACTCAGACAGACTGACCTTTGACATGATGTCCTTGTTGAAGGTGAAAGTCACGTTGGAGCAGCCGGCGTCTGGGTGACACCCGGATGGGGGTGTGGCTCGGTGGGCGTGGCCCCAGCACTGCCCTTGGTCGACGCAGGGCTTCACGAAGCAGTGTTCATCCTGTACAGCGAGACAAGACTGACCAGGCGGACAGTCTGCACTGTGCAGGCTGCAGGGTTTGGGTCCACACCAGAGCTGTCGAGACAGAAGGACGATGCATCCGGAGGTTTGAAGCACCGACAGGAAAATGAAGACTTTATATTAATTTGTTTGTATCAGAATGGAGCGGATCCGCCCAGCATGGTTTTCACTTAACAAATACAATCTTTATCAAACTTGATTTTTCTGTCAACGATATGAATAAAGAAATTCTCAGAAATGCAGTTTGAAGCTCAACTTTCTTTATGCATCAGAACAAGAACATGTTCAAAACTCCTTTTTCATGGGAGTTGGTCTTTAAACAAACGTCACTAATCTAAAGAACAGTCGTACCTTCGTGCAGCCGACTCTCCCGTTGACACAGCGGCAGCTGTTGCAGTCGTCGCTCCATCTGCTTCCGTGCGGAGCCACCACGCCGCCGTGCACGCAGGGCCGGTCTGTCGCTGAAACCAACAACCACAGGGAGAGCGATCACGCCTCTGCTCAAACAGACATGAGAACAAAGGTTGCAGGATGTGTTCAGAGAGAATCCTCTTCGACTTTCCTCTGCCTTAGTGGTTTTGCAGAAAAGAGGAATTTGTAAACCGAGAAACTCGTACCGGCTTCTAATTTGCTTTCGTGCAGTGACAGCATAAACTGATAAAGTTCAGAGAAAGATTAAATGAAACTTCATTTTATTGGCACAACATTTTATGAAAGCATCTTAAATGATGCATTAAAAGCATATTTTGATATATCGAAATCTGAAAATTGAATTATTAGTGCTGTCATGTGATTAATTAATTGCGACTTTAATTAATCTAATTAATCAATTTTAATCTTAAAGATTTTTAACCTACTAACTGCAGCTCATTTTGAAGTATTTTATTTAAAGATGTTACCATGACAACGCTTTTGCATAGATAAATATACAAGTTCAAATACTTTATTTTTCTTGGATGAGCATGGCTTGAGCAGCACAATGCCCTCAGGTGTGCACTAACACGGGAGTAACCATCCAACACAAAATGAGATTAACGTGATAAAAAAAATAAATAACACGCTAAAATGCCTGTAGTAATTAATCGAGATTAATGCGATAAAGTGACAGTCCTACTAATTGTGTCCCGGTTCATTAAGTAAACTAATGGATTGTGAATAAAACTTATTTGATTTTCTTTTCCTTTTATCATATAAATCTTCCAATAATAGCCGGTCTCTAACAGACGTTGGGACGGCTGCTACGTTTCTGGAATAAACGTCAGGACTAGTATTAGAAGATATATAAAATATAAAATATAAACTTGATAGAGAAAAAAACGTAATTAGAAGAGCAACGATAAAAACAGAGAAATTATGACAGATTAAAACTAATAAATAGACAGTATTAAAACGAAGATCTTCTACATTTACTAAATACACAGTTTAAAAAAAAATCGTTCATTTAATAAAATTAATTAATCATAAAATAGCTTTTAATGAATAAAAAAATGAATGAAACATCTCAGTTTAGTATAACTAGATTATATATAACACTTCAGGTAATCTTTGTGATGTTTAAACTCAGGAATCCACTGAAATTAGGATTGTTTTCAATGGAAAAAGCACTGAAGATTTTCTTCTATATTATTGTAAATAAACTCAAAAAAGAAGGAGTTACAGAGGTTTTCAACTGGAGTCTCCACAGAAACTCTCAGGGAGACGTTTCAGGGGTTTAGAAGTTTTGGTTCAGACCAGCACCTGAGGACCTGAGAGGTCTGGGGGGCTCTGGGGGGTCTGGGGGGTCTGCGAGGCAGGAGGGAAATTGAGAGATTTAAAAGCTCATAAAAAAGGATCTTAGAATCAAGTCCGGGGTGATCATGTTTATGCTTTTCAGTACAAAACTGATCATATTTATTTAATAAACTTGAAGATTTACATCTGAAGACCGAATAACAAGAGTTTTATTAAATTGATGCAAGTTTTAAATGATCTAAATGACCGTCCACTAATCTGACCTCCACCCCAAAAAGAACGATGGGTTTATTACATTTGTTGGAGCTGCTGAGCCAAAAAAAGACCGTCTGAGATCATCGTTCTCCTTTATTTGATTTAGTAACCACGTTTGAGTTTGTTCCCACAAGCCCAGCAGCGTCAAACACACAAACACTGGGGTTTGTAACCACGGCGGGGCGTGGGGAGGGGCTGTTACCTTCCTGGCAGAGGGGGTCGGTCCTTCCAGGAGGACAGACGCAGCGGTAACCGTTGATTTCATCCATGCAGGTTGAACCGAAGGCGCAGGGGGAGGACTGGCACTCATTGATGTCTGAAAACACACATGTGACGGTCATTACTGATGTTTTCTTTACAAAGAGGAAGACTCAGAACTAGACTCTAAAAATCCTCTAAAAATGACATTTATTGTTATGAATTTTCTCTGGTTTGTGTTTCACATTAGATTTATTCTGTGGGCTGAGACTTCTCCTGATGTCCTCCTGAGTTCTCCTCGAGACCGTCTCAGCTGCCTGGAATCAGGAATTAGGTTTAATCTCTTCTGTTATCAGTTTTATGGATTTTCTAGTTGTTTTTTGTCATTGGTTCTTAAATCTTTTGGAACTTCACTGGTTCTGTTCAAGTTCTTCCTGGTCCAATCATAACATTCACAGTAATCCATTAAAAGGCTTTTATTCATGGCCACTTACAAATATTGACGTTAGCAAACAACATTAACATGTTTTCATTAGTGAAAGTAAAAAAAGTGAAATAAAACAAAATCATTATTTTTAAGTTTGTTGTTCAGAGGAAAACAAATGTTAATTCTGTCCATTAAAATGAGGAAAAAATGTGAGATTTGTGTTTCACATATAAAACAACATTAACACTAGAATTCCTAAGCCTGCGCAAATTTGCACAGAGAAGAGTTCCCCCCCTCTAGTCCGAGAGCCCATTGTTGTGTCATGGTGGGTCACTGATGAGCCATTAACTTGCCCATGTATATGTTAATGCAGCATGTAGTACCTAATGTCTAGTGGCGGAATCTGGAATGCATGTCAAACTTAAATTTCAACATGACATTCTGCATTGCGAAATCAGGAAGTCATTGTTGATGGTTTGAAGGCATTTGTCTGTGTTCAAAATATTTCTTTCACCTGCATTGAACAGTTTTGAGCTAAAAATAAAATTTAAAAGTAAAAACAAATATTTCATGTGGACTATTCCTGAGCGGGATTCAAACCCGTGACCTTCTGAATGCGAGTCCGCAGCCCTAACCACTTGACAGTCTAGTGGCGGAATCTGGAATGCATGTCAAACTTAAATTTAAACATGACATTCTGCATTGCGAAATCAGGAAGTCATTGTTGATGGTTTAAAAGCATCAAAAATGGATCATAATCCAAGTTCAGCATGTATGAAGCAGATCAGATGTTGAGATGATTATCTGTGGTTTATATCTTTCTTTTTTTTAAATTCCTGACAAAGATAACAAAATCGAACACAGAGGCTGCACTAAGCACTGTTAGAATGTTTTTTATATAACAATATAATATGTGGGATGTTTTTCCTTTCAAAACAGCAAAACCAAAGAGGTAAAAATGGTAAAACCGTTGACTGTATATGAGAACTGGACTAAGTGACCCCTCCCCCCTCGTGCTCCAAACAGGAAGTACTTGTTGGCTCCAAGAAGCCAAAATCTGATAGACCTCTACAGAAAAATAAACAGCTTTTACTCTAATCTAATCTGTCAGAGTAAAGATTCTTGACAATCTTTGCGTTTCTCATGATATTTTCTCGGTAGTTCTGTTTTTTTGAGTCATAAACGGACCGATCCGATGGCTTAATAAAAGTAGGTGGTCTCTCATGAAACATTTAAAATGTTGGATTGGCAGATTTTGTGTAGCTTGCTTTTAAGTTGTAGGGGCGTGGCTTTTTAACAGAAACAAAAGCTTAGACGGATTCAAACCAATCACAACATGGAAACGTCCGTATGGCAAAAACGAATTGACTTCATTTGGTTGGAGCCACAATTACATTTCCTTATACAGTCAAAGAGAAAAAACAAAACTGAGGAGTGGAAGGATTTTAGTTTGATGATTTAGTTTAAGGAGAATAAAAAAACACAATTTGCATAAAACTTAATGGAGCCAGAGGACGACTGGCTGGAAGATTTTTTATTTAATTATTATTATCACTAAACAGATTCATAGAAGAACTCCTAAATTTTTTTAATCATTTTTACAATTTTATATTCATAAAAAAATGTAATTAATTGTAAAAGACTGTAGGAATAAGTGGAACACAAAAAGGATTTTTTAATTGAAGCTAGAAAAACAGTCTGATGAATTTATAGATAAAGATTTTGCCTCCAGGTCCTTTTAAAGCTGCATTCACATTGGACGCGATTTGTGTGTCAAATTCACGTTGATCGTCCCTCTTTTTTAAGAGCCCCAGCTGTGTGTGGGAGGAGCAACCGCCATTGTTTTTCTGGACTAAATTCGTCATCACGTCATGGATGGATGGTGTTGAGCGAGTAGATTGTGTTTATCTGTTTTGGAGAGCTCTACATCGATGTCTGGGTTCACCAGATTGTTCAGAGTCTCTCCTGGTGGGGTTCTTCACTCCTGCAGCCTCTGGCGGCCATTTTAAACGTGACTTCCGTCTGTTTGTGGCCCAGTTTGAGCTTTAACCCGAGAGGAAGAACAAACCAGAAGAGACGAGACACTGCTACTCACTGATTCTGCAGTCTGGACCGGCGAACCCAGCGGCGCATTCACACCGGTACCAGTTGTCCCCATCAATACAGGTACCGCTATTGTAACTGCAGAGGAACAAAGCACAAGGCTAAATACACAAGGTGTAATAAGACAGATCAAACTGCAGGAGTGAACCAAACAGATCTGAGCAGAGAGCAGAGAACGCTGGACTCGGGTTTGGCAGGAAAGTCTAAGGAGACCCGATAAGAGAAAGGCCAGAAAAGGTCAAGAGGACCCAAAAGGAGCTCAGGCACGATCAGGTACCTCCACAAACACTCATCATTCAGTGCGTGCTCACAGAGGATCATTCAGACACTTTTATGGCTCTCTGAAACAGCTGTACTGAAATCATGAAGCCCGAGGCTCAGACGCTTTCTTTAACACATAACATGCAAATGTTTGGCGCCTCCGGAGGTTCAGATCACAGAGGTGATGACAGACAATAAAATACAACTCACCAGGGATGAGGTCGACAATCGTTTGCATCTGGAAAAAATTAAAAAAGTATTGTAATTACTCTTTCTACAACTGAAAAGTGTCGATCGTTTCTGTACATGAACAAACTGATGCGCACAAGACTTGACAGGAAGACGGCAGATGAACTTTCACTCATGCTGGTACACGGAAAGTGACTTTAACACGAAGACGTTTTCATTGTAGGCGTGGCTTTCATCCATAGAAGACTGCTGTCAAAGATTTAGTCAATCCTGACGATTCTGGTCAGAAACCTTCAACTCTTCATGACCCGACTGCTGGATGTGTGCGTTTACAAAACCGATTACAGTTTCTAAAGCATTTTATTGGACACCTACATAAAAAGGTGGAACACATACACTGGAGTGATACTAAAAGAAAATATATAGACAAAGATAAAGAAAAAATTGCTTTTTTTTGCTCATGAAAATAAATATTTTTTTAAGCTTGAATTTCAATTTCAGAAATGCAGTAAATTCTTTTATACAGAAGAATTTACCATGAGGAAAAACTCTACAATGAGATGTTAAAAACAAAAAAAGACAATTTTCATTGGAGTTGATCTTTAAGGGGAGCGCAGAGTTGTGCAGGTAACCGCATGTGCGCGCGCGTGGGGGTCGTCTTGTTTTTGAGTTGTAGTCATGAGTTCTTCTGTTTTGTAAAACATATATTTCTTGATATGTTTCACCTCAAGCTTTTCCATGGAGCTTCTAAGTATCTCCTTACATTGAGTATAAATAGTTGTTCTGTTGGTTACATTTTGTTCATGTATTTACATTTTTTCTTATAATAGTAAAATAAACTCATTTTTAACCACCTGACATGCCACCAAATTAAGAAACCTGAAGTGTTTTATCAATTCTCCATAATGCACATGTCAGATGACTGAGAGAAATGATGATCAAATCTATTGTCGGAACGGTTTATTATTATCACACGTTTTTATTCAGGTTTACTGTTTTGTTGTCATTTTACCTACCTAACGCATGCAGCAGATTTACTTGAACTACAAATGCAAAAACACCTTTTCTATCGTTGTGACTTTGGTGTTCCTTCGTCCTTTTTCTCGTTTTACTATTGAATATAAACAAATACTTTGGTGTAAAATACAAGTATTTTTTAAACTAAATGCAATAATATGGGGTCAAATCAGTATCAGCTTAAAGTGAACAAAAAAATGGATTGAAAACTTGAAAAATAGACATAACGGTAAAAAACTGAAAATTTGAAAACAAGATATTGCAAATTTGAAAAAAAAACTTGAAAGTTAAAAAACAAGGTGTTCAAAATTTGAAAAAAAAACCCCCTGAAAATAAAAAAAAGGATAAAAAAACCCCTGGAAACTTGAAATAAATCTTGAAAATGCGAAAAATATTTCCTTAAAAGAGGGAATCATGGGATGCATTTACGGGTAGCCAATGGGCTCAAAGCCCCGCCCCGATGTAAAATTAGGCTCGGCTAAGCAGTGAAAACTCGAAAATCAGAATTAAAGCTGTAAAACTGAGGACTGAAAGTGAAGATTCAGAAAAAAAAAGAAAATTCAAAACAGTACTTGTTACTAATGGATAGTTTTTTTTAAAAATCAGTATTTTTTACATTTACAGTTTTTGTTTTATTTCAAGTTTCACTTTTTTCACATTTTCAAGATTTATTTAAAGTTTTCATTTTTTTTATTTTCAAAAATTAGTTTTTGAAAATGTTCTTTTTATCAAAATTTCAAAACACTTTTTTTAATTGACCTTTTTTGCAATGTCTTGTTTTCAAATTTTCATTTTTTTCCAGTTATAATGTCTATTTTTCAAGTTTTCAATCTTTTTTCGTTCACTTTAAGATGATCCTGATTTGACCCGATACAATAAGATGACGTTATTCTAATAATAATCTGCTCTGACAGCAGATGAAACCTTTTACCATCATTTAGCTCAGTTTGTTAAAAATCTACGTGTAAATAACAAAATGTAATTAATTAAAGAAAATGAACCAATACAACAAAAAAATATTTATTCAAATTACATGGATTTGTCTTAAAAGCCAAAGAGCCACAATGGAGGGGAAAAGGAGCCTCATGTGGCTCCAGAGCCTTGAGGTTTTGTGAGCCCTGTGTGCCCCATACAGGTCTGACCATAAAGACAGCCCGTATCCACCCATGAGTGTAGTTGTGACCAAGGCTTTAGTACGGAGCTCTATTTGTAAAAGGAGGACCGTGACTCACTCTGGGTACAGGTGGTTCCCTCAAACCCCTCCCTGCAGATGCAGCTGAAAGAATCTCCATCAACCACACAGGTCCCTCCGTTCTCACAGGGGTTTGGCAGACAGCTGCTGTTCTTTGCTGGAGGAGCAAAATCACCGTCAGCTCTTTGATTAACACAACTTCAAGAAAAGTGAGTTTTGTCACAAACTCACCAATGTTGCAGGTGGACCCCTCCCACTCCGCTGTGCATAAACACTTGAAGGCATCCCCCTCATCATAGCAGGTTCCTCCATTGTTGCAGGTCATCTCGTCACACTGACTCTCTCCTGGAAGCAAGAAAAGTCAAATCCCTTCAGTGAGTACTTAGTTACTGCAGCCTTGTGATTCCGTGTTTGAGTCTCAACTCCAGGTAAACACAGAAGGTTGGGTCACAATAAGATGGGTTTTTGCATCTCCAGTTAAAATAATGTCTACTATGACAGCTTTGGGAGCATTTTTAATAACATTCAAAATTTCATCTTTTATTTAGGATTCAAATGTTCTTCAAATGAGGGCAGAGCCTTTTAAATGACTAGTTACTGTTGATTTTTCAGATTCCAAAACTGTTAAGTTTGCCCCGTCTTCCTGCCTGTTTTTGGAAAAGTCAGAGTTTGATGATGTCATTTCCTGTCAAAGTGCTTCAGAGCTTCAAATGCATGAAGCCAGCACACCTCAGTCAAGTAGCGGTCGCCTCACTATGACGGAGTTCATTTTTTGCGACCATGCAGTTTTACAGATTTTTTGCTGCAATTTTTAGTGTCTTTTATAACACTCACTATGCTCATTCTGTTTCCTGATTGGCTGTAAACCATTGTCAATAAACCTTCTCCATGCATTCATTTTGTTAAATTTACATAAATATTCAATAGTCTTTGAGTTTTATTACATTATATTGGATTTTTTTTAACAAGGTTTAAATGAAAAGTGTAAAATTGTTCATGTCTGACTGAGAAGAGTCTATAAAATGTGAAGTGAGGAGCCTTATAAAATCATTTTTTTTGTGAAAAATAAAGATGATCAGTTTGTTGATTTTGCCCTATTTTTTACTTAATTTTAAGATAAATAACATCACTGATTCTATCTCTCCACTCTGAGGTCATCCAACAATTGAAATGCTACAAATGGGTATATTTTACAATTACAAAAATAAATAAATAAATGTGCAAACAAACAGAAAGTACTCGAGTATGAAGCGTTTGTGACTCATAATTCAAGATAAAAGTGAATACTGGAAATGCTTTTTCATTTTCACAATTTGACTGCATTATTCGTCTCTTAAATGAAATGAAAAAACAATTATCTAAACAGTTTTTTCTTTTCTTCTTCAACAACTCTCACTCTGTCACTTAATTAAAATGACAAAGAAAATGGTATTTGACATTTCCTTTTTAAAAAGTTTTCTAGTAAATTTGTGCAAAAATTAAATTACAAAATATAAAATGTGATATTTAAAATGCATTTTCAGAAATGCTTTTTCATTTTCACAATGTAACTGCATACTTGAGCTGCAGGTCTTTCCCTTCCAGCCGTTGCTGCATTTGCAGTAGAAGTCGGTGGTGAGGTCTTGACAGACGCCGCGGTTCTGACAGGGGGCGGAGCTGCAGTCATCGATGTCTAAAGGACGACGGTCAGAAACATCAAAGCTCTGCGAGAAGCCACGCCCAGAAGCAGATGACGAGGAGGACTTACTGCTCTCACACGTGGGCCCCTCCCAGCCTCTGGGACAGAGACAGCGATAGCGACTGACTTCGTCGATGCATGTTCCTCCGTTCAGACAGGGGGCCATCTCACAGTCATTTATGTCTACAATTCAGAAGATAGGAATATAAACTAGGAAGTCTTTCCAGTTTAAGCAATATCAAAGAGAGATATACTGTATGCAATATCAAATTACTAATAAGCCAAATTAAGTTCACAAACAATAAAAGCAGATTTATTAAAAACGGGGGAAAAAATTATATAAATGCAACAAAGACACTCACTCTCATGACAGTAGGTCCCAGAAAACCCTTCTTCACATTTGCAGCTGAACTGTCCGTTGGCGTGACTTTGACACTGGCCGTGAGGGCTGCACACGCTGGTGGAGATCAACCGGACTCCAGATGGCGTGCTGTTGGACGCCACCGCCACCGTGCAGCTGTCAATCACTAATAAAAAAAAAAGAAAAAGTCATGCAAACATCTTTAATCCAGACTATCTAGGAAAACTGGACTGAGTGAGTTTGATGTCGTCCATAGGAAATGACTTCCCGCTCAAACCAAATTAATTCTATTCAGTCGCCATTTTTGTGTAACAAACACCGCCATGTTGGAACTACTCAGTAAGCACCGATTGGTCCGAGTTAACATTTCTTTGATAAGACTTTCACCAATCAGTAGAGAGCTTGTTGGAAGGCCACACCCCTACCACTCAAAAGCCTTAGACATGACCCCACCTACTTTAATTGAGGCATTTGATTGGTCGGTTTGTAACTTGAACTGTAGAAAAAAATAATGAGGATTATCAAGAACGTGTTTAAAAAATGTATCATGGTTATTCTGATAAAGAGAATGAGTAATGACCGTTTATTTCTCTAGAGAAGTCTATGGGATTTTGGCTTCCTGTTTGGAACATGAGGGGGGAGGGGTCACTCAGTCCAGTTCTCATATACAGCCATTGACATAAAAGCTTTTTTTTTGTTTTGTTTTTTTTACACACAGCTGCAGAATCACTCATCAAAAGAGGTGGTGATTATTTTTTATTGGCACTAAAGTTCTGGAGTCTGAACCTTTGCAGGGCGCTGTGAGGCAGTGGTCCTTCAGGAGTGAGCAGTTCTTGCCCTCGTAGTCTTCAGGACATTCACAGATGTAATCGTCCACAGAGTTGAAACACCGACCCCCGTTCAGACACGGACTGTCGAGGCAGTAATCGATATCCATCTGCAGAGCCAGAGAGTGAAAAAGGTTATTCTGATTTCTATCATCTTGACATCTGAACTTATAGTTCTGTTGGACAAGCTCTGACACACTTTCAGATCCTGAAAAAAACACGGAGTAAAGTTACAGTCATTAAAACGACTGAAGATTGAAGAGACGTGGAAGGCTGATGAGGTCGTACACGCCTTCAGAAAAGACATGCAGTTATCAAAATTACATGTTCAGATACATTGTAGCCTCACTTTTGAAAAACTTCTTTAAGAAGATTCATTAATTTTCCAGAAGCTTCATTTTTTTTTTTACTGTTTACAGAATCATTTTTATGTGAAAGCAATTTCTCAAAACTCTCTCTGATGTTTAATAAATGTACTTTAGCATAAAATGTCAGCATTTTGTTTAAATTCCTTCACATTTGTTAAAATGTAGCTTTTTATCAGCCTAAACTAACGTCTTAATGTTGTTTAAAAATCATCAAAACTGCTCAAGAATTTAACTTAACATGCAAAACTAACAGGCTTTGTATGGGGTCAAATCAGGATCATATGAAAGTGAATCAGAAAAAATCAGATTTGAAATTTGAAAATAGGAATGGAAAATTTGAAAACGCATCATGCAAACTTGAAGGAAATATTTTAAAAATAAAATTATAAATTTGAAAAAATACATGTATATTCTAAACTTAAACAAAATACTGTACATTTAAGACATGGATTAAAAAAAGAAACTATAAACCTAAAACTGTTGTCAAATAAAAAATGTTTATTAGTAAAAACTACTGTTTTGTATCATCAATTGTTGTTTCTTTTTCTCCTTCTTCACTTTCAGTTGTCAATTTACACTTTTAAATCAGACTTTTCTTATTCTGGAGGCTAGTCTACTTTTATGTGTGGGCGGAGCTTTTAGCCCATTGGCCACCGGGATATGATTTACAGCAGGTAACAGATTTACATGTCGCACAGTTGTATAGTTGTAAAAATGCTCTCCTAAAATGTTGGTAAATATTTCAATATTTCCTAGAAGGTTAGAATGTGTAACCTCTGTATTTGAGTTTAAAACTTGACTTTTCATATTTTGATTTTTTTTCCAATTTAAAATCTTTTTTAATTTACTTTAAGCTGATTTGACCTAATACTTTTGGGAAAAGGTAAACTTTATTTAAAGACCCGCCCCAATAAAATAAATGTTTTTGGTGTTTTTAACATGTTCTCGTAGCATTTTCCTCATGATGGAGAAAATAAATAAAATAATTTAAAATTAAAACAGCGTTTCTGAGAATTTCTGTATTCACATTGTGTTGGATCAGGAGCAGACAAACCCAGTGATTTGAAAAAGCTCAGGTTTGTGATGCATCAACTACCACTGGCGGGCCAAAGTCCCCCGCTCCACTTTAATTCCAAAACATCCACTTACAGACAAATAAATCCACTAATGTCTCTATTTTCCTCGTCTGACCTGACATGTGGCTTAAAACTGTACGACTGGAACGCTGAAATATTGTTGGGATTTTTCTTTTTTTTAGCTTTGGTTCGTGAGGTGCTATAAGCAAGTGGAAAAGAATGTAAACAAAGGAATGCTGGGAAATTATCAAAGGCAAACAGAGACGCCCACAACTCAGAGATGAATTTCTAATGAACTCCTGTCGCTCTGCAGAAACTATGTCTTAAAAAAACCACACATGCTTTTTAATTTTTGGCTAAAAATGGCATAATTATAATTAACAGACCACTGGGAACGGTTTAACAAAAGAAAGAATATCGTTGGAGAGGGACTTTTATTTATTTTTCTCGTATATTGTTTTTTTGACAATAACTTGGGGTGCAGTTTACCTGACATTGTCGTCCAGAGAAACCAGACGGACAGAGGCAGTGAAATCCATTCACTCGGTCGTGGCAGCTGCCGCCGTTGAGGCACGGCCCGCTGGCGCAGTCGTCCAAATCCCTCTCACAGTGCTCCCCTCCGAAACCAGGAGCGCACTCACATTTGTAACCGTTCACCAAATCCTGGCCGACAAACACACAATAAACACAAAGACTTTTTTTGAGACGTTCAAAGCTGAGACATGTCAATGAAAATATTTGCATATTAACAGATTTTTGTTATTATTTTTTTAGGTTGTGCTATAGAATACATTCCTAACATTTATAAAGATTGTACTTATACTTTAAATCTCATTTAGAAATGTAGTTGTAGTGTTTCTGCGTTCTAACGTTAAAGAGTTTAATTCAAATGCTTAAAAACTAAAATAGGCCACACAACCTGGAAAATCAAACGTGTCATGTAGTCAAATGACTGAAACCGTCCAAACGTCTTTATGCAAATTACAGCCTTGTTACAATGAATTCCATAAACCACCAACCTTCCTGAAGTGCATCATTTTTACATTTTATGCTTTTTCACATGGGAACAGATGATCACCTCAGTAGGAGCCAAATCAACCAAACAAGCTAGCACATTGCTAAAATACTAGCTTAACTCAGAATTAGTCCATAAAACCTCAGTGGACACCAAATTAGCAAAAAAGCTAACATGTTGCTAAAATACTACCTTAACAATGAATTAGTCCGTAAAACCCCAGTAGATACCAAATTATCCAAAAATGTTAGCATGTTGTTAAAAATTAGCTAACTTCAAAATTAGCCTTAAAAACCTCAGTAGCTTTGATGTCCTTATGCTGAACGCTTTGATAACAATATAGCACAGGTTTCAAAGATCGTAAAAAATTTAAGGAATTGCATGAAAAAAAAAGAAAATCGCAAA